>NC_142467.1:17710625-18056250 GCF_049115385.1 Moschus berezovskii
AGGGAAGCCCAAGAACACTGGAGTATGTAGCCTCTCCCTTCTCCAGTGGATCTTCCTGACTCAGGAATCGAACTGGGGTCTTCTGCATTGCAGGCAGATTCTTTACCAACTGAGCTATCAGGGAATATATGATGGTTGATCTCCTGGGTTTTTAGCTCTCTTGATATGATAAAGATTTAAATAATGTTTACTTTCAAAAAGTTATTTAAAAATATAAATTAGTATATATTTCAAAGAAACTAAAATGAAACTTTTAAATTAGAAAATATTAGAAAAATTAAATCAGAAAGTATTTCATGCAGAAATACACTTATCAGACTAATTTAACAGATATTAGCATTTTGACATATTTATTATATATATTTTTGTTCTTTTAAGAAATAAAAGGTCACAGAGACTGTGGAATCCCTTAACATCCTGTTTTAGCCCACTTCACTTCTCCAACACTATCCTGAAGTTGGTGTGTATTCTTCCTCTACGATTTTACATTTCTACATATGTGTGTACCCATTAATGATGTATACCTGCTCTGCCAATATGGTGGCCAACAGCCATTTAAATTAGAATTAAAATACAACAAAATACATTAAATTCCTCAGGAGCACTAGCCACATTACAAGTGTTCAGTAGTCATACGTGGCTTAGGGTGTTGTGTCAGTGCAGATACAGAACATTTTCATCATGGCAGAAAGTTCTGATACATACCATTGTTTGCATGTTCTTAAACTTCATACAAATGATATCACACTATTCATTTTCTGGAACTTGTTTCACTTAGTCTAATGTTTTTGAGATTTATCTATAATGACACACTGGTTTATGGGCATTTAGACTATTTCCAACTTAACCGGCAGTGAGCCCTTTTATGCTGGTTTCTTTACACATGTGTGTACGTTTCTTTGGGGCATGCATTTATTGGTTGTAATCATTATCAACTTTACATGATGTTGCCAACTCAATCCCTAAAGTAGCTATACCAATTTATACTTCAACCAGTATAAAGATTTTCTTGCATACTTGCTGATTTTTTAATTTATTAGACTGTAGTGTCAAATGTTATTTTGTTTTAATTTACATTTTTCCTAATATTAATATTTAGTGAGAATGAGCAACATTTCATATGTTTATTGGCTGTTTGGATTTCCTTTTCTGTGAATTTTGTGTTTATATTCCTTTTTAAAAAATGTTTTTTTCTTTTTGATTTAGAAGTTCTTTATAATAATTAATTTTTGGTTATATCTATTATAAATCATCTCATTTTATGACTTATCTTTTTACTTTGTTAGTGATGTTTTGATGTATAGAAGTTTTACAATTTATTGTGTAACATTTTTTAGCCTTGCCTTTAATAACTTTTTTGGCTCTTGTTTAAGTAGGCTTTTCCTGTTTTGATGCATATGGCTAATTTCCTCCTTTTTCCTCTAATAGTGTTATAATTTCGCCTTCTAGATTTAGCTTTTTTAAACCCACCTGGGATTTATTTTATGAGACAGTGATCTAGTTTTCCCCCCATTTGTATAAATTAATTTCTCAGCATCATTTAAAAAGTAATTTCTCCTTTCCTCAGTGACTTGTCTTGCTACGTTTTTCATCTTCCAAATTGCCATCAGTGGGTGGATCTGTTTCTGGATTCTCTATTTTGTGTGGTTAGGTTTGTTCGTCTCTGTGCCAGTATCATGCCATCTAAATAATCAAAGCTTTTTAATATGACAGTGGATGGTAGGGTAAGACTTGTTGATCTTCAGAATTGTGCTATTTTCAATCTGTACTCCCATGTGTGAATTTATGGGGTCATTTTGTCAAGATCTGTTAACACCCCTCATGAGATTTCTATTGGAATTGAATTTTAGAGAAATTTAGTGAGAATAGACATTTTATGAAACTCAGTCTTTCCATCCACCAACATGGTATATCTTTCCATTCATCTATGTTTCTTTTTATACCTGTCAATAAAGTTTTATGATTTTTTTTATAGAGGTCTTACTCAGATTTTGTAAGATATCTTAAGTACTTTATGATTTTGTTTCTGTTGTGAATGAGATCTTTAATTACTTTTCTGCTTGATTGTTCCTTGTGTATAGGAGTGCTGTTAATTTTTTATATATTGATCTTGTATCCAGTAACCTGTTGAACTGTATTATTAGTCTTAACAGTTTTTAGATTCTCTTGGATCTTCTATATAATTATATTATCTGCAAATAATAACTGTTTAAGAAATCTTTAATAGGCTTTCCTGTATAAGGTTGAATAAAGCAAGCATTTTCATCATGTTTCTGACTTCAAATACAAGTTTTACTATTAATATTAGATTAAGGAGATTTCTCTGTATTGTTAGCTTGCTAAGAGGTTCTCAACAAAAGGTAATATAGGCATGCTGATTTTTTTTCCTGTTGATCCTGCTGATCTTTTTAAAAGATCATATGATTTTTTTTATTACTGTGTTGATGTGACAATTAATAGATTTAAAAAATTTATTTATTTGTAATTGAAGGATTATGGCTTTACAATATTATGTTGGTTTCTACCAAACATCAACATGAATCAGCCATAGGTTTCCCCATGTTATTAATAGATTTTTAAGTGTTAGTCTTTCCTTGAGTTCCTGGAATAAATTTGATCATGATAACCTAAATTGGCTTGCTTCTGCTGACTCCAGAAGTCCTGAATCTGCTGTTCGATATTCAAGACAATGCCATCCTGACCTGGGCTCAGATTCCTGGGTTGGGAAGAGCTCCTGAAAAAGGAAATGCAACCCATTCCAGTATTCTTGCCTGGAGAATTCATGGACAGAGGAGCCTGGTGGGCTACCGTCCATGGAATCGCAAAGAGTCAGACACGACTGAGCTACTTTCACTCACTGATACTCGCATGTGGCTGATGTACATAGACACATAGTCTGCATTATTAAATTCATTAAATTTGCTAATACTTTATGTAGAATTTAAAAAATCTGGGTTAGTAAATGAGACTAGCCTATAGTTTTTTCTTTTACAGTTTTGTGTCTTGATTCTTTGCAACCCCATGGACTATAGCCCACCAGGCTCCTCTGTCCGTGGGATTCTCCAGGCAAAAATACTGAAGTGGATTGCTATTCCCTTCTCCGGGGAATGTTATACTAGCCTTATAAAATGAGCTGAATAGCTTTTTCTATTCTCTAAAGTATCTTGTTTAAAATAAGTGTTACCTGTTTATTTAAGATTTGATAGTACTTTCTATAAATAGCCTTGGGTTGATGCTTTCTTGTGGATAGATATTTGACTGCTGATTTAATATTTTGATATTCATAAATATATTCAGGTTTTTGATACTCTTCTTGTGTCAAATTTAGGTTGCTTATATAGGCTATTCCAAAAGTCTTACTGTAATTTTAAATTTGAATAACTTCAAGAGTATAAATGCCACAGACTTGTACAATTACTTGGAAGTCTATTTAAATTTATTATAAGTTTTATGGTATTTTAATCATGAATAAACTTTTTTTTTCCAGCCAGAGTTTTTAATCTTTAATCAAAGGAACTGAAATAAAACATTAAAATTAAACATTTATTATTAAATTTCTTTACAGTTTCCCTTTTTTTTCTTATGCAGTTTATTTGTTGATGAATACAGTTTATTAATCTGTTAAGTTTCCCACTGTGTTGGGGCTTCCAAAGACCACTCCTAGGTTCAGTGACTCACTAAGAGGACTCAGAGGTTCAGCATATAGCTGTATTCATGGATATTTATTATAGCAAAAGGATACAAAGTAATACCAGTAAAGGGAAAAGACAAATGGCGTGCAAAGTGTGGAGGAAACCAGGTACAATTTCCTAAGAGTTTTCTAGTAGAGTGCCACAGGATGTGCTTAATTTTAACCCTTGGGAATGAATTGTGACAACACGTGTGAAATACTTTAAAAGAAGAGCTCATTAGAGATTCAGTACCAGGGTTTTTATCAGAGGTTGACTATGTAGGTATCCTCTGCCTGGCATGTACCAAAATTTAAGACTCTGAGGAGAGCAGGTGTTCACCATAGACCACATTGTACAAATAGTTTAAGCACATCGAGCACTCTTACCAGTTTTGGGAATGGTGGGAGCCCTACTGAAATCTGAGTTCCCAGACAGCAGCTAAGGTCCAACTTTGCAAACAGGTTTTTCTAAGGATAGGATTTTTGGGCCTGCTTTGTTAACTTTTTTCTGCACACCTACATTCAGGATTTTGATGACTGCATCCTAGGTGTTGTTAAATATGTTATTCTGTCTCCTGTTTCTGTTAAACAGTAGTTAGATGTAAAGACTTAACTCAGGCTTGATTTTTTTTTTTCTGGCAAGAGTAATTTTGTAGGTGGTGGAGTATACTTTCTATTGCATCATACAAGGAGGCATATAACATCTGGTTGCTCTTTTTCTCATGCATTTGTGAGGTTAGATTGATGGGAAGTTTCAGCTATTGTCAGTCTGATCCATACCTTATACAATTTCCATTCCTCACCTCGCACATACAGTTTGCCTAATGATTTTAGCACCCATTGATGCATCTGATTGGCCAGATTTCATTATGCCATTAAGAGCTACGAAAATCTAACTTTCTTTTTTATTTATTAGCTGAAAAATTTCTTTGAAGAACTTGTCCTCATCAACTGTTCAGTTACTCTCAGGTATAGTTAATAAAGAAAAGATAGTAAAAATAATGCAGGATTCATTCCTTTTACTTAACTGATTTTCGTAATAATAGATTGGTTCCCTCATGTCCTCCATTCTCCAAAAGGTGATAGAAGTTTTCATTTTAAAAAATTTTTGTGAGCACATGGGTTTTCAACATATTTAATATTTCAATACTTTTAAATATTATCTTTTTCCTAAAATTGTTCTATCTTTTGCTATCTTTTCAACTTAGCTATTGAGTCCCTTTGACAAAGCCTTTGACTGTGTGGATCACAATAAGCTGTGGAAAATTCTGAAAGAGATGGGAATACCAGACCACCTGACCTGCCTCTTGAGAAACCTGTATGCAGGTCAGGAAGCAACAGTTAGAACTGGAAATGGAACAACAGACTGGTTCCAAATAGGAAAAGGAGTACGTCAAGGCTGCATATTGTCACCCTGCTTATTTAACTTATATGCAGAGTACATCATGAGAAATGCTGGGCTGGAGGAAGCACAAGCTGGAATCAAGATTGCCGGGACAAATATCAATAACCTCAGATATGCAGATGACACCACCCTTATGGCAGAAATTGAAGAAGAACTAAAGAGCCTCTTGATGAAAGTGAAAGAGGAGAGTGAAAAGTTGGCTTAAAGCTCAACATTCAGAAAACTAAGATCATGGCATCTGGTCCCATCACTTCATGGCAAATAGATGGGGAAACAGTGGAAACAGTGTCAGACTTTATTTTTTTGGGCTCCAAAATCACTGCAGATGGTGATTACAGCCATGAAGTTAAAAGATGCTTACTCCTTGGAAGGAAAGTTATGACCAACCTAGACAGCATATTAAAAAGCAGAGACATTACTTTGCCAAGCAAAAGTCGGTCTAGTCAAGGCTATGGTTTTTCCCGTAGTCATGTATGGATGTGAGAGTTGGAGTATAAAGAAAGCTGAGCGCAGAAGAATTGATGCTTTTGAACTGTGGTGTTGGAGAAGACTCTTGAGAGTCCCTTGAACTGCAAGGAGATCTAGCCAGTCCATCCTAAAGGAAATCAGTCCTGGGTGTTCATTGGAAGGACTCATTTTGAAGTTGAAACTCCAATATTTTGGCCACCTGATGTGAAGAGCTGACTCATTTGAAAAGACCCTGATGTTGGGAAAGATTGAAGGCAGGAGGAAAAGGGGACGACAGAGGATGAGATGATTAGATGGCATCACCGACTCAATGGACATGAGTTTGAGTAAACTCCGGGAGTTGGTGATGGACAGGGAGGCCTGGCGTGCTGCAGTTCATGGGGTCGCAAAGAGTTGGACACAACTGAGCAACTGAACTGAATGGGCTTCCTTGTTGGATCAGTGGTAAAGAATCTGCCTGTAATGCTGGAGACACAGGTTCAATTCCTGGACAGGGAAAATCCCCTGGAGAAGGAAATGGAAACCCACTCCAGTATTCCTGCCTGGGAAATCCCATGGATAGAGGAGTATGGTGGGTGATAGTCCATGGAGTCACAAGAGTCAGACATGACTTAGCAACTAAACCACCACCACCATAGAGCCCTCTACATAATATCATTAACCTTTACTTATCTTACTGTTTTCTGGCATAGTAAGATATTTCAGGTTCATCTTATATGTTTCCTACTCTAGATCTGATGTCAGCTGTTCTAAGTAAACTGGGTTCTTTTGGTGCAACATGGTATTTAGAGATCGCAATTTGGATGATGGGGTGCTTGGTTTTCTGGATTTGTCATTGTATCTAGGTCTTATAAATGTAATATGAAGAGCTAGGCAAGGTGAATTTTTTTTAGAGAAAAATGTCTCATGAATTTATCCTGATATTTCTGCTCAAATTTGAGATTACAGGGTTTTTACTTAGCTTCTTTTATTTTTGTGTGTTGACTCATATGCTGAAAACATTCGTTTCTTGTGATATTAGTATAATTATTTGCACTCTCCATGTTAATCAGTATAATAAGCCCAATGCCATTTCTAATAATATGGTTACTGAAATTGTTTAAAATTTCTTTGTAGTTCCTTTGGTCTTTGTTGTATCCTTTTATAGCAACCCACTCCAGTGTTCTTGCCTGGGATATCCCATGGACAGAGGAGCCTGACGGGCTATGGTCCATGGTGTTGCAAGAGTTGGACACGACTTAGCAACTAAACCACATTAAGGATTTACAATCAAATTACTTGGTTTTGAAACCACTTGAAATAATTGCTCTCTGTGTGTTTCAGCCTCATCAACTTGATACCTAGATTAGTTTGTTTCATTTTACTTTTATATTTTGGGAATCACTTTTAAAAATTCTTGATTCAATTTTGGTTTATAATTAGATGTTAGATGTTTACATAGTTTCAAAGTCAAAAATAGAAAATAAGATAAATTTGGAGAAGTCTAGCTTCTATTCTTCTCCTTTCCACTCTTTTTTTTCCTTTCCCACAGGCAGATAATTTAATCACCTATGATCCCCCCCTTTTTTTTTTAAAGAAAAGAGAACCAAATGTGTGTTCTTTCTTAGATAAACATATACATACTCTTCACATGTTCAGAACCCAGCTTTTTAAAAATTTAATGATATTCTTGGATGCCATACCATAATAGTATAGTATATAAAATTTCTTATTAGGCTCTGTTTTTTTAATCTGGCATGGGGATTACCATACCAAGCAGATAATGTAAATTTGAACCCCAAACCTATCTCTAGGTTTTGTTCTCTCATAGGAAATTTTTTCTTATTTTGAGCTTTTGGCAGAGTCAGCTTCCTTGCTGCTCTCCAAGGCTTGTGAGTAGAGATTATGTTTTTGTTTTTAATACCCCTTTTTATGGAGTGAGCAATCTCTTGTTATCTGAATTTTTTACTCAAGTATCTTAGTTCTTTTCTAGTATTCCTACTTGTGTGGGCCCCAAACTGTGTATTTTTTCCTCCCTACATAAGGACCTTAAAGCCTCAGCTGCTGGCTCTTAGGCCCTATTTCTACTCTGTACTTCTTAAATTATCATGCTGTCAGCTTATATTCTTGTCACTCTGGCGTTGAGTTCTCTTTGTTTCTGGTGCCTGGATATTTCTAAACTATGTATTTTTTGTTTGCTTGTTTGTATTTCATCCAGCCCTTCTTTGTGTTTGGAACAGGAGTAATTCAGATTTCATCTTGCCAGAAGTAGATCAACAACATTTATTTTCTGTCACCCATGTCTATCATCCCTTTCCTGTACTTAGCTGGCTGAAAGAACATACACATTCACACATGTGAAACAATTTTATAAACTCTATCTTATAACTAAAATTATGACATTTCCTACCAAACCTTCTCCTCTTTCTTTCACTTGAAAGTATTGATGTTCTGTTGTGGTTATTTTAAGGTGTTTTTAATACTTTCTCTTCCTTTTTCTCCTCTCTGCCTTGCTTATTTTCCTCTTTCTTTTAGTCAAAGAAAAATTTATGTAAGAAACCTAGGTCAACTATTATTGCTTCTTTCAAAATACCAAGAAATAAAGTCACAGGGCTTTTAGACAACAGCATTATAGTGAATATAAATTGTTTTTAGTAAAATAGAAAACAATTGCCTAAGTATAATTTGTGGACTCTAGTACAGATTATTGGTTTAGGGTATTTCTTGAGTGTTTGAAAAATATTTATCTCATGACATTTATTTCTGTTTTTATATCTTTACTTGTATTACCTTCTACTTTTGTCTTCCTGTTGCTTTCTTTTACACCTCTCATTAAAGCTGTATCTAGTGTTAGCATGTCACGTAGAAGATCTTTTGTATTTAATACATTTGAACTTGATTTTTTGCAGTATGTTTTTGCAAGTTAAAATATGGAGGCAGTATGAATATGCATTAAATAGTTTAGAAGTATAAAGTCATAGTTAAATCTTCAGATTCCTCAAAAAGATCTGTAGCTTTCAGAATAATAATTCTTTGAGGATGACACATTTCTTAGAATTTTGAGCAAAGGTAAGAACTTTGCCACCTGGGTTTCCCAGGTGATGCTTGTGGTAAAGAACTTGCCTGCAAATGCAGAAGACATAAGAGACATTGTTTCAATCCCTGGGTTGGGAAGATCCCCTGGAGAAGGAAATGGCAACCCACTCCAGTATTCTTGCTTGGAAAATCCCACGGACAGAGGAGCCTGGTGGGCTTTAGTCAAACATGACTGAAGTGAATGAGCACAAAAATTTTGCAAAAGTATGAAAAAAATAGTTTCAACCATTTTCCAGTTTCTTTTCCATTGAAAGAATTTTTTAAAAATCCAGTTAAAATTAACATACAATATTATATTAGTTTAAGGTGAACAGAATAGTGATTTGATACTTTTGTACATCATGAAATGATCACTGCAATAAGGCCAGTTACCAGCAGTGACCGTATAAAGTTGTTATAGTATCATTGGGTAGATTCCCTATGTGTACATTACATCCTTATTACATTTATTTCATAGCTGGAAGCTTGTATCTAATAATCTCTTTCAATTTATTTTCTGTGTTTATGAGTATGTTTCTGTTTTGTTTGTTTTGGTTTTCAGATTCCATGTATAAGTGGTTATCTGTTTTGGTATCAGGGTGATGCTGTTCTTGTAAATTGAGTTTGGAAGCATTTTTCCCTCTGCAATTTTTTGGAATAATTTGAGGAATGCAGGTGTTAACTCTTCTTTAGATGTTTGGTAGAATTCATCTGTGAAGCTATTTGGACCTCGACTTCTGTATTTTTGGAATTTTTTGGTTATTAATTCAATTTTGTAGGACTTCCCAAGTGGTTCTGGTAGTAAAAAATCCACCTGTTAGTGTGGGAGAGATAAGAGATGCAGGTTCAATCCCTGGGTCTGGAAGACCCCTGGAGGAGGAAATGGCACCCCACTCCAGTATTCTTGTGGGCTGCAGTTCATGGGGTTGCAAAGAACTGGACATGATTGAGCATCAGTTTTGTTAACAGTAATCAGCCTATTCACATTTTCTATTTACCCATGATTCAGTTTTGAAAGATTATATCTTTCTAGGAATTTTCCCATATCTTCTAGGTTATCTAATTTCTTGGCATATAATTATTTATAGTATTCTCTTTTGATCTTGTATTCATGTGATTTCAGGTGCAAATTCTCCTCTTTCACTTCTGATTTTATTTATTTGGCTTTTTTCCCCCCCTGATGCATCTGGCTAAAGGTTTGTCAATTTTTGTTTGCCTTCCCAAAGAACCAATTATTACTTTCATTGATATTTTCTATTGATTTTTTAGTTTTTATTTCTACTCTGTTCTTTATAATTTTCCTCCTTCTACTAACTTTGGGCTTTCTTGTTTTTCTGGTTCCTTTAAATGTACATTTAGATTCCTTACTTCAGATTTTTCTTGTTTCTTGAGATAGAGCTATATCACTGTGAACTTTCCTGTTAGAACAGCTCTTGCGGCATCCCATAGATTTGGACTGTTGTGTTTCCATTTTCATTTGTCTCAAGGTATTTTTTTTGTTTTTTTAAGCTTCCCTTTGATTTGTTGAAATTGGTTGTTTACGATTATGGTATTCAGTCTTCATGTGCTTGTGTTCTTTTTTTTCCAGTTTTCTTCCCAAGATTAATTTCTAGTTTCATTCTGTATGGTCAGAAAAGATGCTTGATATGGTTTCAGTCTTCTTAAGTTTATTGAGACTTATGTTTTGGCCTAACATGTGATCTATCCCAGAGAAAGTTCCATGTGCACTTGAATAGAATGTATATCTGCCGCTTTTGGATGGAATGGGGATAGTAAAGCTCCCTAGTATTATAGCATTGCTGTGTATGTCTTCCTTTATTTCTGTTTACATTTGCTTTACATATTTAGGTGCTCCTATGTTGGGGTGCCATAAGTGTTTTCAAATGTGATATCCTTCTGTTGGATTGAATTCTTGATCATTGTGTAGTATCTTCCCTTCTCTTTTGTTACAGTCTTTGTTTCAAAGTTTATTTTGCCTGATATGAGTATGGATGCCTAGCTTTCCTTTGTTCCCATTTGCATAGAATAACTTTTCCGCCCTTTCACTTTTAGTTTATGTCTGTTTTTATATTTGAGGTGAGTCTCTTGCAGGCAGCATAAAGATGGCTCTTGTTTTTTATCCATTCAACTACCCTGTGTCTTTTGATTAGGGCATTTAGTCCATTTATACTTAATTATTGATAAGTATGTACTTATTGCCATTTTGTTAATCGTTTTCTGATTTTTTAAGCAGTTCTTCTCTGTTGCTGTCTTTCTCTCTCTTCTTCCCTTGCGGTTCAGTGGATTCCCTTAGTGTTTTGTTTGTATTCCTTTCTCTTTGTTTTTTGTATATCCATTGTTGATTTTTGGTTTGTGTTTACCATGTTGTTCATATATACTGACCTGTATAAATATCCATCTGTTTTCAGTTGATGTTGTAGCCATGCGTTCTGGGAAACAAACTCACTCAGAAGGATGATGCAGATAGTGAAGTGCAGTTTATTACA
This sequence comes from Moschus berezovskii, assembly GCF_049115385.1. Taxonomy (NCBI): domain Eukaryota; kingdom Metazoa; phylum Chordata; class Mammalia; order Artiodactyla; family Moschidae; genus Moschus; species Moschus berezovskii. The sequence continues at coordinate 17,721,709 of NC_142467.1, forward strand.
CCGGCGGGCCCAATGCAGTCTCCTCTTAGCCACGGACCCCGACCAGCATTGAAAATCTTTTATACCCCATGTGTACATGTCCGAACCCACCACTCCAAATTCCTTGAGACTTACATAAACCAAGGAGAATACAACCCCAGTAACCCCATCATTCACATGCTGTGTGCTCATGTGCTCAAACAGTCAAACAGTTAGCCAGTAATCAATAAGCCCGAGGTTACACTCTGACAGATATAGAAAAATGTATGGCCTGTCTGGAGGAAGGGGTGATTACTTTATGTTTTCTCTTAGGCAATGAGTAACCTAGATAGATCTTCGAGGTTCCCCTGTCTGGAGGGGGTCTTATCCTTCTCTTGTCGTTTTCTTAGGCACTAAACACAGAGTTCAGAGTCCATTGGAAAGGTGGCCAAGCATGATCAGCATGAAAAGGCCTAAGACAGAGTCCAGGCCCTATGACTTCCTTCTTCATTGATAGTCACTTACGTTCAAAGACATTCTAAAAGTCCTACATTTTTAACCACTCCACCCCATTTTATGTTTCTGATACCAAGTTTTACATCTTTTTTAAAAATTTTGTGTATCCCTTAACTGCCACAACATTGTACCATAGTTGATGGTACTACTTTCCTCTTTTGTCCTTTTTTTGCTAGCTTTTTAAATGGCGGATCAACTTGCCTTTACTCTATTTTTGCCTTTACCAGTGAGATTTTTTTTGCATATATTCTTATTTATACTTATAGCCTTTTCTGCTTAAAGATGACCCTTTATCATTTTCTGTAAGTCCAAGTCAGTGGTGTTAAACTCCTTTAGTTTTTGTTTGTCTGGGAAACTCTTTATCTCTCTTTCAATTTTAAATGATAAACTTGCCAGATGGAGTATTCTATGCTATAAGTTTTTTCCTGTCAGCAATTTAAATATATCCTGCCATTCCCTTCTGGCCTATAAAGTTTCTGCTGAAAAATCATCTGGTAGTCTTCCCTTGTATGTGATTAGTTATTTTTCTCTTGCTACCTTTTAGATTCTCTCTTTAACTTTTGCCATTTTAATTATATGTCTTGGTGTGGATCTCTTTAGGTTCATCTTGTTTGGGACTCCATGCTTTCTGTAAGTAGATATCTGTATCCTTCGCTGGGTTAAGGAGGTTTTCAGCCATTATTTCTTCAGGCAAGTATTTTTTTTTTGGTCTCTTTTTTTTTTCTCCTTCTAAGACACCTATAATGCAAATATCAGTGTACTTGATGTTACCTCAGAGGTTCCTTAAACTGTCCTGATTTAAAAAATTTCTTTTTGCTGTTCTGATTGGGTGATTTCCACTACTCTGTCTTCCAGATTATTCATTCTTCTGTGTCATCTAATTTGCTGTTTATTCCCTCTAGTGTATTTTATATTTCAATTATTGTATTCTTTAGTTCTGACTGATTCTTTCTTATATTGTCTAAGTTTTTTTGAAATTTTCTTCTGAGTTCAGTGGGCATCCTTATAACAGTTTCTTTGACTTCTTTATCAGGTAAATTACTTATATCCATTTCTTTAGCATTTTTCCCCCATCAGGTTTTATTTATTATTTTGTTTGAAACAAACAAACAAAAGTTTTTTTGAAACTTTGTTTCTCTGAATTAGGTGAAACAGCTTCTTCTGGTCTTGAAGGAGTGGCCCTATCTGGCAGTACCCGCTGTGTAGAGTAGACTAGAACCTGATGGCTTTGGCAGGCTTGCTGGAGCTAGAGTGGCCAAGGGTAGGCCCTGGGGAGCACTGCCTCTGAAGCTGACTTGCCAGGGCAGCTGGGGCTGGAGCAGGCCCAGGTTGGGGTTATTCCTTGGGGAGTGCTGTTCCCAAGATCATATTGGTAGGGCAGTTGGGTCTGAAGTGTACCCTGGCTAGGGGCAGTTTCTAGGCCAAAGTTTTCTTGGTGCAGCTGGAGCCTGGAGCAGGTGTGGGCACGAGAGTCCTAGGGAGACTAAATGATGGCTGTCACTGATCTTTTGATCTCAGAGAGAGCTCCAGGAGTTCTCTTTCCATTTTGCAGAAGCTCTAGGATTAGTCAATGAATTTTTTCCTGTGTACTCTGGGTGCCCTTTAAAACTGCAATTTTTTTTCACTGTCTCCCAGGGTGTGTGATTCTGCCCTTAGGGCCCTAAGTAATTACCCTCCCTTCTGCAAATTGCTGTGTCAGGGATGGGGTTCCCATGGATCCTGTTTTTCTGTCTTTCCTGCTCACTTCTATGTGGTCCTTCTATGTGCAGTAGTTGTTCAGTCAGCCTATAGTCTTTTTCAAGAGGAATTGCTCTATATGTGGGTCTGGATTTGATGTTCCATGGGAGGTGAACTTAGGGTCTTCCTTAAACATCATCTTGTACCTCTTCAATCTCATTTTTGAGTTTCTTAGGAGATAAAAATAATAGTAATTTTTATTGCTACTTTTGTTAGCTTTTATCTTATGTTACATACAACATTTTAACCCGAGAGAAAAACAATGGAAGAAATACAATTAAATCTTTCTTTAGACTACTTAAGGGCTTCCCTGATGGCTCAGAGGTTAAAGCGTCTGCCTCCAATGCAGGAGACCCAGGTTCGACCCCTGGGTTGGGAAGATCCCCTGGAGAAGGAAATGGTAACCCACTCCAGTATTCTTGCCTGGAGAATCCCAAGGACAGAGAAGCCTGGTGGGCTACAGTCCATGGGGTCACAAAGAGTCGGGCACGACTGAGCGACTTTACTTACTTACTTAGACTACTTAAAGTGACTCTGTAGCCAGAAAGGGTAAATTTTGAATTTACACTGGATTTGCTTCTGTGACTTTAGCCCTTTTTGTTATTATAAGCATACATAACGGCCTAAGGGAGATAACCTGACCCCATCCACCTGTGAAGGACTGTGACATTCTTGAGTCCTTTGTGTGCAAATAAAGCCCAGGGCCCCAGAAATTGATATTTGGGGAGGTGGAAATCACAGAAAGATGTGACATCTTTGTTTGTTGATACGGCAGGAGATATTCCATTTTACACCACCCATGAAATGACTGTAAGGAAGTGAAACAAACAAATCCCCCTATCTGAGGCTTGCCATTCTACAAGATATTTGCAGAAATTAAAAAGTCTTTTTACTCTGTTTCCTCAGTTCAGTTCAGTCGCTCAGTTGTGTCTGACTCTGCGACCCCATGAACTGCAGCATGCCAGGCCTCCCTGTCCATAACCAACTCCTGGAGTCCACCCAAACCCATGTCCATTGAGTTGGTGATGCCATCCAATCATCTCATCCTGTGTTGTCCCCTTCTCCTCCTGCCCTCAATCTTTCCCAGCATCAGGGTCTCTTCCAGTGAGTCAGCTCTTCGCATCAGGTGTCCAAAGAATTGGAGTTTTAGCTTCAACATCAGTCCTTCCGATGAACACCCAGGACTGATCTCCTTTAGGATGGACTGGTTGGATCTCCTTGCAGTCCAAGGGACTCTCAAGAGTCTTCTCCAACACTACGGTTCAAAAGCATCAGTTCTCCTGTGCTCAGCTTTCTTTATAGTCCAACTCTCGCATCCATACACGACCACTGGAAAAACCATAGCCGTGACTAGATGGACCTTTGTTGGCAAAGTATTATCTCTGCTTTTTAATATACTGTCGGGGTTGGTCATAACTTTCCTTCCAAGGAGTAAGCATCTTTTGATTTCATGGCTGCAGTCACCATCTGCAGTGATTTTGGAGCCCAGAAAAATAAAGTCAGCCACTGTTTCCACTGTTTCCCCATCTATTTGCCATGAAGTTATGGGACCGGATACCATGATCTTAGTTTTCTGAATGTTGAGCTTTAAGCCAACTTTTTCACTCTCCTCTTTCACTTTCATCAAGAGGCTCTTTAGTTCTTCTTCACTTTCTGCCATAAGGGTGGTGTCATCTGCATATCTGAGGTTATTGATATTTCTCCCGGCAATCTTGATTCCAGCTTGTGCTTCCTCCAGCCCAGCATTTCTCATGATGTACTCTGCATATAAGTTAAATAAGCAGGGTGACAATATGCAGCCTTGACGTACTCCTTTTCCTATTTGGAACCAGTCTGTTCCATTTCCAGTTCTAACTGTTGCTTCCTGACCTGCATACAGGTTTATCTTATTTAAAATTTTGGAGAGATTGTTATGCTATGTGCATTTTCCCCATGTACTTCATCTTATTTTTTTACATTAAAATAATTGTAGTTTATAACTAAATTTGGATGTATAATTGTACTTTTTCTTAATGGGAAAAGACAAAAGTCAAGTATTAGAGATGAGATTAAAGCAGAATTAAAGAAAAGGCTAAAGTACTGAAAAGTAAAGCCTCATACATGAAATTCTCTGGAGATTATAGTTTAAATCTGAGTAAGTACAGTATCACTATTTGAAAAATGTATGGTGTTTGTAAGGATCCAAGAAAACCACACCACACCTTAAAAGCAGTTATTTAAGTAGACCGTACAACATGTGACCTTTTGTGTCTGCTTTCTTTCACTTAGCATAATGGTTTTGAAATTCATCATAGTTGTAGCAGGTATCCTTTCTATGTCTGAATACTTTCACACACACACATACACATAAGGCTCAATGCACACATACATACACAATACTACACAATACATACATTTCTCAATTTGTTTATACATTTATCCACTGATGGGCATTTGGGCTTTTCTATATTTTGGCTATTATGAATATTACTACCATAAACATTCATGTGCAAGTTTCTATATGGACATATGTTTTCATTTCTATTATGTATGTACCTTGAAGCAGCATTTCTGAGTCATATGGTAATTCTGTGTTTAACTTTTTAAGGAACAGCAAATGTTTTTTCCATTGCAGCTATACTGTTTTACATGGTCACTAGTAATATTCAAGATTTCATTGTATTTTTCTACATTCCTGTCAACACTTGTTAGTTTTTAGTTTTTGATTGAAGTTGTCCTAGAGGAAGTGAAGTGCTTGTTGGGTATTTTTATGTCTTCTTTGGAGAAATGTCTATTCAAGTCTTTCACCAATTTTAAAATTTAGACTACTCTTCTTTGTTGAATTATGAGTTCTTTACATATTCTGGATATTAATCCTCTATCAGATATGTGATTTGCACTATTTTCCTCCATTCCTTCACATTGTTGGTAACATTCTTTAATGTACAAAAATATTTTAATTTTTATGAAGTATAATTTGTCTGTTTTTATTATTCATGCTTTTGGTGTCAAATCTAAGAATCCATTGCCAAATCTGAGGTTATGAAGATTACCCTTGTGTTCTCTTCTGATAGCTTTACAGTTTTGGCTTTTAGCTTTAGGTCATTGGTTTACTTTTATTAATTTCTGTATAAGAAGTAAGGTGTGGGTCCATCTTCATTATTTGTATGTGGTTATCTGTTTTTCCTTGCACCATTTGATGAATAGAAAGTTTTTCCCTGTTGAATGATACTGTCAAAAGTCAGTTGGCTATGGTTGATTTGGTTTATTTCTGGACTTTCAATTCTATTCTTTTTGTCTCTGTATCTGTCCTTATGCTGATACTACAGTCTTTTGGTCACTGTAGCTTTGTATTAAGTAGTAAATTTTGAAATTGGAAAGTGTGAGTCCTCCAACTGTGTTTCTCTTTCTCAGTATTGTTTTGGATATTTGAGGTTCCTTGCAGTTTCATATAAATTTAAGGAACTGTAGTTCACTTTGTGCAGTATTGTCATCCTAACAATATTAAGTCTTCCCATTCATGAACATGGTATATATTTCCATTTATTTAGGTCTTCTTTAATTTTTTTTCAGCAGTATTTTGTAATACTTAAAGTATAAGTCTTTCGCTTTCTTGGTTAAGTTTATTTCTCAGTATCTTATTCTTATAAATGATATTATAGATGGAATTGTCTTAATTTCCTTTTCAGATTACTCATTGCTGCTGTATAGAAAGAAAACTGACCTATGTATGTTGATCTTGTATCCTGCAGCTTTACTGAGTTCATTTATTAGCTCTGATAGTTTTTTGTGGATTCTAGGGTATTTTGTATATATAGAATCATGTCATCTGCAAACAGTTTTCCTTTTACTTCTTTGTATTTCTAAAATATATTATCAATTTGGATGCCTTTTCTTTCTTTTTCTTGACTAAATGCTCTGACTAGAACTTCTGGTAAAATGTTGAATAGAAGTGGTTAAAGTGACATTTTTGTCATATTCCTGATCTTAAGGAAACGCTTTCCTTCTTTTACTATTGAGTATTACTGTGAATTCCTTATAAATTCTCCTTATCATGTTAGGAGGTTCCCTTCTAATCAGTTTGTGGGTCTTTTTATCATGAGAGGATGTAGAATTTTGTCAAATATTCCATTTGTGTGTTTTGAGATGATAATGTCATTTTCCCCTCCTTTCACTGTCTCAATAGGGTTTGTATTACATTGATTGCTTTTCAGAAGTTCAACCTTGATGGAATTCCTGACTTAAATCCCATTTGGTCATGGTGTATAATTTTCTTTAATGTGCTTTTGGATTTGTTTTGCTAGTGTTTTGTTGAGGAATTTTGTGTGTTTATTCATAAGACATATTTATCTGTGGTTTTCTATGATATCTTTGGTATTAGTTATTATTATCTTTGGTATTACTGGCCTCATAAAATGTGCTAGCTTTGTCAGTTTTTTGGAAGTTTGAGAAGGAATCATGTTAATTCTTCTTTAAATATTTGATAGAACCCACCACTGAAGTCATATGGTCCTGACTTTTCTTTTGGGGAGATTTTTATTAACTGATTCAGTCTCTCTTCTTGTTATAAGTCTGTTAAGGTTTTCTACTCTTGGGACTTCTCTGGTGGTCCAGCGGTTAAGACTCTGCACTCCTAATGCAGGAGGCATTCCATCTCTGATCAGGGAACTAAGATCCTGTATGCCACATCGTAAGGAAAAAAAGATTTTCTTCTCTTTTGATAACTTGTGTTTTCCAAAGAATTTGTCCATTTCATCTAGATTGTCTAACATGTTGGTTTAAAACTGTTCACAGTATTTTCTTATAATCCTTTTGATTTCTGTGAGGTCAGTAGTAGTTATTTGCATCTTCTTTCTTTCTTAATCTTGTTAAAGGTTTGTAGTTTTTGTTGATTTTTTTTTTCAAAGAAACAAGCTTTGGTTTCATTGATTCTCTCTATTATTTTCTCTATTTTGTTTCTCTCTGCTGTAATCCTTATTATTTCTTTCTTTGTAATGGCTTTGTGTTTAGTTTTGCTTCTTTTCTAGTTCCTTAGAGTGTGAGGTTGGGTTGTTTATTTGAAATCTTCTTTTTAGTGGAGGTCTTTATAGTTACAAACTTCCCTCTGAGCAGTGGTTGGGCTGCATCCTTTAAGTTTTTGGTGTATTGTGTTTTTATATCAAAGTATTTTTTAATTTCCTTAGTGATTCTTTCCCTGATCTTATATTGCTTAAGAGTGTTATTTAGAGTTTTCCAGTTTTTCTTTTGTTATTGATATCTAGCTTTGTTCCATTGTGGTTGGTTCCATTGTAATCACTCATTGTATGATTTTGGGTATTTTGAAGTTTGAGAATTATTTTATGACCTAACATATGGTCTATTCTGGAGAATGTTCTACATGCAGGTGAGAAGAATATATGTTTTGCCATTGTTAGGTGACATGTTCTATGTTTGTCTGTCATATGTAGTTGATTTATAATGTTATTCAAGTCTTTTATTAGTGATTTTCTGTCTACATGTCCTCTGCATTATTGAAAGTGGGCTTTTGAAGTTTCCAACTATTATTGGAGACTCTTTCCTCCTTCAGTTATGTCACTGCTTGCTTCATACATTTTGAGGCTGTATTGTTTGAGATATATATATATGTGTGTGTATATATATATATCGGAGAAGGCAATGGCAAGCCACTCCAGTACTCTTGCCTAGAAAATCCCACGGATGGAGGAGCCTGGTAGGCTGCAGTCCATGGGGTCGCTAAGAGTCGGACACGACTGAGCAGCTTCACTTTCACTTTTCACTTTGACACACTGGAGAAGGAAATGGCAACCCACTCCAGTGTTCTTGCCTGGAGAATCCCAGGGACGGGGGAGCCTGGTGGGCTTCCGTCTATGGGGTCACACAGAGTTGGACACGACTGAAGTGACTTAGCAGCAGCAGCATATATATATATATATAGTTGTTATATCTTCTTAGTGAATTGATCCTTCACTATAAAATGTCTTTCTTTGTCTCTTGCAACAGTTTTATATGTAAAATCAATTTTGTCTGATATTAATAAAGGTAGCCAGATTTCCTTTTGGTTACTGTTTATAAAAATGAATTTTGTCTGATATAGCTAGCCAGGCTTCCTTTTGGTTACTGTTTGCATGGAGTTTCTTTTTCCATCCCTTGACTCTTAACCTATCTGTGTCTTTGGGACTCAAATGAGTTTCTTAAAAGCTGCGTATAAATGTATTATGTTTTTAAAAAAATATTCTGCCAATATCTATCTTTTAATTGACGAGCTTAACTCATTCACCTTTAAAGTAATTACTGATAATGAAGGATTTATATCTGCAATTGTGCTATTTGTTTTTTGTATTATTTTTTGTTGTTCCTCAGCTTCTCTAATACTGACTTATTTTGTATTTGATTGATATTTTTTCTGTATATCGTTTCCCTTTCCATTTCTTTTTACATATATTTTTAGGTATTAGTGGTTGCCATGGGAATTACAGTTAACATCCTAAATTTATAAAACTCTAGTTTGAATTGATAACAAGTTAGCTTCAGTAGCATACGTTGACTCTACTCCTAACTGGTTTCATCTTCTCCTTTATGTTCTTACTGTCATAGATTGTGTCTTTATGCATTGTGTGTCTGTTAACATAGATTTATGACTGTTATTTTATGCATTTTTCTATTAAATGAAATAGGAAATAAAAAAGAGAAGTTACATAGCAAAAATATAGCATTATTAGGTTTTATATTTATCTGTGTAGTTACGTTTATCATTGTTTTTTATCTCATTGTGTAGCTTTAAGTTACTGTCTGCTGCTGCTGCTGCTAAGTCACTTCAGTTGTGTTCGACTCTGTGTGACCCCATAGATGGCAGCCCACCAGGCTCCGCCATCCCTGGGATTCTCCAGGCAAGAACACTGAAGTGGGTTGCCATTTCCTTCTCCAATGTGTGAAAGTGAAAAGTGAAAGTGAAGTTGCTCAGTCTTGTCCGACTAGTAGCGACCCCATGGACTGCAGCCTACCAGGCTCCTCTGTCCATGGGATTTTCCAGGCAAGAGTACTGGAGTGGCTTGCCATTGCCTTCTCCAAAGTTACTGTCTAGTATCCTTTTATTTCAACCTGAAGGACTCCCTTTAGCATTTCTCATAGAGCAGATAACTAGTAATGAATTCCCTTATCTTCCATTTAGCTAAGAATGTCATAATTTCTTCTTTATATTTGAAGGGTTGTTTTGCCGAATGCAGAATTCCTGGTTGACATGTTTTTCCTTTCAGTCTTTAAATATATTGTTCTACTGCCATTTAGTCTCCATAATTTTTGATGAGAAATACACTGTTAATCTTTTTGAGAAGCCATTTGAGAAGCCATTGATGTGATCAATCACTTTTCTCCTGCTGCTTTCAAGTTTCTCTCCATCTTTGTCTTTTAGCAGTTTGATAATAATATATCATGATGTGGATTTCTTTGAGTTTTTCCTGCTTGGAGTTTGTTGAGGTTCTTGTGCTCAGTCACTTCAGTTGTGTCTGACTCTTTGCAACCCCATGCACTGTAGCCAGACAGTCTCCTCTGTCCATGGGATTCTCCTGGCAAGAATACTGGAGTGGGTTGCCATTCTCTTCTCCAGTTGAGGTTCTTGGATGTATGTATTTATGTATTTCATAAAGTTTAGGAAGTTTTTGGATAGTATTTCAAAAAATTTTTTCTGCCTTTTTTCCTTTATTTTCTCATTCTGGGACTCTCATAATATATATGTTAATATGTTTGATGGTGTCCCATAAGTCTCTGAAGCCTTGTTCATTTTTCCTTTTTTTCTTTCTACTCCTCACACTGGGCAGTTAACAGTTGCCCTGTCTTCAAATTTGAAGACTCTTTCTTGAATCTGTTGTTGAATGTGTCTTGTGAATATTTAAATTTTATCTGTTATACTTTTCAATTACCAAATTTCTACTTTGATTTTTAAAAATAATTTAATTTCTTTTAATTCTTGGTCCATGATCTTCTTTAGCTCTTTTAGCATATTTAAAGCAGTAACTTTCAAGTCTTAGTCTTATAAGTAATGCCTGGGCTTCCTCAGGATGGTTTCCATCAATTTCTTTCTTACTTTTTATGTCCTGTGAATGAGTGATGCATTCCTACTACTTCTTTGTGTGCTTTGTAATTGTCTTGTTGAGATCTGGACATTTTGAATATTGTAATTCTGAAAATCTGGTTCTCCTACTACACCAAAGACTATTATTATATGATGAAGTCTGCAGTTGTTCATTTGTTTAGTGACTTTTCTGCATTTTTTTTTTTTGTTGTTTGTTTGAAAAGCCTATATTCCTTGTCTTGTGTGGTCACTGAAGTCTATGTTCTGTTATCTCTGTGGTCAGCTAGTGACCTGACAGAAATTTCCTTAAATGCCTAGATACAATAAGAGTTTAAAAAATGTAAAAGGAATTCTGTCTCTTTAACTTCCTTCAGTGGTGCCAGGGAAGCAGTTCAAACCATTAAGCTTGAATTAATAGCCAGCTTCTGTGCTGGCCACTTAGTGACCTGGCAGGTCACAAAACACAGAACTCTGGTTTTTTGAAGGAGAAGATCTTACTGTCCACCTTGATGCCAAAAGGTTGAATCAGGAGTGGAGGATTATTGCTGCTTATGCATGATGTTGCAATTCATGAAAATCTGCTGGCTTCTTTGTCAAGCACTTCCCTGGATGCTCCATGTGTTCAGTTAGACCCCAGAGTTCTAAATTCTAGCAGTTCTTGAAGCTCAATAGTTGTTTTGGTGAAGGGGCTGACTCTAAAGCTTTATACTCTGTGATCTTCCATAATATCACTCCCTTCCATGGTCATTCTTAAAAGTGTTCCAGTTTGAGCAATACGTTTTATTGTCATCCATTGGTAATTAAATGACAGGAGCAAGGGAAAAGATGAAAACAAGTTCTTACAGAGAAAATAAGTCACGAGAATCATCAATAAATATCACTTGTTCAAAGAGTATAAACTGTCAAATGAATGCTACAGAGTTTTCCTAGTATCAGTTCCATATAGCTCCTCCCTTTAAAGAAATTTTTATTCTAGTCTCGCATCAGTACTATGAACGAAAGCATTTGTTGGAAGGCTTGACAGGTGACATTGATTTCCATTGTGAATTTAGATGCAAAGTATTGTCACTGTAACATGTGAACTGAGATGTGGAGTCTGCGGGGCAGCCTTATCTCTTGCTGCTGACATGGGTGCCATATTGTCTGTCTTTCTACTTGCTCCCCTTTCTCAAATCTGTGGGTGGGTCATGAACAACTGCTTCATGGCTGTGTGCAGGCCTTATGTCGTGGAGGCCTATTACAGACAATGCTATTTAATTGGGCAGAAAAGTCGCTGCATTGGCTTCTCTCCCATTTCAGAAAGCTGAGTATGTGATGTTACTGCAGGCTTTCCAGTCTATACCAATTTGAGGAGCAGGATCCTAGGACTGAAAATCAAACCAGGGGCTTGATATATGGTGAAAAGTAGCATTGCTTTTGGACTTTAGAATCTGGTTATAATGTAAGGAGGTTTTTTTTTGAACATGGGTTAATACTTATTCTGAAAATTCACTAGACTTCAGCTGCTGAATCCCACAAATGGTGATGCTCATCAAAGTTTTTGGTAACTACTCAGAAGAGAATAATAGAGTGTATTAGGAAAAAATACTTTCAATAAGAGATCTTGGATTGACTGGCAGGCTGACTGTCTCTCCAGCTCTTTTACACATACTCAATGCTACAGGTATTGGCAAACTTAATCTTTAATAATGTAAGTGAATAAGAATGGGAATGACTTGTTTACCTTTTTTTTTGATCTGTGTTAAACATGCATAGCTAATTTTGGTAAACTTAGGTGAAACAGTTTGCTATGGTTGAATTTTAAATGCTGGAAAAAGAGGGTTATGAAAAAATGCCTATCAAAATATTAGCTATATCATGTGAAAGGACTGAACATAGTATCTTGATAGTATAAAACATTTCTTTAAAATATTTTTATTATAATTAAAATATCTAAATTATAATTATCTACTAAGAAACAAATAGTTTTAATCTTTTCCATAGTTCTCTATGTGATGTTAATGCAGTGTTCATTTATATTGATGCTTGAGTTTAATATTGCTTTTCTAGTATTAACATTGCCAATACCATAGCTTTGGTAATGCACATTTGAATATTTAATTATGTTTCTATAAATAGCTTCTCTAATGGTACTTTTTCAGTGAATATGATGGGCCTTCTGTTAGTGCTGGCATTTGAGCTATCTTGCTTTCTATTTTTCTGTTACATATACAACGAGAAGTGTTCCCACCTGAGATTTCCCCAAAGTTTCACTTGGGAAACAGAACCTAATTTGAAAGATGTTTTCTGTTGTATGTTGCTCAGATCAAGCTTTGCATTGAATCAAGCCAAATGATGAACAGTCCAGCCTTCTTTCCAGCAGAATGCAATTACCTCTACGGCCTATGGTAAAAGACCAACTAATTGAGAACACTTGTCTTTGTTTTCAGTTAGCAAAGATTCTTACTAAGAGTGTCCATTTTTTAAATTCAAAAAGGTGGGTTTACTTTTAATGAACTAAGAGTTGGGAGATCTTAAAATTAAAGCATGTGCAGGTTATCCTCTTCCTCAAGGGGACATTCACTACTCCTGCACTCGTGTGAAGTAATAATGAGATACCATAAGCAAACAGTAGATGATTCATGTCAGATGGCTCTTCAATAACGTTGGGGGGGGGGGAGAAAAGCAGCTGATGTATGGGATATTGAAGGCAGATTAAGTTGTTAATGTATATTAGTATATTCTTAATTTCCTTTTAATTGAAAAAGACATATTGACTTTAATTAGAACCATTTCACAGGAACTGTCAATTAGCACATGTCAAACTAGTTAATTCAGAACAGAATTCTTTTAATTAGGGTCTGCTTTCCTTTAACTATGGGGCCAATGAAATCAGCCTTTCCTTATCTAGATTTTAAATGTCTCTAAGACATATAATACAAATGTAGACTCTTATCTATTATTAGAAGCCCATATGGATAACATTAAAATGATGATGCTGGCATTGTTCATGCAGCACAAATCAGAGTCCCTTTATGACTGTTAGAAAAAAAATGGCTTTGAACAAAGACTATTTTAAATACCAGATTTATCCTACTTTAAAGAGACTACAAAATTTATGACATGCATGTTCACATTTAAAGTATTATTTAATACGTCTGCTCAAATAAATGGGCCTATTCAAACGTTTTGTGTGTTCTATCAGCTGAAGACACATAAAACATTGTCAAGCCATACAGCAACATTTTCCCCTTAAATGAACTGTAATCAAAAAGGGAAAACAGACTGAATGAATTTTTTTTTGCATGACATAAAAATAGCATTGTTAACTTTCATTGCATCCAGAGATTTAATACCAATAGTTGATACAGTGACTAAACCACTGGTAGTGAGCTAATGTGATCTTAGTAATCAGACAGTGTAAAATCTTCAGCTTGGCTCTTGTTTAATGTAATGATGTGGAATTACAGCATTTTAGTTACAGTTGGCATGAGGATTGGCACATAGACTAAGCTGGTGGGGCAGGGCTGTGTGGTGCTCACCTACCGAATAGGTACGCTTATAATTTTAAAAGAAGATTTTAAATTATATGTAAAGAGAGAGTTAATAGGAGATCCAATTTACTTTATCATGTGAGGTTTAGTCACTATTTTACTCAGTTATAGTAAGCAACGGTTGCAGAAATTAATAAAAAGTATATTAATAAGTTAAACTTGAGATTCTAAAGATAATTATCTAGTAAGATATTATGTGTAACCTTAACATGTTCATCTTATTGTAGGTACATTTAACTTCATAACAGTAGTGCACCTTTCTAAAGGATGCTATACTGTAACTATATCAGTGGTTACATTTGTGCAACTGGATTAAACGAAGAATTGTAGTAATTTTCTAATATTGATCAACACAGGCAAAAGAACAAGGGCAATAAACAAATGAAAAAATGCTACCAAAAAACTCCATTCTTTTTCTTCCAGAGCTGACCATTCTCTTCTGAACTATTTCTAGAGCTACCTTACCTCTCTGTGTTGGACAGTGACAAACTCTCTGTTTGACAGTGACAACTTACGTTCAGCATGTCCATGTTTTGTTTAGATCCATAGCTTTTAACTTTTTGGTGTCATTTGAATCTCTGATGAAAGATATTAATCCTCTTCCCAGAAAAATTCACATACTCATACATGCACTGAAATATTCAGGATGAGAAATCTTAACTTCTTAAAAAATAATCTGGCACAATTTGCTAAAGGATGTAACCTCAGTTTGATATAACTAACAACTTATTGTTTTGCAGGCACTATACTTGGTTCTGGGAATATAACAATGAGTAAGATAAAACCGTAGCATCTGACTCACTGTGACAAATTATTAGCACATTTTCAGAAATTACTGTATGATTCTTATTTTAACCGCTTTTACTCTCTGAACTGTTTAAAGTTTTATCTGTATTTACAAATCTTGTACAAGTATTCAATCTGATGGGCAATTTTACATAAAAATTGTTTGACAAAGGGACTTCCTTGGTGGCTTAGTGGTAAAGAATCGGCCTGCCAGTAGCAGGGGACACGGGTTTGATCCTTGATCTGGGAAGATCCCACATGCTGTGGAGCAATTAAGCCCACGCCCCACAACTACTGAGCCTGTGCTCCAGAGGCTGGGAGCCACACTGCTGAAGCCTGTGCACCCCAGAGCCCATGCTCGGCAACAAGAGAAGCCACCGCAATAAGCCGAAGCGCTGCAACTACAGAGTAGACCAGCTTGCCACACCGAGAGAAAAGCCCATGCAGCAACGAAGACCCAGCACAGCCATAAATAAATAAAATTATTTTTTAAAATTGCCTGAAAAATATAATTACTAGATCATTAGTGGAGGTTAATTTTATGGCTTTAACTCAACATTTTATTGATCCTTTTAATCTTATTTATAATTCTGTTTTGGTTAATAATCACAGGTAATATTAATATCCTAATCTGGACTCACCTTTTATTTCTGTTTATTCATTTAGATTATATAATTTACAATTATTTACAAAGAAGACATAAAACATACTAATATCATTTTTATAAGTTAGTCTCATTTAAGCTTAAAATAAACCATTGCTAATGATCTTGGATGGCGGTGCTAGTTAATTTTTTGATTATCCATGATAGGTTATCCACGCTGTGCCAGGGTTTAAATTTGAATAGTGGCTGAGCTAGGTCTGTGCTGTGTGTGCTAAGTTGCTTCAGTCATGTCCAGCTGTTTGTAACCCTGTGGACCGTAACCCACCAGGTTCCTCTGTCCATGGGATTCTCCAGGCAAGAATACTGGAGTGGGTTGCCATGCCCTCCTCCAGGGGATCTTCCCAACCCAAGAGTTGAATCTGCATCTCTTACGTCTCCTGCATTGGCAGGCGGGTTCTTTATCACTAGCACCACCTGGAAAGCCCAAAATAGGTCTACTTTCCAGGAATATCAACACACCCAGTCTTAATTCCTTTCTATCTTAAAAGGGGTATATTTTTGGTCTTTGAGAGTGTACTATAGCATTATTAAATAAATATATAAAAATATAAATATAGATATTTACTTATATATATTTATAGATATATACATAAATACATAAATGTATAAATAAATATATAAATATACATATGCTTAAGTATACTTATGTATTTAGTATGTTATTTTAGTCCAAATTTGCTCCTTGATTATCTGTAGCAATTTAAATTCCTTTGTCTGTTTTAGCTTATGAAAAATTGACCGTTAGTGTTTTGCCAGCAACAATTTTGACCTTAGGAAGTTTATAGAACACATGGGCCTTAACTTAGTCTAAGTATCTTAATGGCATAGTGGTAGAGGTTTTATATATTGTTAAAAATAGGCAAAAATTATTCACATCATGTGTTTGTGAATCAAAACCATAGCCATTTAACTCTGACTTTGTAAGCAGAATTTTAGCAAATTATTTAAATTATTAAAAGCTATGACTTCTAATAGTTTTATCCAAACAGGAACATTCTAGAAGTCCCTAGAATGCTTCATTTAAAGGAAAGTAGCATTGAGGTTGGAGAAGGCAATGGCAACCCACTCCAGTGTTCTTGCCTGGAGAATCCCGGGGATGGCGGAGCCTGGTAGGCTTCCGTCTGTGGGGTCGCACAGAGTCAGACATGACTGAAGCGACTTAGCAGCAGCAGCAGCAGCATTGAGGTTAAAATTTTTAGTGGTTAAATTTTAAGAGTTAAAATAGAAACTTTCTCAATTATTTTATCTTCTTTCTAGATCCTTAATCAAGGTGTATTGATTTTATTAGGAGCTAAATGCATCATTGTGTGTGGGGTTTATGTTTACTCTGTAACGTATAACCCCTTCTCCGTTTTCTACCTAATGATAAACAGTTGTCTGGCATAAATTATTATATATTATAATATTTATTTATCTGTGGCTGTGTCAGGTCTTACTCGTGGCATGCAGGCTCCAGAGTGCGTGGGTTTGGTAGTTGCAGCATGTGGGCTTAGTTGCCCTGAGGCCTGTGGGATCTTAGTTCCCCAAGCAGGAATAGAACCCATGTCCCCTGCCTTGGAAGGTGGATTCTTAACCACTGGACCACTAGGGAAGTCCCTATTATATTATAATTTAATAAATTTAAATTGTTTGTAACTTGAGTGTGTTCATATAGCTTTTGGAAACTGATCGATATTTGTTTCTATTTTTAATCAGCCGATCTCAATTAGTTTGGTTCAATACTGATTTTATTGAACACCTATAATTTCCAGACACAGTTAATGTTAGGCATTATCTTATTGAATGTTACTTGAAGCATTTATTTGCTTTTCTCTTGGCTATGTGGAGTCTGCTTATTATTAATGATCAGTGAATTAGCTATTGGCTGTTTCAAAATTATTTACTTAGTGTTTTATAATTGAAATATTTTCAAGGCCATTATCTTATGCAGGATGAATAATCCCATCATTACAGTTTAACTGTTTCCTTCACTGGTATCTTTAGAAGGTTCTGCATATGGAAAAGCTTGTTCAAATTCTAGTATCACTATTTACTAGCTTTGTGTACTTAGATAAGTTACCTAACCTCTCTGAGCCTCAGTTCCCTCTGAAAAATAATAATACCTACATTACAGTATTGTAAGGATTAAATGAAATCTGTAAAGTGTTGAAATATGTAAAGCTTTGGTTTTTCCAGTGGTTTTGTACAGATGTGAGAGTTGAATCATAAAGAAGGCTGAAAGTGAAAGTCACTCAGTGGTGTCTGACTCTTTGCAACCCCATGGACTGTAGCCCACCAGGTTCCTCTGTCCATGGAATTCTCCAGGCCAGAATACTGGAGTGGGTAGACGTTCCCTTCTCCAGGGTATCTTCCCAATCCAGGGGGATCGAACCCAGGTCTTCTGCATTACCACCAGGGAAGCCTGAGTGCTGAAGAATTGATGTTTTCAAATTGTGGTTCTGGAGAAGACTCTTCCATTACTCTGGCTATCTGATTTGAAGAGCTAATTCACTGGGAAAGAACCTGATGCTGGGAAGGATTGAAGGCAAAAGGAGAAAGGGTGGCAGAGGATGAGATGGTTAGATAGCATCACCAACTCAGTGGACATGAATTTGAGCAAACTCCGGGAGACAGTGGAGGACAGAGGAGCCTGGCGGGCTATAGTCTGTGAGGTCTCAAAGAGTCAGACATGAATGAACAACTGAACACCACCACCAACAGAAAAGCATTTAGCATCATGTCAGTTAACATATCAGAGAAGGCAATGGCACCCCACTCTAGTACTCTTGCCTGGAAAATCTCATGGATGGAGGAGCCTGGTAGGCTGCAGTCCATGGAGTCACTAAGAGTCGGACACGACTGAGTGACTTCACTTTCACTTTTCACTTTGATGCATTGGAGAAGGCAATGGCAACCCACTCCAGTGTTCTTGCCTGGAGAATCCCAGGGACAGCGGAGCCTGGTGGGCTGCCGTCTATGGGGTCGCGTAGAGTCGGACATGACTGAAGTGACTTAGCAGCAGCAGTTAACATACTCAGTAAATATTTGTTCCTATCCCCTTTTCATGCAAGTTTGTTGTACTAACTGTCTTCACTGGGAAAAGCAGCTATCTGTTAAATAAATTCACCCTCAGATGGAAATACATATTGTTAACATGAGTGCTCTACTAATTTGATTACTGATGGATATTAGCAGGGGAACTATAGCAATGTTCCTGGTGCTTGAGGAAAAGCTAGCTGATGACAGTCATCACTTTTGACCAGCCATCTTTTCTTCTCTGTGCGTGTGAAATGTTCTATGACTGTCAGTGAAATGGCTTCTAACAAAACCCCTTGGTTTATAATAGTTCAGTATAGGATATTAAAATATTCTTGAATAGCAGTATTAGCTCCTGAAAATACAGAAGAGATATATAAAAATAACCTATAATGATGCCAGCCACAGGTAATTGCTGTAAATATTTTGGTATGGTTTATGTATGTGTGCTGAGAATTTTAAGTCATAACATTTTATTCATAATTGTGACTTAAATGGCTGCATGGTATTTATTTTAAATCTAAGCTTTGTTTTGAGGTTTGCATTTCTTTTCCTTCTGCTCTAGTAAGTCATGTTGTAATACACATCTTTATATATATAAAAACTTTATTTCTGATTATTTCTTTAGGTTAATTCTTAGGAATAGAGTTACTGGTCAAAGAGAATAAACAGTAATATTTTATAAATGTTATCCCAAATTGCTTTCTAGAAAGGTATCAGTTTATACCCCCATGAACCCCAAATGTGACTTTCTGACAGAAGAGAGTTACTTTTTTGAATATACAGTTAAGACAGTTGATTTGTGTATAGTTTTTTGCTAATCGATTCTTGTGTAATTGATTCAATTTGGCACTTATTAGGAAGAGGCCAAATAACATTCTAATGACCAGTGGGATCTTGCCTGAGATTTTTAAAAAAAGATGGCTTTTAGTCAAAAGTAATGTTTAAAGTAATATTTGTTAAGTGGTAACTGGTATGCCAGTGTGCCATATCTTGATTTTTTTGTATGTATTATGAGGTCTCTTCAGGGCTAAATGCTATAGTGATTTTTAGAGGAAAATGAGATTCTTCTAATGTGCAATTAAAATATTTGCATTATTGGCAGTATATATTATAGAGAAACTTGAGGGTAAAAATCAGCTCATTTTATTTTGTAGTAAAATCAAAAATAGGAAAAATATGCTAACATGATAATATCTAATGAGGGAAATGTTCTGTGCAGATGTCTGTTTTTATATTAATCCTTAAAATGACTATATACTTTTATTTATATGAGTAACATCAGATACAAACACGTTGCTAGGAATATATATCTACTTAAAAAAAGATAAACACAACATGAGTTTAGAATTTTAATACTGTTTTAAAGGTGATTTAAACCTTTGACTAATGTAAGTTTTGAGATTTCAACAAAGATCTAATCTCTATGTATGCCACTTCTGAGAGTTATTTAGATATTTTTCTCTTGTTTAACTGCATTTAGTACAGCTTCTAACACAGAGAAGTAAGAACTGAGTCCTGTATGATGTATCATTTATGGGGCACTGGGAAAAATAATTTTACTTGGTTATTTTTGAAGCCTCCTTCTAGGCGCACTGGCAACCAATTTTATCTTTATTATAGTATGTAGATGATAAGGTCATATGCTTTTCAGCTAACATAAAGGGCATATGAAAAGAAAAGAGAACTATTTTTGTTTTGCTTTTGTCGTTAGTGTTAGTTGCTCTGTTGTGTCCTACTCTCTGTGACCCCACGGACTGTAGCCCGCCAGACTTCTCTGTCCTTGGAATTTCCAGGCAAGAATACTGGGGTGGGTAGCCATACCCTTCTCCAGGGGATCTTCCTGACCCAGGGCTCAAACCTGCTTTTCCTGAACTGGCAGGCGGGTTCTTTACCGTCTGAACCACCAGGGAAGGAGTTTTCATATTATCTTTGTACATTGGACACCTTTTCATGTTTATTATACTATGCTGATAGCAGTGTCACATTTCATTAACACCAAGTTAGTGGAAATGAAAAGCAGAATGTTTTGTTGCTCTTACTGTTGTTTCAGATTTTTGTCCTGTAAATACTTAACTTTTATGGTAATGAATTATTTCATAAGGGGAATGCCTTAGGGTGATATGTTCTGTTTTAAGCCAGAGAAGGCTGCTAACCTAAATTTGGACCTATCCCTCCCAAAGTAAACATATTGTGATACTAATATGGATAAATACAAACAGTTGTTGTATTTTGCACTCTTGAATGTCACTGAAGGCACAGCTTCATTGAGGAGTAGGAAGAGAAATATACATGCACAAATAATCACCCTTTTGCATTGAAATTGGCATTCTTCAGTCCTGGAACTAAGCAAAACAAATAATAAAGTCACACTGCTCAGTTCAGTTCAGTTCAGTTCAGTCGCTCAGTCGTGTCCGACTCTTTGCGACCCCATGAATCACAGCACGCCAGGCCTCCCTGTCCATCACCAACTCCGGAGTTCACTCAAACTCATGTCCATCGAGTCGGTGATGCCATCCAGCCATCTCATTCTCTGTCGTCCCCGTCTCCTCCCGCCCCCAATCACTCCCAGCATCAGAGTCTTTTCCAGTGAGTCAACTCATCGCATGAGGTGGCCAAAGTATTGCACTTTCAGCTTTAGCATCAGTCCTTCCAGTGAACACCCAGGATTGATCTCCCTTAGAATGGACTGGTTGGATCTCTTTGCAGTCCAAGGGACTCTCAGAGTCTTCTCCAGCACACATAATTTTCACTAACTTCACACTGACCCTGTTGGACTTGATAGTATGGGCTTGAATGTACAATGACAGAGACAGGGAGTGTGGGTTTGGAGAGTTGGAGAGGTGAAACAGGGGTATGTGTAGAGGAGATTAATACTCTCTTTCGATTTTTAATTTGTATAATTAACTATTTTCTCTCTCAAGTCTTGAATATAGAGTTGTAGTTGGAATTAATTTAAGCATAGTTACCAAAATAGTGGAATAAATCATTTAAGACAGGGTATCTTTTTGTTGTTGAATACATTGATTAGCTCTAAGTAAGTTATCATGTTAGTTTATAAATCTTAATGCCTTGTCACTTGTAAATATGCTTGATATTAAAAAAATTTCTCCTCACTTTGATTTTTCTTTGGTATCTAAAATTAATGGGCAAATGGGCAAAATATGAACTTCATTATGAATTCCTCCTAAATTTTTTTTTTTTTGCAGTTTACTTTCTCAAGACTCCTTTTGGATTACAGAGATCATGTTCTTCCTGTAGACTCCTATGGAAGAATTTTAAATGAGTAAGTTGATGTTCTGGGGTATTATATTTTGAGAGGTATTTGACTGAAATTAATATATATTATTATGTTGGCTGCTGCTAATGTGTTAGAAATTATCCTTCAAAGAGTCAAGTTGAACACCAAGCCCAGTGTCATTTGATGAGAGCTGAAAAGAGGCACATGTACACAATCATTTATGAGTCTGATGAGACTGCTTGTCAGTTTTCATTTATTTTAACTTGAATCAGCACCGGGGTCAACTTAATAAAACAAGGTAATGCTAGGCCTAGGATTTTAGCAAACATACTTTAGTGAATGTGTCATAAGTTTTTAAAATGAGGATAGAAGTCAAATATGTTGAGTCTGTTGTACAACACAGTGGTGATAGTTAGAAATATGATAGTGTACACTTTAAAATGTTGAAGATAAATCTCATTTTTTTCACTTTCACTTTATGTGCTCTTACAACCGCACAAAAACACAAAAGAATACAAGGAAGTTTTTGGAGATTCTAGATTTGTTTGTAGTACCTTGTGGTGATGTGTGCGCATATGTCCAAAGTCATCAAAATATATACATTAAATATGTGCAATTATATATATGTCAGTTATACTCAGTAAAACTAAAGATGATGATTACATTTTAAAGATATGTTCTGGAGAAGGAAGAGAAGAAAATTAAACAGATGAATTCCCAAAGCATGTGGGATGCTTGATGGAGGAGGTGAAAGGGCATGGCTTAACGTTTCTTTTTTTCAGTCTGTTGCCTTGATGATGAGTACCTGATACTGATGTTGATGCTGATTCTTAGCATCTAAGGAATATCAAATATACTCTTCAGAGTTTCTCGTTAGAGATCGTTTCTTTTACTCAGGCTACTGATTCACAGGAAAAAAACTCTGTGAAGGCAGTACACAAGTGAAAACCAATTTATGACTGAGGAAGCAAAAGAGGAGGACGGAGAGAGGTGGCAAAGTGGGTACATGAGGGCCTCCCAGGTGGCGCTAGTGGTGGAGGAGGCACCTGCCAATGCAGGAGATGCGAGAGACATGGGTTCGGTGCCTGGGGCAGGGAGACCCCTGGAGGAGGGCATGGCAACCCACTCCAGTATCCTTGCCTGGAGAATCCCATGGACAGAGGAGCCTGGCAGGCTACAGTCCATAGGGTCACAAAGAGTCGGACACGACTGAAGCGACTTAGCATGCAGTATTGCTAGAGGAAACGTGAGAGGAAGCAAAATGACAGGGAGTGAATGGGATTATAAAAAGAGATTTTTCTCCATTTTGCTCAGGCTTCGGCCATCTGAGGCCTGGTCTTATTCTTTTTCCTTCCATCCTGCCTACTATCCTCTAGCTATTAAAAATCTTACTTAATTCCAATGCTAATCTAGTTCCACCTTTCCATCTGTGAGCATTCTAGATTCACAGGGCCACCATTACTATCACTGGTCTTCTCATTCCACTGTCAGTTGCATTTGCTGAAAGCTTTCCTGGAATAGTCAGCTCCTTCACATAGTTAATTCAGTAGACTCCCTGTCAGTGGTAATTCACTGTTGCCAGGCAGTGTTCTAGGCTCTGGGGGTAAAATAGTTAATGAGATGAAATCTTGGTCCTCATCACACATGTATGTATTACAACAGATGAGTAAATATATATTCGATTTGCTGTGGGAAAAAAAAAGCAGATTAAATGGGTAGAGAATAACAGAGTATCCTACTTTAGAAAAGGCAGTCAAAGAAGTTTTCTCTGTGGAGGCAATACTTGAACAGAAATCTGAAGCGAAGAAATTCACTTCATATGAGTTTCCCATATCGGAAATACAGCTGAGTTTCCCAAACCAGCTACATATTGGAAGCGTGTAGCTGGAAATGGAATAACTCAAGTGCAGAGGCTTATGTTTGATGTTTTCAGGAGTTAGTAAGAAGCACAGTGGGTAGAGGAGAAGAGTGGTAGGAAATGGGGTTAAGAGTTAGGCAGAGGCACGGTACAGCCTGATCGGGACCACAGTGAAGCCCTTGGATTTTATTCTAAGCATGATAGCAAGTCATTACTTTTAGCGGGTCGAGAGTAGGGAAGCAATGTGGACTCACTTTCCTTGAGGAGTATTTTTTTCCAAATGAAAGTAGAGATGCAAGATATCAGGAGAATTCTTAGGTGCTTCTGCTGCTGCTAAGTCGCTTCAGTCGTGTCTGACTCTGTGTGACCCCATAGATGGCAGCCCACTAGGCTCCTCTGTCCCTGGAGTCTCAAGGCAAGAATACTGGAGTGGGTTGTCATTTCCTTCTCCAGTGCATGAAAGTGAAAAGTGAAAGTGAAGTCACTCAGTCATGCCCGACTTCGCGACTCCATGGACTGCAGCCTACCATGGGATTTTCCAGGCAAGAGTACTGGAGTGGGGTGCCATTGCCTTCTCCATTCCATACATTCAGTTCAGTTCAGTTCAGTTCAGTCGCTCAGTCGTGTCCGACTCTCCACGACCCCATGAATCACAGCACTGCAGGCCTCTCTGTCCATCACCAACTCCCGGAGTTCACTCAAATTCATATCCACAGAGTCTGTGATGCCATCCATCCATCTCATTCTCTGTCATCCCCTTCTCCTCCCACCCCAACCTTTCCCAGCATCAGAGTCTTTTCCAGTGAGTCAACTCGTCACATGAGGTGGCCAAAGTATTGCAGTTTCAGCTTTAGCAGATGCAACTTTTCTATAAAGCTAAAACTATTCCAAAATAAAATTTTTAAATGTATGTTTAAAGAGAGAGCACAAAAGAAACAAAATATTAATAATTGATAAATCTCAGTGATAGGTATATGGGTATTTACTGGCTGATTACTTTAACTTTTAGATAGGTTTAAAATTTGTCAAAATAAAATGTAAAAAGAAAATAAAGCTATGGAAGGTTAAAAGTAAATGGATAGAAAAAGATATTCTATATGAACACTAACCAAAAGAAGGCTTATCCAGTTGCATTTATTAATATAAACACTTCAGTTGGAATGGGAAGTAGTTGTTCAGGGATAGCCTCCACTGGATAACACTACTCATGTTCTGTTTTACCTTTGGAAGAATGCTACAGTGCTGTAAGGAACTATTTTCCTAGAAAGATTTTATTAATTAGTACTTCTGGAGACCAGTGGAAATGAAGTCAGTGGTGGCTGAATGGGGAACCCTAACTAATATCCTGCCTTCCTGTCTTTTTCATTAAGCCTAGAATATAGAAGGGCAAGTAATATACTTAAGCTTATCAGTTTGTCACCAAGAGTTAGATTTTCCTTATTATTTTGTATAGCCATTCCTGTCAGACTTTTCCCAGCCACATCCATTCACTATTGAGGATAGATGAAAGAGCCATTAGATGAGCCATTATCTTTGTGAGATTGAATGCACTGAACTTAATTACAAAGTTTTGAATATATTAAATCCAGGAAAGCTTTATTAATGGTTTATTAATGGTCTACAAGGTAATAATATTATTTTATTTTATTTTATTTATTTATTTTTCTGGCGTGCTGTGATTCATGGGGTCGCGGAGAGTCGGACATGACTGAGCTGAACTGAACTGAACTGAACCTCCAGCTTTCATTTGGGGATCATTTAAGTCTTGGGAACTTTTTGGGTTTATTCATTTGGTTTTCTGTTTTTCAGCTATTTATGAAAGTCCTCTCATTTCATAGATTCTAGTTTCCTAGTCCCTTCTAAGCTTTTTTTTTTTTTTGTAATTAATTTATTTTTTATTGGAGGCAAATTATTTTACAATATTATATTGGTTGGTTTTGCCATACATTGATATGAATTTGCCCCGGGTTTACATAAGTTCCCCCTCCTGAACCCCCCTCCCACCTCCCTCCTCCCTTTATCCTCCCTCTGGGTCATCCCCGCATGCCAGCCCCGAGCATCCTATAACATGCATTGACCCTGAACTAGTGATTCGTTTCACATATGACAACATACGTGTTTCAATGCCATTCTCCCAAATCATCCCACCCTCACCCTCTCCCACAGAGTCCCAAAGACTGTTCTATACATCTGTGTCTCTTTTGCTGTCTCGTATACAGGGTTATCATTTGCATCTTTCTAAATTCCATATATATGTGTTAGTATACTGTATTGGTGTTTTTCTTTCTGGCTTACTTCACTCTGTATAATAGGCTCCAGTTTCATCCACCTCATTAGAACTGATTCAAATGTATTCTTTTTAATGGCTGAATAATACTCCATTGTGTATATGTACCAAAGCTTTCTTATCCATTCGTCTGCAGATGGACATCTAGGTTGCTTCCATGTCCTGGCTATTATAAACAGTGCTGCAATGAACATTGGAGTACACGTGTCTCTTTCAATTCTGGTTTCCTCGGTGTGTATGCCCAGGAGTGAGATTGCTGGATCATATGGCAGTTCTATTTCCAATTTTTTGAGGAATCTCCACACTGTTCTCCATAGTGGCTGTACTAGTTTGCATTCCCACCAACAGTGTAAGAGGGTTCCTTTCTCTCCACACCCTCTCCAGCATTTATTGTATGTAGACTTTTGGATAGCAGCCATTCTGACTGGTGTGAAATGGTATCTCATTGTGGTTTTGATTTGCATCTCTCTGATTATGAGGGATGTTGAGCATTTTTTCATGTGTTTGTTAGCCATCTTTATGTCTTCTTTGGAGAAATGTCTGTTTAGTTCTTTGGCCCATTTTTTCATTGGGTCATTTATTTTTCTGGAATTGAGCTGCAGGAGCTGCTTGTATAATTTGGAGATTAATCCTTTATCAGTCGCTTCATTTGCTATTATTTTCTCCCATTCTGAAGGCTGTCTTTTCACCTTACTTATAGTTTCCTTTGCTGTGCAGAAGCTTTTGATTTTAATTAGGTCCCATTTGTTTATTTTTGCTTTTATTTCCAATATTCTGGGAGGTGGGTCATGGAGGATCCTGCTGTGATTTATGTCGGAGAGTGTTTTGCCTACGTTCTCCTCTAGGAGTTTTATAGTTTCTGGTCTTACATTTAGCTCTCTAATCCATTTTGAGTTTATTTTGGTGTATGGTGTTAGGAAGTGTTCTAGTTTCATTCTTTTACAAGTGGCTGATCAGTTTTCCCAGCACCACTTGTTAAAGAGACTGTCTTTTCTCCATTTTATATTCTTGCCTCCTTTGTCAAAGATGAGGTGTGCATAGATGCGTGGATTTATCTCTGGGCTTTCTATTTTGTTCCATTGATCTATATTTCTGTCTTTATGCCAGTACCATACTGTCTTGATGACTGTGGCTTTGTAGTAGAGCCTGAAGTCCGGCAGGTTAATTCCCCCAGTTCCATTTTTCTTCCTCAAGATTGCTTTGGCTATTCGAGGTTTTTTGTATTTCCATACAAATTGTGAGATTATTTGTTCTAGTTCTGTGAAAAATATCTTTGGTAGCTTGATAGGGATTGCATTGAATGTATAAATTATTTTGGGTAGTATACTCATTTTTACAATATTTATTCTTCCAATCCATGAACATGGTATATTTCTCCATCTATTAGTGTCCTCTTTGACTGCTTTCAGTAGTGTTTTATAGTTTTCTATGTACAAGTCTTTTGTTTCCTTAGGTAGATATATTCCTAAGAATTTAATTCTTTTCGTTGCAACAGTGAATGGAATAGTTTCCTTAATTTCTCTTTCTATTTTCTCATTATTAGTGTATAGGAATGCAAGGGATTTCTGTGTGTTGACTTTATATCCTGCAACGTTACTGTAATCATTGATTAGCTCTAGTAGTTTTCTGGAAGAGTCTCTAGGGTTTTCTGTGTAGAGGATCATGTCATCAGCGAACAGTGAAAGTTTTACTTCTTCTTTTCCAATTTGGATTCCTTTTATGTCTTTTTCTGCTCTGATTGCTGTAGCCAAAACTTCCAGAACTATGTTGAATAGTAGTGGTGAGAGTGGGCACCCTTGTCTTGTTCCTGACTTTAGGGGAAATGCTTTCAGTTTTTCACCATTGAGGATAATGTTTGCTGTGGGTTTGTCATATATAGCTTTTATTATGTTGAGGTATGTCCCTTCTAGTCCCACTTTCTGGAGGGTTTTTATCATAAATGGATGTTGAATTTTGTCGAAGGCTTTCTCTGCATCTATTGAGATAATCATATGATTTTTATTTTTCAGTTTGTTAATGTGGTGTATTACGTTGACTGATTTGCGGATATTGAAGAATCCTTGCATTCCTGGGATAAAGCCCACTTGGTCATGATGTATGATCTTCTTAATATGCTGTTGGATTCTGATTGCTAGAATTTTGTTAAGGATTTTTGCATCTGTGTTCATCAGTGATATTGGCCTGTAGTTTTCTTTTTTTGTGGGGTCTTTACCAGGTTTTGGGATTAGGGTGATGGTGGCCTCATAGAATGAGTTTGGAAGTTTCCCTTCCTCAGCAATTTTCTGGAAGAGTTTGAGTAGAATAGGTGTTAGCTCTTCTCTAAATTTTTGGTAGAATTCAGCTGTGAAGCCGTCTGGACCTGGGCTTTTGTTTGCTGGGAGATTTTTGATTACAGCTTCAATTTCCGTGCTTGTGATGGGTCTGTTCAGATTTTCTATTTCTTCCTGGTTCAGTTTTGGAAAGTTGTATTTTTCTAGGAATTTGTCCATTTCTTCCAGGTTATTCATTTTATTGCCATATAATTCCTGATAGTATTCTCTAATAATCCTTTGTATTTCTGTGTTGTCAGTTGTGATCTCTCCATTTTCATTTCTAATTTTATTGATTTGGTTCTTCTCCCTTTGTTTCTTGATAAGTCTGGCTAGTGGTTTGTCAATTTTATTTACCTTCTCAAAGAACCAGCTTTTGGCTTTGTTGATTTTTGCTGTAGTCTCTTTTGTTTCTTTTGCATTTATCTCTGCCCTAATTTTTACAATTTCTTTCCTTCTACTGACCCTGGGGTTCTTCATTTCTTCCTTTTCTAGTTGCTTTAGATGTAGAGTTAGGTTATTTAGTTGACTTTTTTCTTGTTTCTTGAGGTGTGCCTGTATTGCTATGAACTTCCCCCTTAGCACTGCTTTTACAGTGTCCCAGAGGTTTTGGGTTGTTGTGTTTTCATTTTCATTCATTTCTATGCATATTTTGATTTCTCTTTTGATTTCTTCTATGATTTGTTCGTTGTTCAGCAGCGTGTTGTTCAGCCTCCATATGTTGGCATGTTTAATAGTTTTTCTCCCATAATTGAGATCTAATTTTACTGCATTGTGGTCAGAAAAGATGCATGGAATGATTTCAACTTTTTTGAATTTACCAAGGCTAGATTTATGGCCCAGGATGTGATCTATCCTGGAAAAGGTTCCATGTGCACTTGAGAAAAAGGTGAAATTCATTGTTTTGGGGTGAAATGTCCTATAGATATCAATTAGGTCTAACTGGTCTATTGTATCATTTAAAGATTGTGTTTCCTTGTTAATTTTCTGTTTAGTTGATCTATCCATAGATGTAAGTGGGGTATTAAAATCTCCCACTATTATTGCATTATTGTTAATTTCCCCTTTCATACTTGTTAGTAATTGTCTTACATATTGCGGTGCTCCTATGTTGGGTGCATAAATATTTATAATTGTTATATCTTCATCTTGGATTGATCCTTTGATCATTATGTAGTTTCCTTCTTTGTCTCTTTTCACAGCCTTTGTTTTAAAGTCTATTTTATCTGATATGAGTATTGCTACTCCTGCTTTCTTTTGGTCTCTATTTGCATGGAATATCTTTTTCCAGCCCTTCACTTTCAGTCTGTATGTGTCCCTCGTTTTGAGGTGGGTCTCTTGCAGACAACATATATGCGGGTCTTGTTTTTGTATCCATTCAGCCAGCCTTTGTCTTTTGGTTGGGGCATTCAACCCATTTACGTTTAAGGTAATTATTGATAAGTACGATCCCGTAGCCATTTTCTTTATTGCTTTGGGTTCGAGTTTATACACCCTTTCTTTGTTTCCTGTCTAGAAAAGATCCTTTAGCATTTGTTGGAGAGCTGGTTTGGTAATGCTGAATTCTCTCAGCTTTTGCTTGTCTGTAAAGCTTTTGATTTCTCCTTCATATTTGAATGAGATCCTTGCTGGGTACAGTAGTCTGGGCTGTAGGTTATTTTCTTTCGTCACTTTAAGTATGTCTTGCCATTCCCTCCTGGTCTGAAGAGTTTCTGTTGAAAGATCAGCTGTTATCCTTATGGGAATCCCCTTGTGTGTTATTTGCTGTTTTTCCCTTGCTGCTTTTAATATTTGTTCTTTGTGTTTGATCTTTGTTAATTTGATTAATATGTGTCTAGGAGTATTTCGCCTTGGGTTTATCCTGTTGGGGACTCTCTGGGTTTCTTGGACTTGGGTGATTATTTCTTTCCCTATTTTAGGGAAGTTTTCAACTATTATCTCCTCAAGTATTCTTTCATGGTCTTTCTTTTTGTCTTCTTCTTCTGGGATTCCTATGATTCGAAGGTTGGAGCGTTTAACATTGTCCCAGAGGTCTCTAATATTGTTCTCATTTCTTTTAATTTGTTTTTCTTTTTTCCTCTCTGTTTCATTTATTTCTACAATTCTATCTTCTAGCTCGCTTATCCTGTCTTCTGCCTCTGTTATTCTACTGTTTGTTCCCTCCAGAGTGTTTCTGATCTCATCTATTGTATTATTCATTGTATATTGACTCTTTTTTATTTCCTCTAAGTCCTTATTAAACCTTTCTTCCATCTTCTCAATCCTTTTCTCCAGGTTATTTATCTGTAACTCCATTTTGCTTTCAAGATTTTGAATCATTTTCACCACCAAAATTCGAAATTCTTTTTCATGTAGATTCCCTATATCTTCCTCTTTTGTTTGTGTTGGTGGGCATTTATCTTGTTCCTTTACTTGCTGGGTATTTCTCTGCTTCTTCATCTTGCTTATAATGCTTTGCTTGGGGTGGCCTTTCCCTCTTCTGGCCGTTTGTGGAGTTCTCTTTATTATGTAGTTTCCTTGCTGTGTGTGGGGTTGGACAGGTGACTTGTCAAGGTTCCCTGGTTATGGAAGCCTGTGTCGGTGTTCTGGTGGGTGGAGCTGGATTTGTTCTCTCTGGAGTGCAATGAAGTGTCCAGTAATGAGTTTTGAGATGTCAGTGGGTTTGGAGTGACTTTGGGCAGCCTGTATATTGAAGCTCAGGGCTAGTTTCCTGTAATACTGGAGAATTTGCGTGGTATGTCTTGCTCTGGAACTTGTTGCCCCTTGGGTTTAGCGTAGGTATGGAGACGTTTGATGAGCTCCTTTCGATTAATGTTCCCTGGAGTCAGGACTTCTCTTGTGTTCTCAGGATTCGGGCTTAAGCCTCTTGCCTCTGGTTTTTGGTCTTATTCTTGGAGTAGTCTCTAGACATCTCTATCTGTCATTTCCAAGGTGGTTCCCTCTGTTTTAGCTTCTGTCTGCTGGTCTCTTCAGTGTCTAATTTCCGCCCTGATACTAGGGGGTGGGTGGACACTTTTTAAGGCTCAGTTGTTCAGTCCTGTTCTGGGAAGGGAGGAACGCTGCAGTCGATTATCTCTGGCGTCTGTGGGGAGTGCTCGCAGCGTCTCGGCCACACTGGGTTTGCCCCCGCTCACAGCACGTATGCTGTCCCAGTCTACACTGCACAGGCTCTAGGTTGCTCTGCCGGGAACTGTCCGAGGCCGGCGCCGGGTTGTATGCACTTCCCAGGTCTGAGCGGCTCAAGTTCAGGTTCTCAGGTACTCCACAAAGGCGCAGACTTGGTTGGGCCTGCGTTTTGTGCCTTCCCCGGTCCGAGCAGCTCAGGGGACCAGGTGTTTGGCGAGCGCGGTCTCTGCAACTTATCGCCTCCCCAGTCCCCGCCACTCAGTTTTCTGGGTGTACAACCGGTGCACCTTCTCAGGGGGATATCGACCGGCCGGAGCCCAAGAAGTCCTGATTAGCAACAAGCCTGTCTGCAGTT
Organism: Moschus berezovskii; assembly: GCF_049115385.1. Lineage (NCBI taxonomy): Eukaryota > Metazoa > Chordata > Mammalia > Artiodactyla > Moschidae > Moschus > Moschus berezovskii. The sequence continues at coordinate 17,753,141 of NC_142467.1, forward strand.
TGTATCAGATGCCTTTCTGGGGCCGCGGTTGCCCGCTCCGGCTCTGGCTGCGCTCCCTGCCTGTCTCGGCGGGGAATGGGGGATGGGCCGACCGCAGCCGGCTCGCTCTGCTCAGTCCTTTATTCTGTGAGTGGGGCTGGCCGAGTCATAGGTTAGAGCTTTCCGCCTTTTCGTGGGGAAGCTATCCCACAGTCTGCTTTGCTCTCCCCAGTTCTCTCAAATTGTTCTCGTGGCATTCAAGCCCAGTCCTCTCTCTAGGCAGTTCAGCCGGCTCCTCCCTGCCCAGCCCCCGCTTGCGAATGGCGTATGCAGGCATCTGCGCTGCTTCTCTGCTGGGAGTTACCGTTTGGCGGGTAATCTCCTTTCGAAGACAATGGGCTGCTTTTCTGGGTGCCTGACGTCCTCTGCCAGCATTCAGAAGTTGTTTTGTGGACTTTACTCGCATTCAAATGTTCTTTTGATGAATTTGTGGAGGAGAGAGTGGTCTCGCCGTCCTATTCCTCCGCCATCTTGTTCTGTCTCCTACAAGGTGATAATATTATTTTAGAAGTTTTAGTGAAGTTTATTGTAAGTAGGAGTCAGCAGACTGTTTCTGTAAAAGGCCAGATAGTAAATATTTCGGATTTTGTGGGCCATGTGGTCTCTGTTTTAACTCTGTCATTACTCTGCACAACTTTGTCATTGTAGTGCAGATGTAGTCATAGACAAAACAGAAACTAATGATTGTGATTGTGGCCCAATAAAACTTTATTTATAAAACAGGGGTGGACAGGTTTGGCCTGCTAACTCATGCTATAAAGAATCTTGTGAAAATTATGACTACCATTTATTGAGCATGAACAGAGTAGTGGGTAATGTTATGGATACATTGTATTGTTATTTAATTAATCCTCACCACAAAAAGGAAGCTGAGGCTCAGAAGTTTTAAAATTATCACTCCAAGTTCATACAGCAAGTTGCAGGGTCATTACTAGAACCCAGATTTATCTGTGAGTGTGATGATATTCTTTGTTTTTCTTTCTAAAAATATTCATTTATTTATTTGACTGCGTGAGTCTTGGTTACTGCATTTTACTGCATTTGGGATCTTTCACTGTGGTACACAGACTCTCTAGCTGTGGCCTGTGGGCTTGATATACTTATTCTTTATATGAAGGAAAATGCTCTGTGAGTTTAAGAACTTTGCTTTCAATAATCTAAAAGAACCAGGTCATTAAAATATAAGGTTGTGCTACAGTGATCTTACTGAAAATCATTTTATAACTGATAATTCAGCTATTGGCCAAAGAAAACTCTGAAAATTTAAATTAGGGTAACCAACTAGTGATTACCAGGACACCAGTGTCTCCCTAAGCTATTCACACTGCTGGGATCATAGGCATTCTTAAAACCTACTGTGCTACACCAATTGCCTTAAAGATCTCTCTTTTTTTGTTTTTTGAGGGGCTACATTGGCTGCTCTGGGTAAAGTCTTAGAAGAAAGCTTAGCAGCATTTAAAATTTCTCTTCTCAAAATTCAAACCAGGGGCCAAAAATACCTCTTGGAAAGGCTAGTAAGCAGATGTAACGATCTTTCATCCTAAAGTGTTGGATGAAGTAATTGTCCAGTTAAACTGTCATCTAGCTTCATCATCTTTGTGCTCCTGGCTTGGAAGCAGACTTGAGTTACATATAGATTACATCAAAATCTGCCTTACATGAATAAATCCTTGAAAAAAAATATTTTCTCTTTTTCTCATGAAAGCGTCTAATGGCTCTGACACTTCAAACCTTGGAGTGGTAGGGTATTGAAATTAGGAAAACTTTAGTGATTTGGCATGTCAGTATGTGTGTATGTGTGTTTGAGTATGTGTTGGAAGATAAGAAAAACTCTACAATCAAAATCCCTTTCCTTCGTTTTTCTTTCCCTTCAAGATTACAATTCCCTTTCTGATTTTTGAAAGTGTGATCTGATTATATATTTAAAGTAAATAATTATTTATTGGGTACCCACTATATGTCAGGCATGATGCTATAGCATAGAGGGTATGGATAATGAGTTAAACACACTGTCTTCAAGGAGATTACCAGAGAATTAATACTGAGTATTATGGCTTGGTGTTAAAGATTCTGCTGCCAGCCAGATGTGGGGTTTGATCCCTGGGTCAGGAATATCCCCTGGAGAAAAAAATGGCATCCCACTCCAGTATTCTTGCCTGGAAAATCCCATGGACAGAGGAGCCTGGCAGGCTACAGTCCATGGGGTCTCAAAGAGTCAGACACGACTTATTGACTAAATAGCAACAACAACAAATTAAATGCTAAAACATGAGTGAGCACATAGGAAAGACATGTAACTGTACTTTGGGAGTCAGAGAAGATTTCCTGAAAGAAAATCTGAGCTAAGTCATGAAAAATAGGAGCTAGACCAAACGAGAAGCAGGATAATCTTATTTGAATTTTCCCCAGTTCAGTCCACATGATATATCTGAATTAAGCATGCTTAAAATATCATTTAAAAGGAAAAAAAAGAAAAGAGGCCTGTTTTTTGAATGCCCTGAACCAAAAGAAAAGATAGATTTGACACCAATCGCCCCTTCTAAGTCTAGTAACAGGAAGGGCATGTTTGCTTATAGCCTGAGCATTGTCTTCGTCAGAATAAATGTGGCTGGCAAAAAAATGAATAAAAATGGCCCTTCTTGACTGTGTTGGACCCCCTTTTCATTACCAGCTCTAAAAGAGGAAAGTCTTAGAGTTCAGCTATGCTCATGAATGAGGAAGAGAAAAGTTTTGATGAATTAACTAAGGTTTACCTCACCCAACTTACATTTTGCTCCACAGTTTTTAATGTTAGAAGTGGGCTAGTCTTTCTTTCTGTTTTCCTTCCCCCCTTCTCCAGTAATGTAATCACAAATAGAATTCCAAGAAGCATTCGACATACGTTCTGACCTTAAAATACTTTGTAATTTTGACAAGTTTGGGCTTTATCCTGAGGGCAATAAAATGAGATAACCAGATCATCACAGCAGAAACGTGAAGAATGGGTGAAGTAGGGCAACCTAGGGATGCTGACACCAATTAGGCATGTAGGTGAGAGCGGGTAATGATGTGACCCAGGGTGACGGCAGGGAAATGGAAATTCAGATGGTAGAATCATTCAGACATGGTGACACTAGGGATATGGCGAATGAGGGGCAAGAGTCAAGACTGATGGTCGGGTTTCTGACTTGGGCCGTGGAGTAGACAGAGGTGCTTGTGTGAAGACTGAGGACACAAAGGAAGGAGGGACGTTAAACAGTTCTTAAGCAGCTACAGCTGCTAGACTGGCTCACCACACTTCTGTAGATTCCTGTAAGAAGGAAACAGTGAATCCAGTCAGATAGATTTAGACAGTTTATTGCTCATAGCAAAGTAGTCAGTATGATCTGCATGTTCATATTGGTTCCCTAAGTCCTGTAGTACAGAATGAGGCTCAGGGTGATGCCGTGTCCTCAGACGCAGGTGGATCTGTGTCCTCCCAGGCTTGTAAGAGCCTACTAGCAAAATTGGCTAACCTTTTCTTGGAGGATGACATTATCTTTATTATCCTTGTCAGGGAACAGTATGCCCTCTAACCTGGAAGGATAAACTATTTCTACTCTGAGACACACAGAAATACCATGGAGAATTGACTCCTAACAGCAAGATAGTGATTTCAGTTTTGACATAATGAATTTGAAATGCCCATAATATCTAAATCAAGGTGTTCAGTAGACAGTTAACTATTTGTAAGAATATTCAGTATAGTACTTATGGAAGTGAGGTAATAAAAAATAACATCTATGAACTTTAGCTATGTCAAAACAATACTATTGATAGTAATTTTAAAGACAGTTACAGCAGGTGGTTACCAAGTTACCTAATTAAACACTATGATATCACTAAATGTGTAGATTTATTGTTGTATTCGTTACAAACTGAGTTCACATAGACTTAGTCTTCTGTTGCTTGTGGGATTTGATGGTCAGCTAATAACCTCAGAACCTTAGAAAGTAGTATGGTTGCAGGATATTTATGATACACTGTGGAGGTGGCCTCTGACTGTGCCTTTTGTCCACTTTAGTCTAAACAAGTCCTCTCCAATAGAGACAAAATATAAGCGAGACTTCCCTGGTGGTCCCATGGTTAAGAATCTGCCTTCCAGTACAGGGGACATGGGTTCGATTTCTGCCTGGGGAGCTAAAATCCCACATGCTGCTAGGCAGCAAAGCCTGCTCACTGCAACAAAGACTCAGGACAGTCAAAAATTCAAATAAAATAAAATGTAAGCCATGTATGCAATTTAAATTTTTTAGTTGCCACATTAAAAAATTGAAACAGATGAATTTAATATTTTATTTAACCCAACATATCAAATATTATTTCAACATATAAGCAATATAAAATTATTAGTGAGATATTTTATATTTTTTTCATACTAAGTCTTTGAAATCTAATGTGTATCTTACACTGATGTGTGTCTCAGTTTGGACTAGAAATATTACAGAGTGCTCAACAGACATGTGTGGCTGCTGCTGCTGCTGCTGCTGCTAAGTTGCTTCAGTCGTGTCCGACTCTGTGTGACCCCATAGACGGCAGCCAATCAGGCTCTGCCGTCCCTGGGATTCTCCAGGCAAGAACACTGGAGTGGGTTGCCATTTCCTTCTCCAATGTGTGAAAGTGAAAAGTGAAAGTGAAGTCACTCAGTTGTGTCCGACTAGTAGCGACCCCATGGACTGCAGCCCCCCAGGCTCCTCTGTCCATGCGATTTTCTAGGCAAGAGTACTGGAGTGGCTTGCCATTGCCTTCTCCGACGTGTGGCTACTGGTACTGTGTGGCTACCATATTGGACAGCTCAGGTCTAGCCCTCAAAAACAAGAAGCTGTATTTCATCATATGTGATGAATATAGTTCTTCTTTGTATGTTAGAAGACTAAATACTATGCTGTGCCTTTTACCTTAGATAATTGAGTACTATAGGATAACTAACATTATAATGAAAAAGCAAATGGCCACTGAATTTATGTTGTTTTTTTTTTTTGAGATCGTGAGTTTCACTTAAAATCAGTTCTTGCAGTGCTTAAAATAGTTATCTTTGTAAGTGAGTTAGGTCTTTAGATGTGTCATTGGTAAATCACTCAAGAATTTTACTAGATGGACTAGGTAGCCAGGAGGTTTAAAGTATATTTTGGGGTACATGACTTACTCTTCAAAAATCAGTTACATGTTAGGAGAATTCATTCTATCCTATTATATTATGTAATGAGGCATCTCATTATTTTGTGCCCTATAAGCATTTACTTATTTACCTTGTTGAAAAATGTATTGATTCCTCTATACAGAAGCATCTTGAAAACCTAAAAGATGTCTGTTATGTAACTTAATGAAAAATAGATGTTGAGGGGAAAGGTAAGCCGTCTATATGCCTTCAGTACAGGAGCTAGAAATAATATACTTTGGAAAGTCTGAAGTATGTTAGTAGTTTTAGAAAAAGACTAGGTAAGTAGCTTGACAAATTTAAGATCTTCTAAGAAACTGATGATGCATAGTAATGACTTACTAAGTTTGCCTTGGAAAAGCGCTGTTAAGTCATAGACCTTGCTGTGTATTTTAGCAAGGACACTTTTAACCCTGATCTGTGAAATGCAATCACATTAAATTGTATATTGAAGCAACATGCTCAGGGAAAAGTGAGTTTCTCTGCTGAATGTGAATGAAAGCACCTGAATACTTGTAAAGTCTTAGATATCTCTTTGATGGTGATTATTATCTGTGATTCTTTGTTGAGGGTTTTTTGGTTGTTTTTTAAAGACTTACTTGGGATAATCAAATGTTAAATGTTACATAGTTTAAAACATATTCTTTTAGAGAGCAGTTCTGTAAGGCAAATAGTTCTACATTATTCTAGTTTATTGATACTTTTATTTAGGAGCAGTTTTAAAAATTAGACCAATTCATAGCAAAATGATATAGATGTGGATATGCTGTGTGTAATAAGGAAGTAAATTGAATAAGTAGATCAGTAAGGAATCTTCTGCTCTGCTCTCAGAAGCAGCAGAGTGGGTAGCATCTATTTTGTTTCAATGACCCGGAAGGACTATGCGTATACCAGTAAACACTTTAGAAAGTTTGTCAATTGACTGTGGTAAACTAAACTAGTGAGGGTTAAGATCATGTTTCTGACATAACCATTGATGGGTTAAACCTATTGTTATTTTATATCTTGCTTTGGAATGGAGGTTTGGGAATGAAGGGGTTACCATCAAGAGTTTTCAAAGGGTGTTTTAAAAAGTTTGAGAACCTTTGTTCTGTTGTAATAAAAGTGGTCAGTGGAGGCCTCCCCGAGAAAGTGATGTTTGAGCTATGGCTTAAAGGAGACATGGAAACAGCTACAAAGCTGCCTGGGGAGGAAGCTTCCAGGCCAAGGACACAAGGGATGCCAGGCCCTTAATGCAGGAGCATGCCTGGCAGGTTGGAGGGATGGCGTGGTGGCCAGTACAGCCACAGAAACGAAAGGATTACCATCATTTATTCTCTGTCTTCTCTGTATTCTAGATGCTTTTTATACAAACCTGACTTGAAATAAGGAAAATTGGAGGAAAAAATATTATAGCAGAAAAATGGGTTTCAAATTTTTAAAAGCATTGTTTGGAAACAAATCCCAAAATAAAAATAAAAGTGATGTTAAAGTTCACAAAATGATAGGGACATGTCAAAAGTCCTCAGTAGTCAGATCAGAGGGACTCCCACTGGCCAAATCTGAGAGAATTCAGCTTCAAAATAATGAGATTGAGTGTGTGCTAAGTTGCTTCGGTCATATCCAACTCTGTGCCACCATGGACTGTAGCCCGCCTGACTTCTCTGTCCATGGGATTTCCCAGGCAAGAATACTGAAGTGGGTAGCCATTTCCTACTCTGGGGGATCTTCCTGATCCAGGGATGGGACCTGCATCTCTTGCAGCTCCCACATTGCAGGCAGATTCTTTACTGCTGAGCCACTGGGGAAGCCCAATGAGATTAATAAATGCTAATCTATTAAATTAAAACATCCATGAGTTCATACTTTTAGTAAACAAGCAAATAAATAAGGGGATAGGATACCATATAAACAAATGTAGGAGGAATGATAGTGTTAGGAAATCACCATTTTGCAACCATTTTAACCACCAGACAAGGGTCATCAATGGATGCTAAAACCAGTGAGTGAGAAATGGATGAGGGCTAAGATATTTACAAAGTTTTAAAAATATCTTTCCATGAATTTTCTTTAATTACTAAGTAAAACATATTTTACGGTGGAGTAACCTTATAGATACTACTTTAGCTACTTAAGTAAATAAGCAAAGTCAGTATCACCAGTAACTGGACAAACTATATTATATGCTTCCTGATGTGATACACTGAAAAGAACACAATATCATTTATATAATGTTTCTGCCAAAAGCATATAACCTAAATCTAATTATGAGAAACTATACAAACCCAAACTGAAGGTTCCTTTTACAAAGAAAATTGTTTGTACTATTTATAAATGTCAGTATTACAAAAGGCAAAGAAAGGCTGATTTTGGACTAGAAAAAATTGCTGTAAAAGGAATTTTGGAGACTGTTCTGTTCTGTTCAGTCGCTCAGTCGTGTCCGGCTCTTTGCGACCCCGTGGACTGTAGCCTACCAGGCTTCTCCATCCATGGGATTCTCCAGGCAAGAATACTGGAGTGGGTTACCATTTCCTTCTCCAGGGGATCTTCCCGACCCAGGGATCGAACCCGGGTTTCCCGCATTGGAGGCAGAAGCGTTAATCTCTGAGCCACCAGGGAAGCCCTAAAAAACAAACAAAAGGAAAAGAAAGGCTGATTTTGGACCAGAAAAAATTGCTGTAAAAGGAATTTTGGAGATAGTTGACAAAATTTAAGTAAACTGTATAGATTAGGTAATAGCATTGTGTCAGTATTAAATTTTCTGATTTTGATTATCATAATGTAATAATGTAAGTGAATATCTTTGTTTCTGGGAAATCTACCTGGAAGTATTTAGAGGTAATGGAACAATGTTTTGTAACTTTCAAACAGTTCAGAAAATAAAAGATGTATACTGTATAAAGAGAGAAAGAAGAGGAGAAGAGAAGAGAGAAAGGGTAGGAAAGAATGATAAAGCAGTTGTGGCAAAATGTTAAAGTCTGGGTTAAGCACACGTAATAGTTCTTTGTACTGTGCTTGTCATTTTCCTGTATATTTAAAATTATTTCAAAAAAAAAGTTGTAAACAAGAAGTGATGGTGTTCTGGATTAATTAGTTCTGGAACACCTTCTAATGATATTGCTCCTTCATTAATTTTCTTCTAAAAAGAACCTCTGAGGCACCCCTGAATACAATCTGAAAATTGCTGCTCTTAAAATGATCATTCCTTCCAGCTATGAAAACAGAGAAGGTGGAAAGTTTTACATATAATAGTGATATTATATATGCAAGAGGATAACTGATATTTTGCTAGCTCTAGCAAGAGGCTATTTGCAGAGATTGTTGGTAATTATTGATGGACAGTTTTTAAAAAAGCATATGGAAAAAAGTTAGGCAGTAGAGCAAAGTCTATATTTGGCCCAAGGGTTCAAGGGAGAGACTACTTGTAGGTAGTTAGGAAGATTTTTAAGATAGCTACAATAAAATTTAGTTTTTTTAAGATTTAAATTTGCAATTGAAATGAGGTTTAGGAAGGCTCAGAGCATGTAAATTCTAGTTTATGACTGTGGTAATGTGGCTGCTATCACTAAAGTGAACTTTGTAAATTTGAGGACAGATGATGAAAAAAAGATTCAGGATAGATATGAGAGCAATCAAAGGAGCAGTGTTAAAAGTATCACACCTGAGGCCACTTTAGCAGTGGTACTGAGTTAGTTCCACTTAGTCCTTCTTGGAATCAACATCCATAATGTCAGAGAAAAGCCCTACATGAGCTTGGTGTTTCCTTGTAAAGTTAGCAACATAATCTCTATGGTAGATAGTACTTTAGAGAGAACAGAATTTGAGGGTCTAGAAGACATTGTGAAGCCACTGAAATTATGGAATTGTTGTAAGATACAAGTAGCAAATAAATCATTTTAGTTTGGCTGCAAAGGAATTCTAATGTTCTTAATGGAAAAAGAAAACCAATAAAGGAGAACAAAATAACTTATCTACTTTTCACCTATTTGTGAGCTAAATACTAAAACCTTCTAAGAGATGAGGAATGGCAAAAGAGGGAAAATTAGTGTATAAGATACAAAAGAACATTATTTTTAGACCTGCCACAATATATTGAAACTATCAGGGGTAGTTTTGGCATAGAAAGCAGACAAAGAAAGAATGAAAATAAACTTTGTTAAAAGTTGTGGCTGTTCCCTTCTCCACGAGATCTTCCCAACCCAGGGATCAACCCAGGTCTCCTGCATTGCAGGTAGATTATTTACCAGCTGAGCCACAAGGGAAGCCAAAGAATACTGGAGTGGGTAGCCTATCCCTTCTCCAGCGGATCTCCCTGACCGAGGGAAAAAATGAAAAATTGAAAATTGGACTGAGATCTCCTGCGTTGCAGGCAGATTCTTTACCAACTGAGCTATCAGGGAGGCCCCTCAAATTGTGCATACATCAAAGTGAAGAAGAGCAGTAATGCTTACAATATACTGATGCTTATATATACAGAACCTGTGGTTTCTTGGCAATTTGGAAAATGATAAAATGAAAAATGGCTTCTTATGGATAAAGGTGATATGTGAAGTGAAAGTCACTCAATCGTGTCTGACTCTTTGCGACCCCATGGACTATAGAATCCATGGAATTCTCCAGGCCAGAATACTGGAGTGGGTAGCCTTTCCCTTCTCCAGGGGATCTTCCCAACCCAGGGGTTGAACCCATGTTTCCCACATTGTGAGTGGATTCTTTACCAGCTGAGCCACAAGGGAAGCACAATTGGTATAAATTGGTATAGAAATGAATTTTTCTTAGATTTTAGGAAAATACAAACTTAAAAAGGGATGTTAAATGGAAAATGATCTGCACTTTTGATCTTTATGGGCATGGTATTAGAGTAAATAGAACTAACCCAGAGAGGAAAGCATGTTAACAAAAGGAACTGTAGCTGTTGGCAGTGTATAGTCGGGGTACTTTGTGAAGCTTTGCCATAGAGCCACCTGTGCAGTGGTTCTGTATAATACAGTGTAGTGGAGGTTGGGATAAAGGAGTAGGAGAATGGATAATTTAATGAACACTTATAATAGGTGTTACCCTCTAAGATATGATAAAAGCAACCAAATCCAGCATTCCAGGGCACAAGATGATTGGCTAAAGGAGTTGGGAAGATGTTGTCCTAGTTGGTGTACCTTTGCTTGGCTGTTCAGGGAACCTTTTTCTCCAGATATTATCTGCTGCTATCTGTAGAACTCAAACATGGAGGGCTCAGTGGTTTGCTGGTCTCTAGAACATCTTGTGTTTTAATGATCATGATAAATGCTTAAAGAATATAGATACGTTGGTGTTTCTGTGGAATTAATGACTACATATGTCTTTTGATTGGTGTTTTCATTTTAATCATCATTTAAGTGATTTCCCAGTCACAGATTTTATTTAAAAGCTTGACTATATATAACATCTGACATTTTTGTTATTATAATGGACTAGGTTTTAAACACTGGGACTACAGTTCTACCCAGTGAAAAGAACAGGTGGTCTAACAAGCAATAATAGCAAATAAGATGTGGTGTTTTTATTTTGTAAAATAGTATGGATGCGTATAGTACACACAAGGATCTAGAATATCAGGCTGTTTTAACAGCAATCAATTTTAGTAGAATTTACTTGATTTAACATCTTCCTTTTAGGCTGGAATATGTTTTCTTAAAGAGGATCAGACAAATGACTGATTCTGGGAACAAAGACTTTTGAAAGCTGACAGCTTACTGACAGTTATAATGAGCATTTTTTTCAGACTTATAAAACATATTAATCATGCTTGTTCACAGTATGGTGGTCCAAAGAGGGTTATATTATTTTTGAGAGATACTTTAAGTAACTGAAGAGCATGTGACACATATTCCACAAATACAAAGCTACAATTTTTTTTTCCTTCTAAATGAATAAATACTTTTCTCAGGTTTAAAGAAGGAAGAATGCAGGAATCTGTTTATTATCAGACTATTTGCAAAAGACCTCTGCACCATTCATTGAACCTTGAAAAACACTCGAAAATATGGGTTGCATTTGCAAACTTCAGTGTATGACACGGAAAGCTGGCAAGCTGCCTGGCTTCTACTTAAAGAATTGTCATTCTGGGAAAAATAAATTTCTCTAACTAGACAAAAGTCAATGTTTTCATGTTTTACTGCAATCAAACTGATAGAGCTGACAATTTAATGTCTCAACACTTAAAATATCTGTGGATAATCAGTTACCTCAATCAATCATAAACACAAATCCTTCTATTTTTGAAGCTTGTGTGTCTGTGACTAAGATATAAGACAGTTGGGTGAGCCCCTTCCCCCACAACACCTCATCATCTACCCCCCACCCGCCGCCAGCCTCCCAATATTCCTGATTTGTCTTTAGCTGTGCAGATATTTATATACATTATGCATCTGGAAATAACTTTTAACAACTCAAGTGTGATCAAATTTAGAAACTTTTCTTTCATTGTCCTGTTTTATTTAATTTTTATGGGTAGTTTGTAGACTGCATGCCTGTCAGAAAAATGTGGAAGTGTGCTGGCATTCCCGCTGAAGATATCATTATGAGTGCAAAAATGCTCAAGGCTTTTTCAAAGTAGGTGCTGAAACATACATTTCCTTTCTCTGACTCCAGGGGATGCTGGTAGCTACCCCAAACAGACAGGTATTTTGGGGTCAAATGGTGTAGTGCCAGGCCCTTAGGATTTCCTGGCAAGCACATTGAACAGCTCACTTCTGGAAACTAATCATAATGATGATGATGATAAAGCAAGGGAGGCAGTGACAACAACATAAAAAGCTGCCTGAGGAGTTGGATTCCAGGTAGCTCTAGATTTGGCGGAGCTGACAGGTTCAGTTCTCTAAGCTTTGGTATTGATAATGATGGGAAACTTCAGACAGTTTTAGAAGTCTGTTTCTATTAAGCTATGCTGTGGTGTTGCTGCACCTTGAGATCAAGTTTACTGGGGCACACCATTTTTCTTTCAACACGGTAAGAATTCATGTGATGGTGTTACATTCCTCACAGATAATTACTCTGAGCACTCAATAAGCCAACTTCTTTGAAGTATTCTTTTCTGTATTTTTTATATATAGTGATATATGTGGGTATATGTATATATAGGCAAACACATTCACCGCCACTGCCTCCTTTTTGTTTCTTTGATTACTTAGGGCTTAGCAATCAAACTAAGCAGAGTTTTAGGACCCTTGGGGCAGCATTTTTTAGTTCTACGTCAGGCAGCGTTGCAAAACAATCAATCTCGCTCTTGCACTCACTTGGCGGAAGTGCCACGACACGGATTGTGCAGTGCTTTGCTCTTGCCATGAAGCCTGGGTGACAAAAGTTTTTACAAGAAGCTGACTGTATTTGAGGTTATGAATATGCAATGATTCTCATTAGTATTGAAGCACCAGAGCAGGGGCTGACATCCCCCGCCACTTTGAGTTGCTGCAGAATCGGCTAATGAATTGTCTTGCTTTTTCACGCACACAGTCTGCTCTTGTGGCTTCTAAGTTCCAAGGGGAGTTGCCCAGTTTGAGTAGACCATTGACTGCAGAAATTAATTGTCAGGAACTGCTCGTGATTTTATGAAATAATATTTAAAGAGTGCTTAGGTTGTCAAAACAGAAACTTTGTATGATAGTATTATAAATAGGAAGATTTAGAAAGCTCCATGAGAATGAATGTATGTTCGTATATACACAACTGTATATAGATATGCTTCCATCCTAAATTACTGTACAGTAAGTACATCTAAATATAAATGAAATCAAGTAATAGAAATCTGACATTTTGTTGATTTGTCTATTATCCTCCCATACGGAACAAACAGAGATGATAGAAAATTCCCCAAATGAATAGGGTTGAAACACAAAGCTATTCCATCAACTCTTTACCATATTCTTTCTTTCTTTTTTATTCCTGGGTCTCTGCCAAACATTTTGCAGCTCATACACATACCATCTTTCATGAATATGTTACTGATAAGGATACATTTCTAGCCACTGATTAAGATATCTGAGCTGATTTGCAGTGTGTAAGGAATTGCAGAAGTGCTCAGACATCATCTAGAATGGTCCCTTTTCAATAGGATAAATTAAATGTGTTTTTCTACGCTCCTCCTCCCTTCAAATTTCCTTTCAACTAAGAGGAAACTTCTGTGGCTTGCTGCAGATTGTAAAGAATGGATTGAATTGAAGTGGATAATATATGCTAAAAGGTAAGGGATATGTTACAAACTGTGCAAGTAAGGCAATGAACAAAGGGTAAGTTTTTATATTAAAGAGCTTGCTCTACATTCATGTAATGAAAAGGCATCTCTTGCACCAAAACAGGTATGTGTTATTTTTGTAGAGCTTTGAGGAGAGTGTTATTACAGTTGTCATATATAGTCAACCCCTCACTGGAAATAGGAATAAAACTAAAAACCCAGGAACATAAACATGTAAGAGTACTAAGTATGAGCATAGCTTAAAATAAATGCAGTCTGACACAAGTGGCTCAAGTATTGTATATCAAACACTTGTCACCTCTGCTGGCCTTAGTGCCTTCACATGATTAAGAACAAATCAGTGATAAAATCTCAAGAAAGGTGAAACCAGTCTAGGCCTTTGCAAAGCCCATCAGTCCTTCCACAGAGCCGTGAAATTATTTGTTCATGTAATCTTGGCTTCCTATTTAATGGACATAACACACCATCCACTTCTAGACCAAAGCCACCAAGGGCAATCTTTTTCTTATTTTTTTAATTGGACACAGAGAAGACCAATCATATCTGATCATGTAACAAGCTACTAAATTATTCAATTTCATTCCTAAATTTGCACTCTGTATTTTAGTGTCTGTATAGGATTAATTTTTTAATTTTAATTTTAATTGGAGGCTAATTACTTTATAATATTGTATTGGTTTTGCCATACATTGACATGAATCAGCCATAGATGTACATGTGTTTCCCATCCTGAACCCGCCTCCCGCCTCCCTCCCCATCCCATCCCTCAGGATCATCCCAGTGCACCAGCCCTGAGCACCCTGTCGCATGCATCGAACCTGGACTGGTGATCTGTTTCACATATGATAATATATATGTTTCAATGCCATTCTCTCAAATCATCCCACCCTCACCTCTCCCACAGAGACCAAAAGACTGTTCTATTCATCTGTGTCTCTTTTGCTGTCTCATATATAGGGTCATCGTTACCTTCTTTCTAAATTCCATATATATGCGTTAGTATACTGTATGGTGTTTTTCTTTCTGGCTTACTTCACTCTGTATAATAGGCTCTAGTTTCATCCACCTCATTAGAACTGATTCAAATGCATTTGTTTTAATGGCCGAGTAATACTCCATTGTGTATATATGTACCACAGCTTTCTTATCCATTCATCTGCAGATGGACATCTAGGTTGCTTCCATGTCCTGGCTATTATAAACAGTGCTGCGATGAACATTGGAGTACATGTGTCTCTTTCAATTCTGGTTTCCTTGGTGTGTATGCCCAGCAGTGGGATTGCTGGATCATATGGCAGTTCTATTTCCAGTTTTTTAAGGAATCTCCACACTGTTCTCCATAGTGGCTGTACTAGTTTGCATTCCCACCAACAGTGTAAGAGGGTTCCCTTCTCTCCACATCCTCTCCAGCATTTATTGCATGTAGACTTTTGGATAGCAGCCATTCTGACTGGTGTGAAATGGTATCTCATTGTGGTTTTGATTTGCATTTCTCTGATTATGAGGGATGTTGAGCATCTTTTCATGTGTTTGTTAGCCATCTGTGTGTCTTCTTTGGAGAAATGTCTGTTTAGTTCTTTGGCCCATTTTTTGATTGGGTCATTTGTTTTTCTGGAATTGAGCTGCAGGAGCTGCTTGTATATTTTTGAGATTAATTCTTTGTCAGTTGCTTCATTTGCTACTATTCTCTCCCATTCTGAAGGCTGTCTAAGACTTAAAAAGCTCACTGTTTTAAGGTGCCTGCGTGTGTGTGTGGTGTTAGTTGCTCAGTCATGTTCAGTTCTTTGCGATCCCATAGGCTTGCCAGGTTCTTCTTTCCATGGAATTTTCCAGGCAAGAATACTGAAGCGGGTTTCCATTCCCCTCACCAGGGGATCTTCCCGACCCAGGGACTGAACCCATCTTCTCCTTCATTTCAGACAGATTCTTTAATGACTGAGCCACCAGGGAAGCCCCTTTAAGGTGCCTATGTAATCAGAAATAAAGTACCTTTATAATCACTAGCAGGAGTTTTCTGATTTCTCTATGCTATTTTCTTAGGTATCCAAACATTTGAAAAGGTCTACTTGGTTATGTGGAAATAAAGTATTCAACTCATTCAGATTTTAAAATATTTTAAAGTATTCAACTTTTTAAAGTATTTTAAAGTATTCAACACATTCAGATTTTAAAATATGAAAGTGGGAAAAGTTTAGCTGAAACATTTATGTTTAAACATAGAATGTTCAAATTTAATGGAAATATTAACCAGTATCTGTTTCTATGAGTATGAGAATCACAGTATAAGTGAAAATGGTTTTAATTGCATAGTTTTATAAAACTATGTAGGTTTTACTTTGGCTTGTAATTAGCATCTGCATTCTAGACTTTATGGTGGCCATGAAAACATTATTTATGGAAGGTTTATTCAAATATAATTTGGTGCTTATTGCTTTTACCAGATATTGAAGTCTGATGAAATAAAATGCAAGGAACTTGTGCTTCTGAGTCCTTTTGTTGGTTGTTGTTTTAGTTGCTAAGTCATGTCCTACTCTTATTGCAACCACATAGACTGTAGCCCACCAGGCTCTGCTGTCCATGGAATTTCCCAGGTAAGAATACTGGAGTGGTTTCCTGTTTCCTTCTCCAGGGGATCTTCCTGATCCTGCATCTCCTGCATTGGCAGGTGGATTCTTTACCACTGAGCCACTAGGGAAGCCCTTCTGAGTCCTTACTGACAATCATGTATCACACCTCCTTTTCTGTACACAACTATAATACAACAGCAGACAAAACAATATATTATGTTGTTTCTATTCATATTATGCTAAGCTGTCCTGCTACATATCTGTAGTAGAATTTGGACCTTGCAAGGAAATGGCTAATATACATTTGGATTTAGTCAATCATCTGATTCCTTTTTCTAACTCTATAACCATATATATCCATAATTAATATTCTGACATGGTTTTGTGCAGTGGACCAAGAACTGGAGTATCCTGAGGCAGACTGAGCACCAGAGACAAGACGATTTCTCTCTCTCTTTCTGTCTCTGTCCCACACACATTCACCTCACAGGGGAAGGAATGAGGGAAGAGTTCAGCCTTTGATGAGCTTACCTAAAATTTTGCCAGCAGAAGTTCTTTACTTTGAACATATATGTCCAAAGCTACATTTCCCTGTCAGCCATATATTAACATTTATTGAGGACAGTCTGGGTGCTGGGAGTGGGGAGAGGTAGATTAGGAGAATCCTGGGGATCAGGAAGTTTACAGTGAAACTGGGGTGAAAGATAGGAGGAGGATGTTGCGGATTCATTTATGGAGCTTGATATCAACAAATGTAGATTGAGGTAGTGCACATTTAGTGCCAAAGTGTTTCAGAGCTGCCATTGCATTGTGAGAACAGCCTCAGCAGGGACAGCTCTAGAGACTTCTTACAGGAGACAAGTTCCTACTTGGATTTTGGAAGTTTCAAGATTCTGTTTAAATGTTTTAAATTTGGCTTAACTTTGGAACAGGACTTCAGTGTGTCTAAATTCACTTTGTATTGATTTCAGTGGTCATATTTTCGTTTGAAGTGATATAGTTTGAAGTTCAGAATTGTATTTATAATGTGCTTTTTTTTTTTTCCACTTAAGCATTATTTCTTTAAGTGGGCTTCCCTGATAGCTCGTTTGGTGAAGAATCCACCTGCAATGCCGGAAACCCCAGTTCGATTCATGGGTCAGGAAGATCTGCTGGAGAAGGGATAGGCTTCCCTGGTGGCTCAGCTGGTAAAGAATCTGCCTGCAATGCGGGAGACCTGGGCTTGATCCCTGGCTTGGGAAGATCTCATGGAGAAGAGCTACCCACTCTTACAGAAGGGCTATACGCATAGACTGTGTAGTAGTCCATGGGGTTGCAAAGAGTCGGACACAACTGAGGGACTTTCACGTTCCCTTTTTCCTTAAGTAAGGAGAAAAAAACCCTTGTTTACCACAACCACCCTTTCCCCAACATCCTCCTGCTATCTTTCATCCCAGTTTCACTGTGAACTTCCCAATCCCCAGGATTCTCCTAATCTACCTCTCCCTACTCCTACCAACCAGAATGTCCTCAATAAATGTAAAAGGAAAAAAGTGAAAGTGGCTCAGTCGTGTCTGACTCTTTGAGACGCCATGTCCATGGAATTCTCCAGACCAGAATACTGGAGCGGGTAGCCTTTCTCTTCTCCGGGGATCTTCCCAATCCAGGGATCAAACCCAGGTCTCCCACATTACAGGCAGATTCTTTACCAGCTGAGCCACAAGAGAAGCCCCAGTGGTTTGTGAGTGGGAGCCCTCACAAAGGAAAAAAGTGAGGGAATTAAAACTATTACCACAACATCATTTTAAACAACTCTATTCTTCCTTAACACTCTCCCCAGTCGTTTTGCCTAAGTATATATGTAAATGCTAACTCCATATGGAGGAGGCGATGGCACCCCACTCCAGTACTCTTGCCTGTAAAATCCCATGGATGGAGGAGCCTGGTAGGCTGCAGTCCATGGGGTCGCTACAAGTCGGACACGACTGAGCGACTTCACTTTCACTTTTCACTTTCATGCATTGGAGAAGGCAATGGCAACCCACTCCAGTGTTCTTGCCTGGAGAATCCCAGGGACGGCGGAGCCTGGTGGGCTGCCGTCTATGGGGTCACACAGAGTTGGACACAACTGAAGAGACTTAGCAGCAGCACCAGCTGACTCCATATTGATGCCCAACAAAATATACAGAGTCCTAAGTCCTGTATCACCAGATATAATCACTATATATTCTGGGAACTTTTATCCCTTCATGTGGTCCCTAAAAACTGATGTAATTATGTAATTACTAGCTGCAGGCCTGGCTCTCAGTTAAATTGTGAAGTTTTTATTATTACCCCTTCCTTTATTTCCACACTATTCTTCTTACCTCTTCCCACCCCCCACCAGCCACTTTTCTCAGATGTTAATTATAAAGGCTTGAATTTACACCATCCCAGGTCATTTGCTTTCCTAGTAGGAAACTCTGGGTTTTGATGTGTATTGGGTTATGGCAAGGCACTGGGGCTTCTGTGCTTGGAACCCCGAGACCATATTGTGAATGTGGCCAGTCTATCCTGCTGGGAGATAAGTAGCCACCTGCGGGAGAGCAGAGGCTCTGGCTAATTGTCGGCTAACCCCTAGACCTGTGAGTGAGAGCATCTTGGATCATCCTAGCTACCAGCTGATCCACCATTGACTATGGACAGAGTCCCATGCTGCTGCTGCTAAGTCACTTCAGTCGTGTCCGACTCTGTGTGACCCCATAGACGGAAGCCCACCAGGCTCCCCCATCCCTGGGATTCTCCAGGCAAGAACACTGGAGTGGGTTGCCATTTCCTTCTCCAATGTGTGAAAGTGAAAAGTGAAAGTGAAGTCGCTCAGTCGTGTCCGACCCATAGCGACCCCATGGACTGCAGCCTACCAGGTTCCTCCATCCATGGGATTTTCTAGGCAAGAATACTGGAGTGGCTTCTCCAATGGACAGAGTCCCATAGTCATAGGGAAATCTGTTGTCATCCTGGACAGGATAACCCAACTGAATTGCACAATTAGGAACTAAATAAAGTGTTTAGCCACTAGGTTTGGGGTGTTTTGTTACTAGCTAAGCTAATCCACAAAAGATCTAAGTAAAATGCAGGGAATGTAGGAAGAAGTGACTGAAGATGATGTATAACGTTTGCAATATCATGGTAAGAAATTCAGACCTATTTTGTAGGACCAGGCTTCCCAAACTTCATTGACTAGTGTACCATTTTTATCTTTTAAAAAATATCTGCATACTCCCTGAGTTAGGTTTTTATTTAAGTTGTCCAATTTTTATACCAAAAAACTTAGTTTAAAAGTAAGCTTAATAATTCCTACTTTTCTAAGCCTATTAAAATATATAAATATAAAAAAGCTGGTCTAAAAAATAAAATTTTTGGTATCAAAAAATCATGTTGTATATTTTGAGTGCTGCATTCTAGAATTTCCTGCTATAATCAATAGGAATCAGGATCACGAGGCAAAGAAACTGGAGTATGGAGAGGCTGCTGGCAAGGAGAAGTGAGGAGGCTACCGTGGAGGTCCAGACGGAATATGGCACATGATTGACAGACTAAGACGTTTTCCTGAGGAAGAAGAGGAAATATCTGGAAACAGATTTGTTTTATGGGGGGTGGGAATGGGGAGTATGAAGTATCCACTGAGTAGATACTAATAAGAAAGGGAAGAAAAGAAAAAAAAATGGTAATAGATCTGGTGTACTTACAGAGTTTGAATTAATATGTCATTTGAAAACAGAGGCTTACAGTTTTTTTTTTTGGGCACTGCATGGCTTGTGGAATCTTAGTTCCCCAACCAGGGATTGACCCTGGGCCACTGAGGCCAAAGTGTTGAGTCCTAGCGACTGAACCACCAGAGAATTCCCTTAAAATGTTACTTTTGAAATCACCAGCATATAGGTGACAATATCATCAAGAGGAATTGTTTAGTACAGAGATTTTCAGCGTATTTTTGTTTTTTTCACCCCTGACCTTTTATGGGATACGATTTACTCCCGCTAGAAACAGTGATTCAGATAGGTGATGATTCTCAGATGGGGGTAGAAAGTACTTGTTTCACTTGAAAACAAAAGTCCCCATATGATTTTGATATACTGCCCTTCACTCCTTGATTTAGAGTGAGAGATGAGGACGGCGCTGTGGAAGAGGCATCAGTAGAAAGGAACAGAGCGGGCTAAGAAGTCGGCTCCTCTAAGAGGGAGAGAACCTTCACATTTGTGAAGGGACCTAAAGACAAAGGGCCGTGGTACTGAATTCTGTAGAGAAGTTCAGGAGCACGATTCTTTAAGTAAAACTGGTTTATCACCGTATAGTACTGGGCATAAGAGCACAGTTAAATATTTGGGTGGATGATTTATGTAGAACTCTTTGTGCTTGAAACACTTCGTAGGCCTTAAATATCCAAGGCAGACAGGATGTGTAATAATTGTACTGCTTTGGGCTCCAAAATCAATGTGGGGGTTTTAAAATTCTGTTTCTCTGTCCGTGATCAGTGACATGATATGCTCACTAGGGCACCATAGTCCTGACCTCAGCACAAAGTGATGTTTGAGGCTGTTTGCCAGAACTAGTGTCAGTCGGCACTTGCTATGGCCACCCCACAGGTGGGCTTCCTAACCTCTACCAGCGATGGCCCCCAGGAGTAAATTATTTGTCTTAACGATGATTTGGGTTGATGGAGTGAATATACTTGCCTGGCAAAACAGGAATGCCATCAGCCTATCTGTATCACAGGTAGTTTTTACATTCGTAAGAGCAGCTTCTTTTATTACTGCTGTTGTGCTTTAAAAACAACATACATTTCTATCAGATCAGGACAGCAGAGTTTCCTCAGACCATGGTTTGATGCCTGTGTGGGATGCTCAGAGCACGCTCAGCAGCACACACTGGCTTGACATCTGGCATCCATGCCTCCTGTGAGATTGGCTTCCCTCTGGCTTTGCCCTGAAAGCTTCCCCACTGGGCCCCTTCTGTCCCACAGTGTAAACACATCACAGGAAACGAACATGTACAGATTCAACTTTTCCGGAAGGAACGGAGAACCCTCTCCCAGCTGGAAATCCACGGTGTTTCAGTGTCCAGGAAGTCTGACCAGCCTCTAGGATAGAGGCTGTTGTCTGTGGCACCTTAGTCCCTTTCTCCTTCTAAGCTTCCCACATGCTTCCTGTAGTCTTGTTCTAAGTCATCCAGATGAGGAAAATTGCTTTAGGACATTTAAATTGTGAAATAAGGCTTGCTTGTCTTTTACTATAGATTCATCAGTGCCAATGGATTTAGTTATTTACAGTTGTAAATTTGGCACTTTTTTTTTTTTTTTTTACCGAGGTAGGGGACTCTCTAAAAGAATTGAAGCAGTCTAAAGCTAAACCTGTAAATGATTATTCACTTTGACTTGTTTTAATATGAAGATAAAAATATTAAAACAATTAAAGGAAATAGTTATATAACGAGGAAGTTAAGACCCCAAAGTAAAAGTAAGAGGAAAAAGCCTCTCCACATTTCCCTTACCGTCTTCCCAATTCCATTTTTCACTCCAGTCTAATGAATGTATTTTACATAAAATTCACACACTCCCTTTGCTGTCTTCCTATCACTGCAAATATCAGCGCAGCCCCTCTTTCAGATCCACTTCAAGGAAAGACAGACTTGAAAGACTCTCCCCCACGGTTTTGTCTGAAGTGGCTGCCATCCTGCCGCACACACGGGATCCAGTTGCTGGGCTGGGGGAATCCCAGAGGCGAGTGGAGGGAGCGAGCTAGACCAACCGACCGACCACTTAGCCGAGTGAGTGAGTCAGGCGGGCCTGTGTGAAAGGATGTAGGTGAGCCAGAAACTAATGGGAAAAATAGGGGGTCGTCGCTCATTTTGATGTGGGGGAAATCTGAAAGGCCCTTCTGCGTGCCAGGGCATTTGAATATTTGGCAAACAGCTGGCCGGGCTCTGGGAGAGTGCCTCTTGATTCGCTTCGTCAGATGTTCAAAGATAAAATAAGGCAGCCCCAGCACGCCGGCACATAGCTCATAGCCTTGCAGTCGGATTTGAATGTAGATTTGAATTGTGATATCAATGTCATGGTGGCACATGCTTTGAGAAAGTACTCACAGAGAATAATTGAAAGATTCAGTGTGAAGCTTCTGAAAGTCATAATTTAAAGTTCCAGAAGCCTCCATATTACTCTCACCATTAAAATTTAAAATGACAGCGGCCCAATTATGTATGGTTATTTTCTTAAATAAAATCGTATTTCTACTCCGAGTGAAAGATTCATTGCTGCCCACTAATCTCTGTCAGGAGAGCCAATCCCAGTCGCGTCCAGCGTCAGCAGCTAAGATGGCTCGCTTTATCCTGGAGACAATGAAGCGATGGGGGCAGCAGAGCTGGAAGGCCTGTGGAGGAGCCGGACTTGCAGGAGGTTGATTTGCATGATAATCACCATCGTGGATCCTCTCTGGTGCCAGCCTCCACACTTAACCAAATGCCAGTATAACTTTA
Source organism: Moschus berezovskii (assembly GCF_049115385.1). Taxonomy (NCBI): domain Eukaryota; kingdom Metazoa; phylum Chordata; class Mammalia; order Artiodactyla; family Moschidae; genus Moschus; species Moschus berezovskii. Next base: position 17,775,621 of record NC_142467.1, read on the forward strand.
ACAGCAGCTGAGAAGCCCAAGCAAGGGCTGTAGCCCCCACTTTATAAAACCGAACCTGAATGACGTCAAAAACTGCTAGTTAAGAGGTGGCAGCTGGTTATAAAACTAAACCACATTAAGGCATGGAGTCTTGAAACAGAACTTAAAAACCTGATAAAGGATATAATTTGGGGGACTGTTGAAAGATACGGAGCTTTCTTTTTTTTTTAACTCACAGAAAATTGTTTACCAGAGGAACCTGTTTGCTAGAAGGACTTCTATGGCCATGGAAACCAAAGCATGAAAATAGATTAGTGGAAATAACAGAAACTTTTCCAGTGCAGAAACTTTAGTCTCGATCAGTTAAAAATATGGGGCCAGACTTTTAGACTATGAATCTTTCCAGCAGATTCTTTGGTCTGTTTGATTTTACTTTATACTGCACTGTGATTTGGGGAATATGGTGTAATAGTAGCCAGAATCGCAATGAAAAACTGCACAGGGCCGTTCAAGCTTAAACCATTGTTATTTATCAAAACCTTTATACTTTAGTGTTCCCAGGGACAGAGGAGCACGTGAATTACTAATATTATGATGCATGATGTTGAATGATATAGAGTATATATACATCAATAGTAATCTAAGCAATGTCTTATAAATAATAGAGCACACAATTTCTCAAAAGTTTCACAGTGTGATAAAACATTTACAAGTAGGTCTTGGTTCTTCTGAGTTTTGTCATGACTTAGTGCAGCCAGTCCTGTGGCAGTTTGCAAGTTCAATTCTGTTGTCTGGCTTTAGTCTGAGAATCTGTCCACCTTTTTATAAAACTAATCCTGTAATATGAACTCAGTTTTCTTCCTTCTGCTCTGCCTCAGATCACCATGACTTTTACTCTTTCTCCGCTTTTATTTATGTCTCTGTGAGATCCAACCAGTCCATTCTAAAGGAGATCAATCCTGGGTGTTCATTGGAAGGACTGATGCTAAAGCTGAAACTCCAATACTTTGGCCACCTCATGCGACGAGTTGACTCACTGGAAAGGAGTCTGATGCTGGGAAGGATTGGGGGTGGGAGGAGACGGGAAGACAGAGAATGAGATGGCTGGATGGCATCACCGACTTGATGGACATGAATTTGAGTGAACTCTGGGAGTTGGTGATGGACAGGGAGGCCTGGCATGCTGTGATTCATGGGATCGCAAAGAGTCGGACATGACAGAGCGACTGAACTGAACTGAACTGAAGGGGATTCAATGTACATGGGTTTGGGTGGACTCCAGCAGTTGGTGATGGACAGGGAGGCCTGGCGTGCTGTGGTTCACGGGATCGCAAAATGGGATCGCAAAGAGTTGGACACGACTGAGCGACTGAATTGAACTGAACTGAAGAGGTGTCCACCGTCCCTTGTATAAATGGTCCCATCACTGTCTATGCTTAGATTCTTGGTATAAATTATTTTGACTGTTCTACTTTCCACATTTTATATCTTGTTAGAGATCCAACCAGTCCATTCTACAGGAGATCAGTCCTGGGTGTTCATTGGAAGGACTGATGCTAAAGCTGAAAGTGCAATACTTTGGCCACCTCATGCGACGAGTTGACTCACTGGAAAAGACTCTGATGCTGGGAAGGATTGGGGGCGGGAGGAGAAGGGGACGACAGAGAATGAGATGGCTGGATGGCATCACCGACTCGATTGACATGAGTTTGAGTGAACTCCGGGAATTGGTGATGGACAGGGAGGCCTGGCGTGCTGTGATTCATGGGGTCGCAGAGAGTCGGACACGACTGAGCGACTGAACTGAACTGAACTGAAGCCTCATCCTTAATAACTCTTTCTTAAATTCCCTACTCTGTTTCCTTTCTTTCAGTTCTTCCCGACTTGTCTACTTTATTTCTTCTGTCTTCTCATCATTTACACTTTAACCTCTTGCAAGGTAGATTTAGCCACCCCGAATACCACTCTCTCAGATGAAGATTATATTCCTTTTTTGGCGGATCACTTTTCTCACTCTGCTCTAGAGGGAGAGCAACTTCCCTAATTAATAAATTTGGAGTAAGTTAGTGGGCCAGCTCAGCTTCCTGCCACCCTCCTTCTAGCTGTAGAAGGGCCTGTCCACTGAGAGCCACGTTCTCCTGAACGCCGGCCCAGCACTGGTTTGGCCTGTGGCGATGGCCCAGTTTTGTAGTTTAGACAGCTAGGCTTGGTTTGGCTTTCACCCTAAGTTACTTCCTTCACCCTTGTCTAAAATTTTGTGCTACTTCTAAACTTGTTTGGAATGCAGGAGAGGAAGGGTATCTCAATTTTGGGAATTGCTTAGAAATATAAATAAATATAATAATGTGTGCAAGTGAAAATTAAAAGTCCTCCTTTCCTGTTCTCACTTCCCAGAGGTTTGGTTCCTCTCTCTCTCTTTCTTTCCCCACTTTGTAAGGACACAGCAAAAAAGGCGGCTGTCTCTAAGTGAAAAAGCAGTTCCTCACCAAGAATCAGATCTGCTAGTACTTTGATCTTGGACTTCCCAGTCTCCAGAACTATGAGAAATAAATGTTGTTTCTGTCACCCAGGTCATGGTATTTTGTTACAGCAGCCTGAGCTGACTTATTCTTCTGATGTTCCTCTGCATGTACAAATGTGTGTATATGTAAGTATGTAAAATAAATGGTTTTACTTAAATATCACATAACAAATATATATATATATAGCTATATATTTACATTTCTCAAAAACAGATCTTTTTGTTTCATGTATCTCCATATTCTCCATATATATTTATTTATTTATATACATACAAAGTTTTATTTTCCCGTCATAACACACTGTATATTTTGTTCTGCACCTTCCTCTTTTCCCTGAACACCCTTTCATGTCAGTAGAGACCTGTCTTATTATTTTTAATGGTTGCTTAGCAGTCTATGGCTTGAATGGTCCTTAAGAAATCATTCTTAAACTGCTGGCCATTTAGCTCATTTCTCATTTTTGCAGTTACAAGCAGTGCTGTAGTGAACATGGTAGGGTTTTAAATTTGTATAAGCGTGTTAGTATTTCTGTAGGAAAGATTGCTGGAAGTGGACTTGCTATGTATCTCATAACATTTAATTGATTGTTAACAATCAGAGACTCATAGGGCTTCCCTGGTGGCTCAGACAGTAAAGAATCTGCCTGCAATGCGGGAGACCCAGGTTCAATCCCTGGGTAGGGCAGATCCCCTGGAGAAGGGACTGGCAACCCACTCCAGTGTTCTTGCCTGGAGAATTCCATGCACAGAGGAGCCTTGCAGGCTACAGTCTGTGGGGTTGCAAAGAGTTGGATACAACTGAGTGATTACCACTAGAGTCATAGGTTGGGAAGAATTCTGAGAGAACTCAGAGTTCATTGCACGCTGCCAGGAAGGATGTTTTCTTTTCACTCTGACTTTGAAAAGTTCAGAGAATGAGAAACAATGCTCTTTATTATGAATGTCTTATAATCACTTGAAATCGACTGTGAAAGAAAAAGTAATAGTTATGATGCTCTGGCTGAGTGAGTTAGAAGTGAAAGACTTTGGTGAACCTGGTTTGCATGCCAGTCAAGCATCACAAGATACAGGATTATCAGAGTTATGTCAGTTGCAGATAGTTGGATCAATTAACATTCATATAGTAGGGTAGTTAGTATCTTGCAACAGGAAGTTACTTCACTCAGTTTCTGAGACTGCTGGTCTATCCCTTAAGATGGCTCTCAGCTGACCCACTGTCTCTAAGCCTTGCCTCTATCCCTAGGAAGCAGGTACCATATTGAGAGTCTAGCCAGACTACAACATGAACTTAAATCTGGTTCAACAGTGCATCGTGCCTGAATGAATAGTTGGGCTGCCCTTCATTTTTTTCTCAAGGCTGTTTCCCTTGCAGAGAGGCACGTGGCAGCTTCTTTACAAGCTGATTTAAAGAAAAGAAAAAAACATGATGTAATATGACAACCCACTCCAGTGTTCTTGCCTGGAGAATCCCAGGGATGGGGGAGCCTGGTGGGCTTCCGTCTATGGGGCCACACAGAGTTGGACACGACTGAAGTGACTTAGCAGCAGCAATATGACAGCTGTGGGATCCTGACCATTTCAGGTAGCCCCCTCTGATGCAGGTAGGATTTGTTTAAAATCTTTGCAACACTGTGATGACTTCTGTGACAAAACTCCGTGTCTTATGAACTTGGCTCCCAGAGTGGACATGTGCTTGACTGTCACAGCTTGTACGTTTTTCCCAGTCAGGGTGCACATGGAAGCATGTCTTCATTAGAGACCAAGTGCAGCGTGAGAGGTAAAGATGACCATGTGAAACAGCCCAGAATTTTCACCTAATTGCATGTTTGTACAGCACTGCAGAAAGGATCAGGCAGCCTGGCCATGTTAGACATTTCACTGCTCACCAAAGAGGTTTGAAATGGACTTTTAATTATTATTGCCGATTTGCTATGGTTATATTCCTTAATGTGGACATGTGATTAGGATTAATTTTCTTTAATTGATGGATAGAGCGCTTACACTTGTAGGGTTGCATTTGTTGATACATATTGGCATATGTACTGTATTGTGGTATTGGCATATGCTATGTATTGTGACTTTTTGCTGGACTACAAATTATAGGCACTTCTTATCTGTTTTAGTTTTGAGGTCATTTTTCCTTCCTTCACCTTTGTGTGTTTTTTTCGGATTTGTTCGTGGAGATAGAGCAGGACTAAGTGGCTATTAAATTCTTTCCTATATGCAGTAAAACCCACTAACATGGACCTCACTAAATTTGGAATTTATGATAATAAGGGCTTGAGTTAAATTTTACTTTTGGATTGTCTCTGAACTAAAGCTTTGCTGAGCTAATAAATAGTGTACATATAATCACAGGGGGATGGCACTCTTACTTTCAAAAGCAGCCTTTCCTAGCACGCTAGAGAAAAGGCTTTGCAGAAGAGGCAATAAGGTAGTGTGGAGATGGCCTAGTATGAAGATTGTGCAACCTACTAGCTGTGTGACCTTGAACTTACTTAGCTTCTCTGAGTATCTTTTCCCTCATCTATAAAATGTAGACAGTTATCTAATTTGTGGGGTTGTTGTGAGGGTTAGATTTAATGTAAAGTGCCTGGTGTCCGGGATGTGCTTCATAAGTGGCAGATAATTATTACCAATCTAAAATAATTAGTAAGCTAATTTCACATACTTCTCATTTTTTTAAGTAATGCAGTTCCTTGGCACTAAGGCAGAGTTTTGTTAACCTAATCTGAGATATTGCTTTATTATTCTAATTGATTAAAGGAAAACCCCAGCAGATTGGTGTGGTGGTAAAGAACATGAGCTTTGGAGCCAGACAAACTGAGGTGTGAAAGTAATTCTATCACTCATTAGCTATGTGGCCTTGGGCAAATTACTTAATATCTCTCAGGTTTTGTTTTCTAATTTGTAAAAATGGGATGGTAATGCCTGCTCCAGGACTTTCATAAGGACTTGGTGAGATAATGCTTATAAAGTGTTCAGCCAGTGATTTTCATGTAGTAAACTCTCAAATATCAGCTGTTGCTATTATCACGATTTTTTGGACAGTAGTCCTTATGTAGACTTTTAATTAATTCAGACTTATCTTTTTCAGTTCACTTAATTAATGAACTTCATTCAAGACATAATCTCCATTCTAGATGAAAATTTTAAGTATGAAAGTGAAAAAGAGTAATGGAGAAGGAAAATGGCTAAATACGTGGGGTGAAAGCAAAAAATAATATTTTAGAAGTGGGGGCCTAAGGTCTCAAGTTAGATTTAAATGATGTCATAGTCACTTTTGTGCATAATCTTTGCATTCTTTGTTACGGGTATTTTATATTAGCCAGAACTGGAACTTTACATAGACGTAGCAGGAAGTGTGGACTGGTGATCAGCTCTCATTCGTTGGCGAGAGAAGCAGTGTGTCCTTGTCCAACTTTATTTCCATCTTCTTGCTTTCCCCTTATGTTTCATAGACTGTGTGGATGAGAAATGTAAGCATTATAACGTCCTGCAAGGAGTCTATAATCTATCCTCCCCTTAATGACAGGCTTACACAGTTTGTCAGAATCCATCATCTCAACAGATCAGACTGAATTACTTCAATGACTGGCAAACAGTACCACTTGTGGTGAAATGCAAGCAGCTAGGGGTGTGTGTGTATGTGTGTGTGTGTGTATTAAGTGCTCTTCAGTAGGAGAAATGTATTTTACTGAAAACTCTATCCATGCTATTATTTATTGTAGAGGCAAGCAGTGTTCATCTTCCTTGGGGAAAATAAAAGGATTATTTTTTGGAGATTCTGAATGATTACAATACAAATTCACAACCTCGAATGAGTTTTAAAAATCAGATATTTTTGTGCATCATGTGCATGCACAATGGAACCTTGTAATAAAAGCTAGAGGAGATCGAACCAATAATACTCTTGGGGCTACGTGCCTTTCACTTTCCAGGGCTGCTCAATTTAAGCAGATACTTTTAGAAAAGGAAAGTCAGTTCATTAAATTGACAACCAATGGTTTAACATATAAAAATTTTCACAATACTAAATTCACAAGTCAGAAAGAAAACCTTTTGTCAGACCACATTTTCTAAGTTTGGGCCAGAAAATGCAATTGCTATAATGTACTCCCTGTTGATTAATTGTATTATTTCAGATATTTACTCGAAGTAACTAATGATTTGTTGTTAAGATATGGCATTATTTGTCTAGATAGCAACAGGAACAGCAGTAATAACTAATTTTTGTTGAATGGTTGCTGTATACAGACACTGCTAGAAGCTGGGGATATAGCAGGAAGCAAAAAAAAAAAAAAAAGACACAACCTTATGTTGTTAACAGCAACCTATGAGGTGTGTATAGATAAATAAACAAGATCATGCCATGCTCTGGTTAGTCATGTCCTGACTCTGTGTGACTCCATGGACTGTAGCCCACCAGGCTTCTCTGTCCATGGGGATTCTCCAGGCAAGAATACTGGAGTGGGTTGACATGCCCTCCTGCAGGGGATCTTCCCAACCCAGGGATCCAACCAGGGTCTCCTGCTTTGCAGGTGGATTCTTTACCAGCTGAGCTCCAGGAAGCCCAAACAAGTTAACAGAGTTTGTATAATTTGTCCAAAGGTGGAGAGCTAGTAAGTGGCAGAGCTCGAATTACAGTGCTGTCTTTGTTGCAGCGGTCTAACCTGTGCTCCACTATGCAGTGACTTAAGACAAGCTAGAAGGAGCTCCTTGACACAGTGGGGGAGCCATTTCAGCCATATCAGCTTTGGACTACTTATGCATAGACTGTTGAATAAGGCAGAGATAAGACTTCTGTTTTACTCTTCTGCTATCCCTCAGTGTGAGCCTCATGCATATGTCTGAAGATTTTTATAAGCATTTGCTTTAAAGGCATTCTTTAGATGTTGCACCCCTAATTTCTACTCACATTCTACTAGCATACCTAACTGCCAAGAAGGCTTGAAAATATAATCTTTATGGTCACATACCTCTCAAAATTTAGAGGTTCTATTAATAAAGGGGAAAAGGGGAGAATGGATATTACGGACAAATTGACAGTCTCTGTATCATACGATAATTGAGAGCATTGTTTCAGACTTGGACAAGTGACCAATGATCTCATGACTTTGCACCCATTTTCCATTTCTTTCCAAATAGTATATCAAGGTTGTATCTGTGTGTGTGTGTGTGTATATATATATATATATATAGTGTGCATGATATATTTAAATATTCAAAATATGTGAGATATCATGAATATTACATGATTCTACAGTGGAACTTGGTCACCTGTAAATATTAATTCAAAATTTCACAATAGAACAAGGCCACTTGCTTTAATTTTTGGCAGAAAACCTTGCAAAACCCTCAGAATTTGTCTTGCTTGCATTCTTAGTCTCACAAAGATCCCACACTCAGAGATCTATGTTGTTAAGAGGTGTATTTGTAGAGAAATGGCTTTATAGAAATAAAATTACCTTAAGCTTTTGAGTGAGGCAGGTATTTCATACATAAATCATAAACAACTGTGACCCAGAACTCCAAAGTTTCCTAAAATGCCTGGTCTCTTCTGATAAACTTTAGATATTTACTACAGAAAAATCAATTAATGAGCACTTATTCAGCATATACTTTGTCTAGCAGTTATGTGAGATGGACCCACAGACTTTTATCCGGGTATCTCCTGGGGCTACAGGTAGTGGGAGGGGATAACAATAAGTTAGACCCTCAGCACATACACAGATCTTCTTATTTGTTACCTGGGTGCTGCCCTTCCACCTGCCCTCACCGCTCTCCCAAACCTAATGCAGTTTCTGGTGAGCTCAGCTATCCATTTGGAGCTGACTGGAAATATTGTGTCTTGCACACACATAGTCCTCATTGGTCCCTTTCTCCTGGGTCCAGCTCTTTAGATCCTGTTTCACTAGTGGCTAGATGAGGCAGAAGGAAAAACAGAAAGGGAAAGTTTAAGTTCAGTCAGTCAGTCAGTTCAGTCGCTCGGTCATGTCCGACTCTCCACGACCCCATGAATCACAGAGCGCCAGGCCTCCCTGTCCATCACCAACTCCCGGAGTTCACTCAAACTCATGTCCACAGAGTCGGTGATGCCATCCAGCCATCTCATTCTCGGTCGTCCCCTTCTCCTCCCGCCCCCAACCTTTCCTAGCATCAGAGTCTTTTCCAGTGAGTCAACTCGTCGCATGAGGCGGCCAAAGTATTGGAGTTTCAGCTTTAGCATCAGTCCTTCCAATGAACACCCAGGACTGATCTCCTTTAGAATGGACTGGTTGGATCTCCTTGCAGTCCAGAGGACTCTCAAGAGTCTTCTCCAGCACCACAGTTCAAAAGCATCAATTCTTCGGTGATCAGCTTTCTTCACAGTCCAACTCTCACATCCATACGTGACCATGGGAAAAACCATCGCCTTGACTAGACAGAACTTGGTTGGCAAAGTAATGTCTCTGCTTTTTAATATATTATCTAGGTTGGTCATAACTTTCCTTCCAAGGAGGAAACGTCTTTTAATTTCATGGCTGCAATCAGCATCTGCAGTGATTCTGGAGCCCAAAAAAATAAAGTCTGACACTGCTTCCACTGTTTCCCCATCTATTTCCCATGAAGTGATGGGACCAGATGCCATGATCTTTGTTTTCTGAATGTTGAGCTTCAAGCCAACCTTTTCACTCTCCTCTTTCACTTTCATCAAGAGGCTTTTTAGTTCTTCTTCACCTTCTGCCATAAAGGTGGTGTCATCTGCATATCTGAGGTTATTGATATTTCTCCCAGCAATCTTCATTCCAGCTTGTGCTTCTTCCAGCCCAGCGTTCCTCATGATGTATTCTGCATATAAGTTAAATAAGCAGGGTGACAATATACAGCCTTGACGTACTCCTTTTCCTATTTGGAACCAGTCTGTTGTTCCATGTCCAGTTCAGACTGTTGCTTCCTGACCTGCATGCAGGTTTCTCAAGAGGCAGGTCAGGTGGTCTGGTATTCCCATCTCTTTCAGAATTTTCCACAGTTTATTGTGATCCACACAGTCAAAGGCTTTGGCATAGTCAATGAAGCAGAAATAGATGGTTTTCTGGAACTCTCTTGCTTTCTCCATGATCCAGCGGATGTTGGCAATTTGATCTCTGGTGCCTCTGCCTTTTCTAAAACCTGCTTGAACATCTGGGAGTTCACGGTTCGCGTATTGCTGAAGCCTTGCTTGGAGAATTTTGAGCATGACTTTACTAGCGTGTGAGATGAGTACAATTGTGCGGTAGTTTGAGCATTCTTTGGCATTGCCTTTCTTTGGGATTGGAATGAAGACTGACCTTTTCCAATCCTGTGGCCACTGCTGAGTTTTCCAAATTTGCTGGCATATTGAGTGCAGCACTTTCACAGCATCATCTTTCAGGATTTGAAATAGCTCAACTGGAATTCCATCACCTCCACTAGCTTTGTTCGTAGTGATGCTTTCTAAGGCCCACTTGACTTCACATTCCAAGATGTCTGGCTCCAGGTGAGTGATCACGCCATCGTGATTATCTTGGTCATGAAGATCTTTTTTGTACAGCTCTTCTGTGTATTCTTGCCACCTCTTCTTAAGATCTAATGCTTCTGTTAGGTCCATACCATTTCTGTCCTTTATCGAGCCCATCTTTGCATGAAATGTTCCCTTGATATCTCTAATTTTCTTGAAGAGATCTTTTGTTTTTCCTATTCTGTTGTTTTCCTCTATTTCTTTGCATTGATCGCTGAGGAACGCTTTCTTATCTCTCCTCGCTATTCTTTGGAACTCTGCATTCAGATGCTTATATCTTCCTTTCCTCCTTTGTTTTTCGCTTCTCTTCTTTTCACAGCTATTTGGAAGGCCTCCTCAGACAGCCATTTTGCTTTTTTGCATTTCTTTTCCATGGGGATGGTCTTGGTCCCTGTCTCCTGTACAATGTCACGAACCTCCGTCCAGAGTTCATCAGGCACTCTATCTATCAGATCTAGTCCCTTAAATCTATTGGCTCAGATCATGAACTCCTTATTGCCAAATTCAGACTGAAATTGAAGAAAGTAGGGAAAACCACTAGACCATTCAGATATGACCTAAACCAAATCCCTTATGATTATACAGTGGAAGTTTAAGTTAGAGCTGGTTTAATTATTCTGGCCTAGGTGTTATCTAGGTGGATGGAGGTGGTAGTTGGGGAGCATGTCTGAAGTGACCTGTTTTGCCTTACCGGCCACATGGAAGTAAAGAGAAGCAGTCCAGAGTGAGAATCCTAAAAGGTAACTGCAAAGAAACCACAGAAGCCTGCAGGTTAGAAGTTTGTGTTCTTCTCATATAGCAAAAGCTCCACTGCCTTTTAAGTTTCGTTGAACCCAGTAACTTGATTCAGTTACCTTGTCTCTTTCAAAACCTCCTTGACTGTGGGGCTGGGGAGTGGACTAGGGGCTAAAGGAGATGGAAGTAGAGCTTTGCTCTCCTGTTAGAAGGTCAACATCAAGTACTTTGGCGGCTCCATCACAACTGTTAAGACATGGCCTTTGTCCCAGTTCTCAAAGACTAACAGTCTGGGAAGCTAATGTATATGAAACATGTAGTGAAAACCAAGCGCTTAAACTGTGTGATATTGACTATTCCAGAGGAATCCAGATGAGGGATAAGTCAATGTGGATTTGTTTCTTGGGGAAGGCTTCTTAGATCATGCTACTAGTGAGATGCCAGAGGATGAAAGGAGCTAATTAAGAAGGAAGAAAAGAAGGGGCGAACAAAGACTCAGAATGAACTTAGAGGTCAGTAGACCTGTATGTCTGAAGCACAGACTTCATGTTGGAGACTAGGAAATGAAGTGAAATACGAAAGTGGAATACTTCAAAAATCAGACAGGGGTAATCATGTAAGGTTTTTTTTTTTGTTTGTTTCCTTTCTTTTTTAAAACTGTAAACGTCATTTTTAATGGAATGAAGTGAGGATAAATTGGTAAGTGATGAATGAATGAATAGAAGATCAATATTGTAAAAACATTTTAGTGTTAGAATTTGTCTCGTCTAGGAGAACGGGGTTCCTATGCAGGACCTCAGTAACACAGGTTGCCAGGAAGCAGGAGGAGGTGAAGACGAGGTGTGTGAGGGTCTGCGAACTTGGCTTCACTAGGGTTAGCTGGCAGATCAGTCCTCAGAGACCAGGAGGAGGTGGTGGTCTTGGGATTGATTCAGGGAAGGTGCTAGATCTGAGGAAAGCCGATTCAGCAGGAGATTTGGGCAACTAGAGGGTGGATAGCAGGTGAGATACAGAGTCAGGAATGGTGGTATCATGGCAGTGGGCAGTCTATTCATAACTGAATCCCGGCCAGCAACTGGAGTCCTGCAGTAGAATCTGGGGAGAGTTGTATCAGGGTCTTCATCAAGTAGATTTTGGGTTCTGGGAAAGGCGCAAAGCACTGTTGGAAGTGGGAAAGCTAGTGCAGAAGCAGTTCTGAAGATTGGATCAGTGTGTCTGGGGTTGGTAGGGAAACCAAAGGAAAAATGTTGATGCAGCAGTTTAGCGTGAACTCAGTGCAATTCAGTGCATTTGTGGCCACAGAGGACTAAGTTGCTTCTCTTTTGCCTACCTGTTGATGGGCTGAAGGTCATAGCTATGCTAAACCTCTTATTTTTTTTAAACTTTTTATTTTGTATTAGGGTGCAGCTGATTAACAATGTTGTGAGAGTTTCAGGTGAACACCGAAGGTACTCAGCCATGCATTCTCCTCCCAACTCCCCTCCCATCCAGGCTGCCACATGACATTGAGCAGCATTCCCTGTGCTGTAAAGTAGGTCTTTATTGGTCACCCGTTTCAAATATTATGCTAAACCTCTTAGGTGAAGATTTCAGGGCCCTAACTCACATCAGTTGTGGATGTGACCAGTGATAGAAGCAAGGTCCAGTGCTATAAAGAGCAATATTGCATAGGAACCTGGAATGTTAGGTCCATGAATCAAGGCAAATTGGAAGTGGTCAAACAGGAGATGGCAAGAGTGAACATAGACATTCTAGGAATCAGTGAACTAAAATGGACTGGAATGGGTGAATTTAACTCAGATGACCATTATATCTACTACTGTGGGCAGGAATCCCTTAGAAGAAATGGAGTAGCCATCATGGTCAACAAAAGAGTCCGAAATGCAGTACTTGGATGCAATCTTAAAAACGACAGAATGATTTCTGTTCGTTTCCAAGGCAAACCATTCAATATTACAGTAATCCAGGCCTATGCCCCAACCAGTAACGCTGAAGAAGCCGAAGTTGAACGGTTCTATGAAGACCTACAAGACCTTTTAGAACTAACACCCAAAAAAGATGTCCTTTTCATTACAGGGGATTGGATGCAAAAGTAGGAAGTCAAGAAACACCTGGAATAACAGGGAAATTTGGCCTTGGAGCACGGAATGAAGCAGGGCAAAGGCTAATAGAGTTTTGTCAAGAGAACGCACTGGTCATAGCAAACACCCTCTTCCAACAATACAAGAGAAGACTCTACACATGGGCATCACCAGATGGTCAACACTGAAATCAGATTGATTATATTCTTTGCAGCCAAAGTTGGAGAAGCTCTAGACAGTTAGCAAAAACAAGACCAGGAGCTGACTGTGGCTCAGATCATGAACTCCTTATTGCCAAATTCAGACTTAAATTGAAGAAAGTAGGGAAAACCACTAGACCATTCAGATATGACCTAAATCAAATCCCTTATGATTATACAGTGGAAGTGAGAAATAGATTTAAGGGACTAGATCTGATAGATAGAGTGCCTGATGAACTCTGGACGGAGGTTCGTGACATTGTACAGGAGACAGGGACCAAGACCATCCCCATGGAAAAGAAATGAAAAAAAGCAAAATGGCTGTCTGGGGAGGGCTTCCAAATAGCTATGAAAAGAAGAGAAGCGAAAAGCAAAGGAGAAAAGGAAGATATAAGCATCTGAATGCAGAGTTCCAAAGAAGAGCAAGGAGAGATAAGAAAGCCTTCCTCAGTGATCAATGTAAAGAAATAGAGGAAAACAACAGAATAGGAAAAACAAGAGATCTCTTCAAGAAAATTAGAGATATCAAGGGAACATTTCATGCAAAGATGGGCTCGATAAAGGACAGAAATGGTATGGACCTAACAGAAGCAGAAGATATTAAGAAGAGGTGGCAAGAATACACAGAAGAACTGTACAAAAAAGATCTTCACGACCAAGATAGTCACGATAATGTGATCACTGACCTACAGCCAGACATCTTGGAATGTGAAGTCCAGTGGGCCTTAGAAAGCATCACTACGAATAAAGCTAGTGGAGGTAATGGAATTCCAGTTGAGCTATTTCAAATCCTGAAAGATGATGCTGTGAAAGTGCTGCACTCAATATGCCAGCAAATTTGGAAAACTCAGCAGTGGCCACAGGACTGGAAGAGGTCAGTCTTCATTCCAATCCCAAAGAAAGGCAATGCCAAAGAATGCTCAAACTACCCCAGAATTGTACTCATCTCACACACTAGTGAAGTCATGCTCAAAATTCTCCAAGCTAGGTTTCAGCAATACATGAACCGTGAACTCCCAGATGTTCAAGCAGGTTTTAGAAAAGGCAGAGGCACCAGAGATCAAATTGCCAACATCCGCTGGATCATGGAGAAAGCAAGAGAGTTCCAGAAAACCATCTATTTCTGCTTCATTGACTATGCCAAAGCCTTTGACTGTGTGGATCACAATAAACTGTGGAAAATTCTGAAAGAGATGGGAATACCAGACCACCTGACCTGCCTCTTGAGAAACCTGTATGCAGGTCAGGAAGCAACAGTCTGAACTGTACATGGAACAACAGACTGGTTCCAAATAGGAAAAGGAGTACGTCAAGGCTGTATATTGTCACCTTGCTTATTTAACTTATATGCAGAGTACATCATGAGGAACGCTGGGATCAAGATTGCTGGGAGAAATATCAATAACCTCAGATATGCAGATGACACTACCCTTATGGCAGAAAGTGAAGAGGAACTAAAAAGCCTCTTGATGAAAGTGATAAAGGAGAGTGAAAAGGTTGGCTTGAAGCTCAACATTCAGAAAACAAAGATCATGGCATCTGGTCCCATCACTTCATGGGAAATAGATGGAAAAACAGTGGAAGCAGTGTCAGACTTTATTTTTGGGGGCTCCAAAATCACTGAAGATGCTGATTGCAGCCATGAAATTAAAAGACGCTTCCTCCTTGGGTGGAAAGTTATGACCAACCTTGATAGCATATTAAAAAGCAGAGACATTACTTTGCCAACCAAGTTCTGTCTAGTCAAGGCGATGGTTTTTCCCGTGGTCATGTATGGATGTGAGAGTTGGACTGTGAAGAAAGCTGATCGCCGAAGAATTGATGCTTTTGAACTGTGGTGTTGGAGAAGACTCTAGAGAGTCCCTTGGACTGCAAGGCGATCCAACCAGTCCATTCTGAAGGAGATGAATCCTGGGTGTTCATTGGAAGGACTGATGCTATAGCTGAAACTGCAAAACTTTGGCTACCTCATGCGACAAGTTGACTCACTGGAAGAGACTCTGATGCTGGGAAAGGTTGGGGGCGGGAAGAGAAGGGGACGACAGAGAATGAGATGGCTGGATGGCATCACCGACTCTGTGGACATGAGTTTGAGTGAACTCCGGGAGTTGGTGATGGACAGGGAGGCCTGGCGTGCTGTGATTCATGGGGTCGCAGAGAGGCGGACACGACTGAGCAACTGAACTGAACTGAACTCAGGGATCTTGGGATGAAAGGCTGAAGAGGAGGCTCAGTGGAAATAGCATAACTTAGAAGGAGTTGAGGCGTCAGCAGAGGAGACAGAGGCACAGCCAGGAGACTGTCATAGTCCAGGCAGAGGAGAATAGGCCTATCAAAGCAGGGGAATTTTAGTAGCAATTCAGAACAAAGGGGTCTGCAAAAGACATTTCAGATTAAGAAGTAACAGGCTTCAGTGACAAGTTTGATGTAACAGAGAAGGAAGTACCTGACGTGACTTGGTGGGTTTTAAATGCTCATGTAGTCTGACACTTTTGTGCATGAGCTGAAGTGTGTTTTAAACACATGTGCAATTACTTTGCCCAATTTTTAGAAACCCAAATAAATAAATTAGTTAACAAATTGTTTGTGTTAAGGCTAAGCTTACTTGCGTGTTGGTCGGCTTTCTATCCCATTGCAGTGGGACATCTTAGAGCGACAGTTGCGCTTGAGCATGTAAATGAGTAAACATTTCTTGCAAAGATGTCTTTCTTTTTGGGTGTAAGATTGTGTCGCTCATATACACATGCATGGGTATGACTGAAAAGCCTAAGGTGAGACCTACCTGCTTCCTCCCAGGCTGTTCTCATGGGCCCTCTGCCGAGGAGCTGATGCTTGACAGTGTCCGTGCGTTCCGCTTCCGCCCACCTGGTTAGTTCAGAGCTTTGCTGAAGAAAGTGTGTTCCTGCCTGCCCGCATTGCTTTACAACAAGCTTCTCTTTGTGTAGCTGTTGTGTCCCAGCCACACACTTCGGTGCTTCCCATGGGACACAGGTGGGAACGCACTGTTCACAGAGGGGTAGGGCTCTGAACCTCAGGAGAGGTTTTATTGCCGTTTTTCAAGGGAAAGAAAAACACGCAGAATCTTTACCTGGGTAGGGAACCTTTGTTTTCAAAATGCACAAATATGTGGTATTTCTGATTTTATTAGGCTTGGATCTGCACCTGGGGGTGGCATGGATTTCAAAGTCATTATTTAAGGTAAGGAAATAAAACTTTAAACAACATTATCACCCTGAAAGATCCTGGCTGTGTTTTTGAAATGTTGAACTAAGTAATTTTACCAATCAGCAAAAGACCAACCATTGTACTTCTGAAAAGTTGTTCTTTGAAAGGCTTAGATTAATAATTTGTTTCCATTTTGTTCACAGGTATACCATCTGTAGGGTGGAGGTGGACCAAAAACCTGCTTCACCAGATACCGGCTTCAAATCACCTTTCATGTTTTCTTGTTGGGAAGACAGTTCTTGGAGAGTCTTCATGTTATCATCAGCAAAAAATGGAAACAGATCAAGACATTAAAAATGCCACAGTGGCCAGCAGTTAATGATACCAGAGTAATGCAAGCTTTGGCAAAGGAATTTTTCAGGACTGTGTGTTTCACCAGCCAGGAATCAGAAAAGGCTGAACTATCCTTTCTGTCTCAGCTGTTTCTTAAATCAATGCAACCCCTCCAAATTAAAGTGAACTGAAACATTCATTGCCTTTTCAACTTAATTGAGTGCTTACTAAGTGTGAAGCAACTGTACAGAATAGGGGAGGGAAAATGAGGGAGGTAAATAAGATGTGGTCCCTGCCTTGAATATATTTACAATTAGTTTCAAGACACAGTCTTTTTGGGGGGGTTTTCTGCTCCTAAGTATATCCCTAGAATAGGAAGCAAATGGAAAAGTGTGTTCTGTCAGTATTTTAAATTTTTTTAAGAAACAAAACTCTTAATGTGGGTAACTCAGGGTATCTTAACTCCATTTTTTTTTTTTTTGTTTGTTTTGGTCTTCTGATAGTTAGGACCGATTTTATTGATTTGATATACATTCAGTAGACTTTAGAAGTATTAATACATTATAGTTGGAGTAAATTTGAATAAATCCCTTTCCCCACTTAGGTGTAGACTGTATAGTAGAGAAATATATTGTGTTCATCCATTTCTTGGGGAGCTGGGAGGTGAATTATACCTGTGGTCTCTATAGGCCTCTAGGTCCCATGCCCCTGGGGCCTGCCATTCTGAGTGAGTTATTAGCATAGAGAAGGGAAAGGTTTGGCTCAAACTTGTGGGTGCTTCTCATGGACCCAAGAAAGGGCAAGGAATGTGCAAAACAGACCCAAGCAAAGGCTCTGTATAAGAATTTGGCCATTTTAGTATTCATTGCGTTGTTGTCTATATTCCATAAGTTGGATGACTATATAATTTTTCCAAAAAATTATTTCTGATCTGGGAATAAGCCATGATTTTTCCAGTGTTAAGATGCTAATATGACTGTAGACACAAACAGTGTCTGTGACACATTTTAGTATGTGTGAGCCAACAATAGACATGTCTTTGTCTTGAGTAATGTCCACATCTGAGTTGAAAACGTGCCAGCTTTTTTTTTCTTTAACATCATCAACAGACTTCTTAATTAAGCTGCCAATACGTGCCATCAATAGCATTGTGTGCTGTGTGTCAAATGAATTGTGTAAGTGCTGTTTCTCTCTTATTCAATAAACAATGTTGCTCCCTATAAAATGGATTTAAAGTGTTCTTTTAATGGAGCATTATATCAGTCCCTAAAAAATTTGATGAGAATTCTCAAATCATTCTTTTTTATTTAATTTCTAAAAACTTTTATTTGGCTCCTCAGTAAGGAATAAGCCTAATCTGACCAATGACTTTAATTATATGATTCATCCTTAATACAATGTATTGTCATACCCCTAAACCGCTGATGGTGATACTGGATATTTGATGTGTCACTTTCAGTTTGTGTAAACTAACTTTTAGGAAGTCTGAGTTGTGAACGTGTATGGTACTAGACTGTAGATGTTTATTTACTGTTCTGGGAGATCTTCTAGAGGGACCACCTGTGTATTCCTGTGCCTAGGACAGTGCCTGGTACATAGACACATGTTCAGCGAATATATGGTGATCAAGGCATATAAAGTAGCTTTTTTCCACCTATGACTTGTAAAGCTCTGTAAAGGACAGAGGGGTCTAGCTAACAGTCAGTGTACTTAGAATGAGTCCAGGTCAGCTGGATACTTTGTTTATCGTCTAGTCCACTGGTCTCTTAACTGGTGTCTAGGGTTCGCCAGTCCAGCCCTGTCATTGGTGCCAACCTCCTCTCTGCGTCCCCTGACCCTTGCCCCACTCTGCACAGGGAGGGGGGTTGGGCAGGGCGGTTCTGCTTCTCCTCCTCTGGCTTGTCCACCAGTGGAAAAGCAACCACTCTACTCACTGGGTCCTTATGGTGTGCCAGGTGCAGGTGCTGAGCTAAGTGCTTTTCACATATCCTCTTACTTAATTATCTCATTTAAACCACACAAGGACCACTCCGAGTGGACATTATCCATTGCAGAGACATGTATCTTAAGTCATGGGATCTAAATCCAGATCTCTTAGATTCCAGAGCCTGAACTATTAACCCCTACCCTCTGCTGCATCCCAGGGGAAACTCGCACTGCCTGGGCATGGGGGGGGCACTTCAAATCTGGTTATAGTCTAGATTCATTGCGTTTATTATTCCTCAACAGCAAACTGTCTAACAGATAAAACCCAGCGAATCACAGTTGTTCGGAGAATGGGGGAGGGTAGAGCAACTGGCAGAAAGCAAAGTTGGAAACAAACCAATTTGAGTCAAACCTTTAGCCTTTACCTCGTAATCCTTTTTCCTTGGTAAACTTTCTTTTCTTGTTTTTTTTTTTAACATAGCCTGACACCATGTGATAAATCAAAGCCTGACGTAATTGACCCAGAATTGATCCCCAAATGTCTTTTGGGGGAGCATGTTTTAAGTCTGGTTGTTGATGCTGAGAAATAATTGCCACCCTAGAAAGGTAATTACATATGCCATTGTTTATACACATAATAGGCTCCGAATGCACGTTCTGCGCAGAGGGGAAGAGAACCCTGCTTGCACATTAGGGGTGTGCGCTCTGCATTGTGTCAGAATCCACAAATAGCATTTGAACTGCTGCCGATTACTGTTGATTTCCCTGATGTGTGTGTGTGTGTGTGTGTGAGAGAGAGAGAGAGAGGGAGAGTTCAGGAGTGAGGAAGGGGATTGTTGGTGGAAGGCTGTTGGTTGAGCTGAGATGGCAGTGATTTGCTTTTCCTTATTTTTTTACTTTACCGCAACATTTTCTGGATCTGATTCATTTAGCTTGGTCTGCTTAAAAGGACTTTTCTTCCTGCTTGGCATATGCTTATTAATGAGTTCTCGTATTTCTTTTCATCAAGGGCTGTTTACTTTGTGGAAATACAAAGTGAGAGTCTTTCCCCACAACACCCTCCTAAATGCCCTGGTTTTGACCACTGCTTTAAGTACACCAAGCGGTCAGCTGAAATAGTAGCCAGTGCCTTTCCTCTCACTGTGCTTTCTGGTAAAACATAAATGGGACTTAAACCACAAATGACCAATTAAAGCACTTCATGCCTTTCCCTTTAGCCATGAGACAGTAGTTATCCAAAGTAAATACAACAAACAGGCTATTTTGTGGTATCTAAGCCTAGGAGCATACATATATATATATATATATATATATTTAAATCAAAGCCCGAAAAAGTGAAATGTCATGCCTTTTTGTAGTGCTGAACAATGAAAGAAATACATATGTATTCCAATATGGACCTGGGCATTATCTGAAGCTGAAGCAATTCATCCCGGGCTGTTCTCTGCCAGAGTGTCCAGCAAATTGCATGACCTGCTTGTTAGGGCTTGACAGCAGTGTTTGTGCCTCACAAAGGCCTCCGCAGCGCTGGGCAGCCGTGGAATGTCAGAATGCGCACACTTCACACACAGATGTGCAACCATAATAGCCTGTACGGAGATGCATGTGGCAGGGAGTGCAGGGTGGGGGCGGGTCGTGGAGGGGTGTGTGGTGTGAGTGTGTGGGTGGGGGTCCAGGGGAGGGGGAGGCCAACAGTTAGCAGTAGGGACGTGGCCCCACTGACCACATTTAATCAGCCCTCTGTAAACAATCCAACGTTTTCATTGTTCTCTAAAAACTAATAAAGAGAAACAAGCACTTTTCATTCATCTTGAAGTAATTTTCTGTCAGGTTGGAGCCCCTTGTGGCCTCCAGCTTGTGCAATGCTAGCTGTGTGATACAACAACTATTGCAATTTATTTTACAAACTCTGGTCATTCACATGTCAGTTAGTGTTCACCAAGCCGGCATCTGAAATTGTGCAGTTAACGAGTTTTACAACATTTCTATCAAGAGAAACTGTTTAGCATAACTGACTCTTAAGGAGTTATTATACCTCTAAAAATCCATTTTAAGGGGCATTATTTAAATAAAATAGAAAAACGGTTCACTGCCTTTTAAAGGGGCTACAAAAAAAGTCCATCAGCTCCAGTGCAGTAATCCTCAGCTTAAAGCACTCTTGAGAGCACTTCTGGGAATTGTCAGCATAATGAAATGTTTTGTGAAATGTCCAGATAGATTCCTCTACTCAACAATTTTACGGCACCATATTTATTTTCCTTCCAGTTTTTAAAGAAGTAAATTACTTTTTGAGAGGATGACTCTATGTTGTATAGATTAGCTGAGCACATTATTACCCAGGTTGTAGCAAAAGAGATGGTTCCGTTTGCAGTGTCATCTATATGCATCTTCAGACAGGGGCAAAGAAAGAGAAAAGCAGCTTTCCCCCCCTTAGTGCTTTTAGCTCCAATAGAGTTAATAGTTCTGCATTTTCCCCATGCCACATTTTTTTCAGACTTTTAAACAACTTTGGAATGTGGTGGCATTTGTAATTGCATTCTTTAAACTTTACAAAATAGACTTTTCTTATCCTAAATAAATGCAGGAAAACCCATACCCATGGACAGTGGCATGTGTATAATGACACATATCATTTGAATCTGGCCCACTTCAATAGGAGACGCTTGAACATTTTGCTTAAAGGGTAGAGTCCTCACATTCAGTGAGACGGCTGATGACCCCAAACCAATTAATAGCTAGAGTCCATAATGGAGCACTAGATGGCTTAGCAGCAAGTTCATTTAGTGTATTATACTACCTGCTGAGAGTAGGTGCCACCACTTGTAATGTCAATGGCTTAATAGTTCCTTCTAGGATGACCACAACCAGGAGAAAAATTATGTTCTGCTGCAACAAGAGCTATTTCATATCTTCAGGAGGTGTATCTATCACATAACACATTTTCATTTTGCCACAAACGGTCCCGTAATTCCTTAGACTGATGTTTGTGCACACAACTTTAATTTTCTGAGGGAGATGGGCAGGTGTTCTTTGCCTGTTAGCTGTATCTGCCCATAAGAAGCACACTAACATCCATGAACCAAATACAATTTGACATAATTTATGCCTTTATTACCTCCTACAGAATGATATTATTTCATGCTGGCACATTAATGTTTCCAGCATGTTACTGTTATTCCTGGAAATTTTACCTTCTGAAGTTCAAATATTGAGGGATGAGTTTAAAATTTTTCTTAGTGCCTTAGGTTTGGGGAAAATGCAACTTCTTGCAAGTGCAACTTTTTAAAACATTTTTTGATATTTGGTGGCACTGCACAGAATATTCTGATAATGAGCAAAAATCATATCTGAAAACTCTCACCTTTTCTTGGCCAAATAGCTTGTTTTTATTCTGTTTCCATTTTTGCAAACAACGTTTCATCAGCTTTGCTGCTGGTTGTTCCCTAGTGGTGGGCACTAGGGAAACAAATAGGAGTTGTTGATGAAGAAATGTTTAAGTGATTGTAACTTGAATCTATTCGGTGAAGTACTGAGGTGTGTCTTAATATTCAGAATCAGGGCAGATGGAACGTGTCAATTTCTTACTGCTGCCATCACACATTGTCACAAGTAAAACAGCACAAGTTTATTATCTCGCGGTTCAATAGGTCAGCGGTCTCCCTGGGCTAAAATCACTTGATGACAGAGCTGCATTCCTTCTGGAGTCTCTAGGGGGGACTCTCCATCTTTGCCTTTCCTAGGCAAAGAGACGGCATGCCTTCCTTGGCTTGTGGCCCCTTCCTCCAGTTTTTTAAGACTAGCAATGCTGAATCGAATTCTTCTCACATTGCATCGGTCTGATCCCATTCCGTTGTCACATCTCTCTCTCTTTCACCGCAGCCAGAAAAATGTCCTCTCTCTTCCTTTGAGGACTCATGTGCTTAGATTGGACCCCCCTGAGTAATCCAGGATGGATGCTCTTCCCACCTCAAGACCCATACCCTAGGTGGCATCTGTAACGTCTCCTCTGCCACACAGGTATCATAGTCACAGGTTCTGGAGAAAAGGACCTAGAAATTCTTGAAGAGGGAGCAGGGCAGTAGTCCACTTACCACTTGAAATTTCAGAATTCTTTCTCATATTAATATTTGAAAGATTAATAGCAATCACCAGCCTGGTAGCTGCTAAGCTCTAAAAATCATGCACAAAAATAGTTTAAAGTTTTTGAGTATGCACCTCAATATATACACATTACCTTCTAACCTATAATATTATCTATACTAATAGTGTATATACTAGTAATAAATCTTCCATTTCTTTTTAATATATAGATAAATAAAAGCAGATCCTCTAGTGGTTTCTTTGTACTCCAGTGCATCAATTTGTGTGCCCCTTACATATAACATTTAATTTTGGAAAAGAAGGGAAAAGGATGAAGTTTGGATTAGCTTGTGAAAAATGTAGTTCTTGACTCTTTCAGACTAGTAAGGCTTCAATGTAAGGAAGAGACAGCAGAGACTTTTATGGTAGTCTCTGATGGTGTTTCAAAGTGAGGAAAAGGGTTGTTTGTTTTATTTACGTGCCCAAAACTGTCCTGAAAGTTGAGAGATGTACATTATAGAATTATGAGACAAATGCCATCTTATGAAAGACTAGAAAGAGGTTGTTTACCAGAAATCTCCAAAACACGAGTTAGTCACTTGTTTAGAATAAGGCCAGATCTCACCAGAAGAGCTACTCATGTCAGTGCACCTGAGAATCTCAAGAAACCAATTGTTCAATGACTGTTCTGAACACCCGTAGCAAGGTCTGTATGAAACTGGGCTGGGGGAAAAGGTGATTCTGTTAAGTTCACTTTAAGTCATATTTTCAACTTTGAAAAACGTCTCTATTACACCAGCTGCATTTGATCGCCATGGCACGTAGGCTTATTTCAGTGTAGGAAAACCAGATATTGTAACACACGCCAGCGATTTAAGTCCCGTTGTATTATTTTCTGAGATGTTTTCAGAACAGTCAGCCTAGAAAACGGGATATGGCTAAGACATGTTGACAGACCCCTGAAATCAAAAAGAGCTTCTGCTGGTGAAAGAAAGTAGGTTGCCACAAAAACGTACATCAATTAGGAAACAAGTCAACGAGTGTTTGCCAAGTGCCATAAGTGTCCTGGAGGCAGTCTGGGCAGTATATTTTTATTTGATTTGCCCCAGGCCACTTCCATTCTCTTCCTTAAAGATGGACAGGTAGTCTCCTTAAATCCTTCACTGTTAGTTTCCATCAGTGGTCTCAAAGTGTAACTGCTAACGTATCAATGATTACTGTACAATGAAGTTAACCATTACAGCTAAATTTCCCCACTGAAACCCAATCCAGGGATTAGCAACAATAGGGAATCTGTTTTATTTGCATTTAATTTGTACCTTCACACTATTATCACCAATGTTTTAGTTTCAGGAAATGTGGTCTCAGGCTATTATAACCACATTTCATGCTGCTGTTGCACTGTTATTTGATCTCTATGGTTGGAAATGACTTACTGAAAAAATAAAGCTAGCATACTTTATTTTAATTATACCAGTGCAGTGTCTAAATAAAAAATGTACTTTATATTTAATGTGGAGCACAGATTAACAGTTTTATGGGACATAAAATCTATCTATATCATTTTCTATTTACACATCAGTTATATATCTTTCTCTCAGCAAAACAAATGCCTATGGTGTGAAAACGAGGAAGGGAAGCATCGAAGTTACAATCACATGGGCAGTAAATAACATCTTAATTGGTCTGGAATGCCGGAGTTTGATTTTTTTTTTCCGCCTGGCTTTTATTTATTGATCTCTATAGCTTATTTATCTTCCCAGTGATTTGTACAAGTCTATCTTCTTTCCTCAATAAACCAATCTATGGTGGCTTTATATTGCAAATCCCATCTGGGGAAATAGTCTAGTGAGGGAAGTGCACTTGCTCCTGGAAAAGCCATTATTTAAAAGCTTTTGTAGAGGTAAGGGTAACTGCTCAGTTTTTACACTTTGTCTTCTGGAAAAAAGAAGGAAAGAAGAAGTACAGCTATTACAAAGTTGCCACCCAATATATGTTTCGACAATTCTTTTTACTCTCCACTTGTTTGGCAGCACTAGGAAAACAAGGAAGGATTTATTGTACACTGGGACATGTCTTCTAAATTTTCCTCTGCATGATTTAGATCCTAGTGAGGGTAGCAAACAGGAGTGGATTGTGCATGCTTCATACATCACATGTAAACCCTGGATTTTCTTCTGTATGCATTTCTACAGCTCTGTTCCTAATATCTTTTTTTTAAATAGCACTTTAGGATAAACTACACTTCAAATGACACATTATGCTCCATAGTGCAGTTGAGAACTGGCAAATGTAACCATTCTCAGGAAAGCTGGTTGGCAAAAACTCCACCGCTTTTCCTAGCATATAGATATCCAAAGCTGAAGCTAACCCTGGAAAATTAGTGATTTCCCCCCCCCCCCACCTCTTAAATCAATGATTCCTTGTTCATCAAATCAGAACTTCCAGTGTTTGTGGTAATTCTGTTTGGTTGTCCTGATCTCACAGAATATTAGAAGAGTGCTCTGAAAGATTTCCTCTGTTGATAGCTGAGGGAAAAACAAGTTTACAGATGGCAATGCTATACTTATGCTAGGCAAGTGATGCTTTGCAAAGTGATTCTATAAACATATTCCAAAGAGGAGACTCTGATATCCCATCATCACACTAATATAACCTTAACTGCCTTTAAATGAGCTAATGAAAATGTGGGGCAGGTCTTTTAGAGAATGCATTTGCATTTGCCATAATTAGTGGCAGGCAGATCTCACTACATCCAGGGGGAATCTCCAGACAACTGCTTGGGCGACTATTAGTGCTTAATTTCTGAATGTCAAACCCTGCACATCTTAATTTCTAGAGAATAAGCTCAATTGAACTTGCTCCCCAGTTAGGCAAAAACTGCTCAGATAAAACCAAGTGGACACCAATGTAATGAATGTGGTTATTAAATTGTTTCAATTGAAAGAACCCTATTCTTACACCATCATAATGGGAACAATTTATCCCCACTGATCGGCCTGTCTCTCTCTTTCTCTCTCTCTCTTTTTCTGAGCTCTCTTTGATCTTGAAGCATATTGCAGTGGTGTGTCCTATTGAAAAGCGAAACTGGGGCAATTTTAATGCTTTTGTACCTTACCAGTGCTCTATTTTTTCGCTGTTTAAAAATAGCTGTTAATTATAAGTGCAGTTTAAATGTCTCAAGTGACCCAGAAATGCAGGTTGGAATGAGACAGATTGTGTGTCTCATATGAAACAGATGTATTTTCACAGAGCATTCTGAATTCAGTCTTCCCTGCGTATCCTCCTCTTGAGTTATTTCAATCAGGTATTGAGCTGGTCTAGTACTGTGCTACGAAATCCCACGCATTTGAACAGGGTAAAGAAAAGCAGATCTATTTTTTGTGCATGTGTGTGTGTGTGTGTGCCACAAAGAAAAGCCTCTTTTGTGAATCAGTCCCTCCTCTGTGAGTGAATATTGTGAGGCTGGTGTTAGGTCAGGGGACAAGGGCCACTTTCCTGGCCAGGAAAACTACATGATTTTCTACAGCTTTACTCCAGCTGTCTCTTGGGTCATGGGCTTTGCATTTAAAGAACACTGCAGGAGCGATAAACAGGACCTCAATTGAGGTCCTTCTTCAGCTTGATTCAATAGTGTGATTCAAGTGTTTGTCGCTCAGTCATGTCTGACTCTTTGCGACCCCGTAGATTGTAGCCCGCCAGGCTTCTCTGTCCACGGGATTCTCCAGGCAAGAATACTGGAGTGGGGTATCCACTGCCTTCTCCAGGGGGTCTTCCTGACCCAGGGAACGAATCCAGGTCTCCTGCATTGCAGGCAGAATCTTTACTCTCTGAGCCACCAGGGAAGCCCCAATTCAAAAGTACCTGAGGACAAATTAATCTCCTGCTAGACTGCAAGATCTCTGATTTTTCACTGGTTTCAGAAACTTGTGTTTTTAGTTCTTGCTAACTTGTAACCGTCCTGGAGATGGTTACACTGATGGTGATGTTTTGGGGACCAGGCTTTAGTAAGTCGTGCATTAACTCAGTCAAATCACATTATTCACTTATTATGCTATGGCCTGCACAAATCTGGTACTCACCTAATTATATCTGCTTATATACTGCAGGTTCGAAGGTGCTCCTCCTATCTAGTGCCATTCC
Organism: Moschus berezovskii; assembly: GCF_049115385.1. Lineage (NCBI taxonomy): Eukaryota > Metazoa > Chordata > Mammalia > Artiodactyla > Moschidae > Moschus > Moschus berezovskii. The sequence goes on from NC_142467.1 coordinate 17,802,303, forward strand.
AAGAAGTGATTTCAAAATTGAATTTAAAACAGAGTGCATTCCAGTGGTTTAATGATCTTTTCCAGGTTTCTTAAGATCTTTGGTAAACATCCCAAAGCCGCCTGAGTCTGAACATTTGCACCGTGAAGGGATTCAAGACTCGTTGCCCTTCCTCCACTTGGATTCAGATCTGTGGTCCAGGCTCCCTCGCTATCTGGATGAGAGAGTGTCTCAGAGACGAGAGGGCAGTTTATACGTATTGTCTGCCTTCAGTTCAGTTCAGTCGCTCAGTCGTGACCGACTCTCTGCGACCCCATGAATCACAGCACGCCAGGCCTCCCTGTCCGTCACCAACTCCTGAAGTTCACTCAAACTCATGTCCATCAAGTTGGTGATGCCATCCAGCCATCTCAGCCTCTGTCGTCCCCTGCTCCTCCCGCCCACCATCCCTCCCAGCATCAGAGTCTTTTCCAGTGAGTCAACTCGTCACATGAGGTGGCCAAAGTATTGGAGTTTCAGCTTTAGCATCAGTCCTTCCAATGAACACCCAGGATTGATCTCCTTTAGAATGGACTGGTTGGATCTCCTTGCAGTCCAAGGGACTCTCAAGAGTCTTCTCCAGCACCACAGTTCAAAAGCATCAATTCTTTGGCGATCAGCTTTCTTCACAGTCTAACTCTCACATCCATACATGACCACTAGAAAAACCATAGCCTTGACTAGACGGATCTTTGTTGGCAAAGTAATGTCTCTGCTTTTTAATATACGATCTAAGTTGGTCATAACTTTCCTTCCAAGGAGTAAGTGTCTTTTAATTTCCTGGCTGCAGTCAGCATCTGCAGTGATTTTGGAGCCCAAAAAAATAAAGTCTGACACTGTTTCCACTGTTTTTCCATCTATTTCCCATGAAGTGATGGGACCAGATGCCATGATCTTTGTTTTCTGAATGTTGACCTTCAAGCCAACCTTTTCACTCTCCTCTTTCACTTTCATCAAGAGGCTTTTTGGTTCCTCTTCACTTTCTGCCATACAGGTGGTGTCATCTGCATATCTGAGGTTATTGATATTTCTCCCGGCAATCTTGATTCCAGCTTGTGCTTCTTCCAGCCCACCTGCTTATAATTAGAAATGCCCAACAGAGGAGTTCTTCATTGGTATATAGCAATGGCATTAAACAGTTACGGTGGGGGCTCAGGGGTTGACTTTTTAAGTTCTTTCTAGAAAATGTGTAGATATTTTCATCAAATTCTAAATGCAGGCTCTGATTTGAACATTTTTTCACAGCTAATTTTTCATCAGTAGTTTTAACTTGATTGATTTGATTCTAATGTAGTCATTCTGATTCTAGTCGTTCTAATTTGTCCAATAAGATTTCTATAATTTAGTGTTTATAATCTTGTTCATTGGAAGGACTGATGCTGAAGCTGAAGCTCCAATACTTTGGCCACCTCACGTGAAGAGTTGACTCACTGGAAAAGACTCTGATGCTGGGAGGGATTGGGGGCAGGAGGAGAAGGGGACGACAGAGAGTGAGATGGCTGGATGGCATCACTGACTTGATGGACATGAGTTTGAGTGAACTCTGGGAGTTGGTGATGGACAGGGAGGCCTGGCGTGCTGTGATTCATGGGGTCGCAGAGAGTTGGACACGACTGAGCGACTAAACTGAACTGAACTGAATCTTATAAGTGACAGCTTACTTGGGTTACCGTTTCATGACAAGCTAATGTTTTATTTTCAGGAAAACGAGAAGGTATGGCCTCAGGCAAGTTGAAATGAATTTATAGGATAGAGATGGAACTCAAAACAAATTCAGAAAAAAATATTCTTTAAATCCGTATCTTATAAAAAGATTCGACTCATTGAGCTGCATTTATATTGCTGTTGGAAGAGAATGATAACACATTTAGAGACAGTACAAATTATATATTTCTAAGTAGAGTAACTCTGAAAGTAGAAGTGTTGGGAAAGGCATTCTCCCGTGGACCTCATTCATCCTCATAAGAGCGACCTTGGGCCCGGAAACTTCCTTCCCAAGAGATGAAGTCCTCGCAGCCTGTGCTGGGCTGGCCACTTCATAGGGCACATCTCTTCCTGTTTCAGATTGACTGTGTGTTTCCTTGTTCTGCTTAAGCATGTGTGCCATGTGGTACCTGGCTAACCTCACCACTATGTCTGTCCCCGTAGAGGATGGGGCCCTTCATTCTGCAGCACAAGAGGGATTCATGCAGGCCAGTGGCGCTGTGGCTGCTGCTGCTGCTCTGTCATGACCGCTGGCCATGTGGGACCCACGCCAACTGCCGAAGCTGACGATGCCCTGTCTCTTCTTTATGTGAGTCAAGTGTCGTTGCTTCCAATGCCCAGCTGTGTTGCATGTTCCTTGATGACTTAAATACCAAGATGCAGTGGGCAGTGGTGTTCTAACTTCTCCTGGTGAAAAGCGACAGATACTGCTTCTCAATAAGAACAAAGTGCTATATAAGATAGAAGGGCTGGGAAATGTCTTTGATCCTAGTTTATAACCAGGCTATGGTAGAAGTGGAAAAGAGACTGGTGTCAACCTGGGGACATTGATAGCTATTGATTGCGGACATTGAATGAACAGGAGGACTATGAAATCCAAGTCGGGATAAGAGTCCTCATTGATGGTAGGTGTGGTTGCTACTGCTGCTGCTAAGTCACTTCAGTCGTGTCTGACTCTGTGTGACCCCATAGACGGAAGCCCACCAGGCTCCCCCATCCCTGGGATTCTCCAGGCAAGAATACTGGAGTGGGTTGCCATTTCCTTCTCCAATCAGGTAAAACCTGATTTTAAGAGATCAGCAGTCTGGCATAGGGATGTCCTAATTGTGAAAGCCAGGTATTAGAATTATCCATGAAAACAAACAAACAAAAAAATGAGGATCAGAGCAAGCAGCGAGCTGGGAGCCAGGTAGACATTTAAGGAAAAGGGAACCCCTAATTCCAGACGTCCCAATGAGGAAGTGGTCCCAAAGCAGGCAATAGCCAGCAACCCGGTGCCTGGAGAGTGAAAGAGGAATGGCCAAACAGGCAGGGGCACAGGTATGAAGCTTTGGAAACAGAAAGGACCATGATGGATGAGGCAGCTTTCTGACTTCAGGTGCCAGAGATGGGGGGACCCTTAGTCAGATACACAGGTGGGCCAGAGTGGGAGGGAACTGGATGCTGACTGTGCCAAGGTGAGACCTGGCTTCTGGAAGGCAGATGTTGAGAACTGGTGCGCCTGAGACGGCAAGAACTGCCTCCTAGCTTCCCTCTCTGTGCCTTCAGCCCTGTCTCTCTGGCGGTTCTTGTCTTCCAACTCCCTCAGAAATGTCCCACGCATAACCTGATAGAAGGGGCTTTCCAGATGGCTCAGTGGTAAAGAATCCACCTGCCAATGGAGGAGACACAGGAGACGTAGGTTTGATCCCTGGGTAGGGACGATTCCCTGGAGAAGGAAATGGCAACCTGCTCCAGTATTCTTGCCTGGAAAATCTGATGAGTTAGCAACTGAGCACATATGCATCCTGACTTTAGCCTTTCTCAGAAAGGCCACCTCACACAAAGGCAGGAAGGCTTCACGCCCAAATATACACAAAGGTCAAGGGAAATTGCAGGTGATTTTAATTTTCTTTTCATTTGTTATTGGTACTCTGTACAGTGATCCTTTATTACCTTTGCAAGAGTCTAAAATTTAAATTCAAGTTGATTTCTATATAACATTATATTGTATAAGTTTAAGATGTATAACATACTTATTTGATAAATGTATATATTGTTAAAGGATTAGCACAATGAGTTAACATCCTTCACTAGTTACAATTTTTTTCCTGTGATGAGAACTTTGAAGATCTATTCTCTTAGCAACTTTCAAATATATAATACAGTATTGTTAACAATAGTTACCATGTTGTACAATATATCTCCAGAACTTACCTTATAATTGGAAATTTGTACCTTTTGGCCATCTTTACTCGATTTTCCCACCTCCAAACCCACCTGGGCAACCACCAATCTGTTCTCTGTTTCTGTGTATTTGGCTTTTTTAGATTCCACAAATAAGTGAGATCATATAGTATTTGTCTTCCTTGTCTAACTTATTTCATTCAACATAATGCCCTAAAGGTCCATCTGTATTATTACAAATAGCAGGATTTATTTTTTATGGTTGAGTAATATTCCTCTCTGTGTGTAACATTTTCTTTATTCATTCCTCTGTTGATAGACATGTTGTTTCCATGTCTTGATTATCGTAAATAAAACTACAATGAACATGAGGGTGCTTATCTCTCTTTGAGACAGTGATTTTATTTCATTTGGATGTATAGTGGAGTTGCTAGATCATGTAGTGATTAGGATTCACTGGTGGCTCAGACAGTAAAGAATCTGCCTGCAATGCAGGAGACTCGGGTTCAGTCCCTGGGTTGGGAAGATCCGCTGGAGAAGGAAATGGCAATCCATTCCAGTATTCTTGCCTGGAGAATTCTATGGACAGAGGAGCCTGGCGGGCTACAGTCCATGGGGTCTCAAAGAGCTGGGTATGACTGAGCGAATAACTCACACGTGGTAATTCTGTTTTTAATCTTTCTAGGAAACTCCATTCTGTATTCTATTTTTTTATTGAAATATAGTTGATTTAAAATGTTGTGTTAGTTTTTGGCATGCAGAAAAGAGGATCAGATATATATGGGCTTCCCAGGTGGCGCTAGTAGTAACTCACCTGCCTGTTAATGCAGGATAGGGAGGAGATGCAGGTTCAGTCCCTAGATTGGGAAGATCCCCGGGAGAAGGGCATTGCAACCCACTCCGATAATCTTGTCTGGAGAATCCTATGGACAGAGAAGCCTGGAGGGCTACAGTCCATGGGGTCGCAAAGAGCTGGACATGACAAGCGATTTAGCACACGTGCTCGCATACACACACACACACATATAGGTACATATTTATAACATTTTTCCATTGTACACTATTACAAGATATTGAGTATAATCCCCTGTGCTATACAGTGAGACCTTGTGTATCTATTTTTTCTATAGTAGTTTGTATCTGCTAGTTTCAAATTCCTAATTTATCCCTTCCGGTTTCCCTGTTGGTAACCATGTTTGTTTTCTATGTCTGTGAGTCTGCTTCTGTTTTGTAAATAAGTTCATTTGTACCATGCTTTAGATTCCACATACAAGTGACATCATATGATATTTGTCTTTTTCTGTCTGACTGACTTCATTTCACATGATAATCTCTAGTTGCATCCATGTTGCTGCAAATGGCATTATTTCATTATTTTGGTGGCTGCGTAGTATTCCATTGTGTGTATGTACCACATCTTCTTTGTCCATTCCTCTATTAATGAACATTTAGGTTGTTTCCATGTCTTGGCTATTGTAAATAGTGCTGCAATGAAAACTGGGGTGCATCTATTCATATTCCCACCCAAATATGTGATAACATACATTGTATGTATCACTGGCAGGTGGATTCTCATCCACTTAGCCATCACGGAAGTCCTAAAACTGACATTTTAATCTACCTTGGTGTGATCCTTGGGTCTTATTTCTTAACTGGGTCCACACTCAGAGTGACAGTAGCCAGTAAACAATACCAAGAAATAATACCGTCTATATGTGCTAGGAAGAATTGGGGGTGGGAGGAGACGGGGCCGACAGAGAATGAGATGGCTGGATGACATCACTGACTCGATGGACATGAGTTTGAGTGAACTCCGGGAGTTGGTGATGGACAGGGAGGCCTGGCGTGCTGTGATTCATGGGGTCGCAGAGAGTTGGACATGACTGAGCGACTGAACTGAACTGAACTGAACTGAAACGTGCTTCTAACTCCATAGCTATAAGGTGAAGCATATGTGAAGTGCCTAACCCTGTGCCTGGTAAATAGTGGTGATTAAAGAAATGGAAGTTGATGACAAGGATCACTGTTATAGTTGTTTTCTTACTATCATGAATGGGTCATGGATGCATCGCTAGTCCTGTGGGCTGGCAAGTGTTTTTCTTTCCTGTATTATTGTACACCAGCATATTGTTTTCCAAGATCCATCCTTCCTTCTGTATTACTACGACAGCTGTTTCCTTACCTTGTTATCAAGTGCCATTTTTCATTAATGGAAAGGGAAGCCTTTTTTTTTTTTTTAATCTTCCCAGGGCTCTATGGCTGTCTTTGGACTGTTTGGATATGTGAAAGAACCAAATATTAAGAAATGCTATCCTGGGTGTCAGAATCAGGAGAGCGGATGTGTAATGATCCCACTCCCCACATGCCTGAGCTCTGCTGGAGCTGGCAGGACTGATAACCAGTTCTTTTTCGGAGGACAGTTCGTGTTTGGCTGCCTCAGTACTATTTCCTCCTCCCTGCCAGACCTGTTCTCCCTGAGAACCCACCTTTGGGCAATGGATCCTTCCTGCTTCCTGTTGCTGAGGCTTCAGTTTGTGCAACCACTCTGTAAGCTGTATGAACACGTCCCCCCCCACCCAACTGTCCTTTCATCGTGCAGCGGTGCAGGGGCTCAGGTCTCTGCCTCCTGTGTTCCTGCCCCCCTGCACTTGCCCCACCCGCCGTGGTGGCTTAGAGGCTCAGCCAGGCCCCCTCAGCAGCGTAGCGACCCATCATCAACCTCTTCCTTCTCCGCGCTTGCCTGGCACCGCTTGCCCTCAGTCATGTCTGGCTGTCTTCTTCCCCAAACTTGCAGTCCATGACCGCTCGAGTCACCTGCCGTTTTTAAAGAGCCCTGCCCAGATCCTGTCCTTTCCTGCTGCCCCTGCTGCCCCTGTCTCTCCTGATCCTTCCCTGTGCTCGCCTCCCGCTTCCTCCAGCAGCACCTCCACCCCCTCCCTGTCTAAACCCTGCACTTGCTGTCCCTGCAACCTGCAATACGCTTCCTCCTGAAAGTCTTTCAGGCCCTTCAGGTGTCCATTCAAATTCTGACTTCCCAGAAATGTTTTTCCTGGATCCCCTCCCATCCTTTCTCACTCTTCGTGCCTTTTCTCTGCTCTATTATTTTCTTCTTTTTCATCGTACCTTTAACTAGCAGATATTCAATTATGCTTTCATTTGCTTGCTTCTTGTTTATTATATCTATCCACCACCCCCCACACCCTCAGGCTCCATTCCAGAATATAATCAGGCCCTCTGAGAGCAAGATTTTTTTCTGTGTTTTGTTCACTCGGGTACAGAGCTTAAAATAGGGACTGGAACATAGTCGGTGCTCAGTGGATCACCCTTCCCTGTGTGGTCAGTCGCTTCAGTCGTGTCTGACTCTTTGCAACCCCCATGGGCTGTAGCCCACCAGGCTCCTCTGTCCATGGGATTCTCCAGGCAAGAATACTGCAGTGGGTTGCCATGCCCTCTTCCAAGGGATCTTCCTGACCTAGGGATTGAACCCATGTCTCTTATGTCTCCTACATTGGCAGGCAGGTTCTTTACCACTAGCGCCACCTGGGAAGCCCTCACCCTACCCTGCTGCTGCTGCTGCTGCTGCTGCTAAGTCACTTCAGTCGTGTCCGACTCTGTGTGACCCCATAGACGGAAGCCCACCAGGCTCCCCCGTCCCTGGGATTCTCCAGGCAAGAACACTGGAGTGGGTTGCCATTTCCTTCTCCAATGTGTGAAAGTGAAAAGTGAAAGTGAAGTCGCTCAGTCGTGTCCGACCCTTAGCGACCCCACGGACTGCAGCCTACCAGGCTCCTCCATCCATGGGGTTTTCTAGGCAATAGTACTGGAGTGGCTTGCCATTGCCTTCTCCGTCACCCTACCCTATGGTAACGCAATTCCATCATTCTTGATAACCTTAGCTGGTTATGAATTAACACATGTTAATAAATATGTCAGGTATAAAAGGGAAAATGTTAATTTAGAAGTATAGACTTATAATCTCTTCTGTGAGAAAAGTTTTCTTCTTTTCTAGCAAATTCATTTGCCCTAAAACCTGACCTGAGCTTGTATAGTGTAAATGTAACATTTGTTTAACTCAGTATGACTCGTCCTATATTTCACTGCCCACATATTACTGTGCTTGATTGCAGGGTGCTTTTCCAGACACTGACTGTACCATGCAGTTTGTGCATTATCCTAATCTTAGAATTTGAAAAGTTCTGAACTTCTGAATACATGTGGCCCTACAGATTTCAGATAAGGGAGCGCAGACCGGTGTTTGCAATCGTTTTTTTTCCCTTCATTCTCTTCTACAGAGGGTAAAGGGAAGAGAGACAAGTAAGGAGGTGAAGCGAATTAGCACAAGGCGAGGTGGGGAAGTAGTTTGGGGGAATTTGTGGAGAGAATAAAAGGGAGAGGAAAGCTGCCTTTTAGAACTTTGGGATACGTTAGGGAGATTTTTAAGGAATTAGGTCTTGCTGCATATTATGTAAGGCAATTCCTCCATGCTACCAACTCCAGATCTACAATAAAAACTTCCATTATATTTTAGTGTTTTATGTACTTAGATTTTTATTTTGGATGCATCATAGTGCTGAGATAAAGTTTGAGGGACACCCAGAACATTTCTGATTCTGTGTATGAAGTGAAAGTGAAAGTCACTCAGTCATGTCCGACTCTTTGTGACCTCTTGGACTATACAGTCCATGGAATTCTCCAGGCCGGAATACTGGAGTGGGTAGCCTATCCCTTCTCCAGCTGATCTTCCTGACCCAGGTATTGAACCCAGGTCTCCTGTGGGTGGATTGTTTACCAACTGAGCTATCATGTTCAGTGCATGTTTGTATCATGATTTTGTGCATGTTCATAAGAAATTACACATCTATTAGTGGTTTTTACTGAAATGTGAACACTTAAGTGTATTCCTGTTCTGAGAGTTCTTTTCTTTTCAGAGCATAAGAATATGGATAGGTCCTTACCAGAATATAAATAAAACCTATCTAGATTGTTATTAGATTAATTACATAAATTAATACATGAGACACCAGTTGAAGATAAAAATTGGGTTGGTGTTCAAATATTATCTGTTAAGCAATTGTGTTAGGTACTATGCCAGGAACTTTCACCTATGTCAAATTCTAAATTCTAAGGAAATCTGAATGATATGTATTTCTCTGTTGTGTTTTAATCAAATGTTAGCATATTTCCCCATCCCCTGAAGGGTATTGTCTTTTAGTGTGGAGTAGAATTGAAGGTATTTTTGTTTTGCTTTGTTTTTGCCATATAATGGTTAATTTCCTAGAGTAAAATATCGAGATGATTGCATTTGTCATTTTTCTTCTGGACATTTAACAATATGTAAACATGGACTTAATCATAGTTTGTCTGGGTTGTTGGGAAATTGTCTCAACATTATTGCTTAAAATTTTCTCACTGGTTAAAACAATTAGATTCTATCTTTGTCGTGCTTTCTGTTTCTAGTACTTTACAGTGTGGTAAGCAGGAATTGCAGAGCCCTGTTCCTTCATTGGGTATTTTCTGCCTTGCTCTTGGGCAGAACATGACTGTCTGCAAGTCAGGGGGAGAAGGGAAGGATTCATGCCAGAAGAATTAGTTGCCCCATGACCAAAGAACATTCAAACCCTGTGAATGGGGGAGTTAAAGAAAATCAGAGTTCCTGAATCTGACGATGTCTTGATAATATTAGGTTCAGTTCAGTTCAGTTCAGTCACTCAGTCGTGTCCGACTCTTTGCGACCCCATGAATCACAGCACGCCAGGCCTCCCTGTCCATCACCAACTCCCGGAGTTCACTTAAACTCATGTCCATCGAGTTGGTGATGCCATCCAGCCATCTCATTCTCTGTCGTCCCCTTCTCCTCCCGCCCCTAATCCCTCCCAGCATCAGAGTCTTCCAGTTGACTTCCTCAACTCGTCGCATGAGGTGGCCAAAGTATTGGATTACTGTTCTAAATTAACTGTAGTTGGTTTATCGGAAAAAAAGATTTGATACACTAGTGGCAGGCACAGTGTGGTTAATTTATATAATTTGACAAGATAACTAGTATTTGGATTATTGAAGTAATTTTTGCATCTCCTTTCACACTATCTTGAGTAAATAGCTTTTGGGTATTGCCTAGGTAACAATATTTCAATTTCATTCAAAATGATCACTATTATGATAGTAAAGATCAAATTTCATTAAATCTAGACATATTGTACTTTTCATTTTAAGACGTCAAAATATTTTCTCTTTTTAAAGGAATACTCAATCCTATGTGTATTAAAAGTTATAATGTAAATACAAAATCTTTTCCTTAAACGTCATAATTACTAAAAAATTACACTAAGGACCTACTGTGTGCCAAAGTATTGTTCAAGGGGCTTTAAATGTATTCTTCTAAGTCTCACAACAGTCCTGAGAGAGGGGAATTGTTAAGCTCACTTTACAAATGTGGAAATAGAGGTTTAGGTTAAAGAACATGCTCATGGTCATCTAGCTAGTCAGCAACAGATTCAGGATTTGAGCGTGAGTGTATCTGACTGTCAAAGCCTTTGAAATCTTCCAAAATGCAATGCTGCCTTCTCCTTCCGTGTAAACAAATGATGGTAGCTCACAAGACACATTATGTGTTGAGTATGTTTCAGAAGAAGAAGAAGAAAAAAAAGCCTAAATCCAGATGATGACAGACAATGACAGCCTATAAGATGTTCCAACAACTTGTAAAACATGGGTGTTGTTTTTAAAGCTTCATGACTTAGAATGACTAACAAATACCTGGCAAAAGTTGCAGAGACAATTGCTAAAATTTAACTATTTTTAAACTAGATGAGTTCACGTTTCTCTCTGCAGTTTACTTAGGCTTCTTTAAAGATCATGAGTGTTCAGTGAGTGTGAAGCAGATTGGAACTCTGAAATTTGATCAATGAGACCACTTTGGCATGAGAATAGATTTTTCAAGTGAGCAGTAGCATCCTCTCCCTTGTATTGCCAGCTCCAGTGTCATGATGGTGGCACGGGACCCTGTGGTTTGAAAGCAAAGTCTGTTTCCATTGTTTCGATTCAATGTAAATACTAATATTCATTTTGCTTTGAATCTAATACAACATTCAAAGGGGGCATAAGATGTTGGTACCTACCAAAGGACGATATGAGTTTCAAAAATTTGGAAAACTCTTTGCTGAAGAAACGTCTCCTTCCTTTCAGATTGCTTGCCTTCCACTGACACAGTAGAGCACAGAGGCCTCTATGCTAGACTTGCTTCTAGGGTGAGTTACTAAGAAAAACAAGCACCTTACTTATTATAGTAATATATAGTAATATAATACGTATATATTACTATATATTATTAGTAATATACTATAATATTAGTAATAATACTATATTATTAGTAATATAATATAGCTTTTATAATATAGTATAAAATACAGTTTAAAAAGGTAATACATAAATTGATAATTTCTCCTGTAACCAAGAAATCCATTTTGAAGCTTCTAAGTACAAGTAAAGTACCTTATAAGGTAGGTTACCTGAACCCATTTTAATCATTAGTCCATTTGAATCTTCCTGTGGACGCTTGGGCCATTTTCATGGCTTTTGGTTGGTTCAGTGTTTTCTATTTGTTGTAAGCTACTGGTAACAGTACACTAAACCCCGGGCATTTAGTGTCTTCACATGATTCATGGTTCCTTAGAGCCCAGGGAAGTTTATAGTGGTCAGGTGTCAAATTTCTGCGTTAGCTCTCAGAACTTTTCTGCTATTTTGTGTTAAGTCTTGATGTGTACTCACTTCCCTTTTCTCTCAGGGAATCGAGCTGCCTTTTATAAAGTGGGGGCACCTTATAAATATCTGTTGCTGCCCTGTCACTTCTAACTCCAGTCTGTTTCCTTCACCATGGGATATCTCCTGGCTTTTTCTAAAGGGATCATACCTTCTACTCTGGAATTCAGAAGTAAAATAAAAGGTGTGTGAGCCGATTAATTAAGGAGCGGGAAAGGAAAGAACTGACGTTTGCTGAGTGCCTGTGCCCTGCATGCTGGCCGGGTCTTACATATGTTATCTTATTTGATCTAGATAAACCCTCAGTTCAGTTCAGTTGCTCAGTCGTGTCCGACTCTTTGCGACCCCATGAATCACAGCACGCCAGGCCTCCCTGTCCATCACCAACTCCCGGAGTTCACTCAAACTCATGTCCATCGAGTTGGTGATGCCATCCAGCCATCTCATTCTCTGTCGGTCCCTTCTCCTGCCCCCAATCTCTCCCAGAATCAGAGTCTTTTCCAGTAAGTCAACTGTTCACTGGAAGGACTGATGCTAAAGCTGAAACTCCAATACTTTAGCCACCTCATGCGACGAGTTGACTCACTGGAAAAGATAGACCCTAGAGACCTTAAATCCACTGCATTTATAGTATGCTGATGAGGGCATCAGCTCACTTTCAGGCTCTTCTGATGGTCTCTCTGATGAAAACTTTTGTCATTTAGCTTGTGTGTAATTGAGAAAGAGTGGGGGGGATATGTTTGCTGTTCTAGCTGTGTTCCATGTTGACAGATCGTGGTTGGTTAGTGCAGTGGGGCTCAGAATGTCTGCAGAACGGCTTGGTTTTGGGCTGTCAATATGGTGAGAGCCATGTGGATGGCATATGGAAACCTTGAGGCAGCCTGAGGCAGCTCTTGGTGGGCTGTGCCTGGTAACTGATGACACAATGAACAGACAAGGAGTAAATTCAATGTTTCAACCACCTGGTTAACTCCTTTCCCAATACGGACTATCGTTTCCTTGAAAGGCTATTTGCCACAGCTCCAGGTGAATCCAGCTTTGGGGCTCAGTCTGGCTTGTCACTTTGTGCGGGTATCAGGAGACAGTACAGTGTAATAGAGAGGGTCAGCGTGCTGCCTCTGGAGGGAAGCTGCCTTGTACGAATCCTGGTCCTACCTCAAACTGCCTTGCGGACCTTGGATAAGTCACTTAAACTCTTACGGAATCAGTTCTTTCCAATTATAAAGCGAGAGTAATATTAGCACCCACAATGCAAGTAGAGTACAAAGCACAGAGCCTGGTATATTGTTAGTACTCATTTGTAATTTTTTTTCATGCTAATGGGCTTCTCTGGTGGCTCACATGGTAAAGAATCTGCCTGAAATGCAGAAGACCAGGGTTTGATCCCTGGGTTAGGTAGATCCCTTGGAAAAGGGAAAGGCTACCCACTCCAATATTCTTGCCTGGAGAATTACGTGGAGAGAGGAGCCTGGTGGGCTACAATCCAAGATAACAGCAACAACACTATTATTTTTAAATCTATACCCCCAATAAGAATAAATCAACTTCATGACTTGAAGGAAGCTAAAGCCATTAACATCATGGCCTCTTAAACTTCCATATAATGCCAATTTATGCACTTAGTGATCTTGTCAGGAAACTTTTCCTCATTTTTAACCTAAATCCTGAATGCTATAGATAGGTTCTCATTCCTCTTGAACTACCCATGGAGGTTGTTTTCCTTAGAGTTTTCTTTTTCTATAAAATTTTCTCCACCCTTCCCAGAAGGTCTAAATTTCATTAGATTTTTGGAGGACATGGAATATAAGTTTAACCCTTGCAATAGCATCATTTTAGTCTGTTTTGTCACCTCAAGTAAATTCTTCAGAAGAAAACTGAAGTTCTTCCCCTTCATTTTTCATGACTATTTTATAATGGGAGGAGCCATATGGATATAAGCATTGTGGCAAAATCATTCTTTGGTAAGGACAGTTTGAAACCAAAGTTAAATCTGTTTAGTGGGATATTTTGGAAAAGAGAAAAAGAAAAGTCATGTTGGCCCAAATTTTGTTTTGGGCATATTTAGGTGACAAAGTTATTTCATAGGAACTGGTTTTACTTTCCTTAGTTTTTCCTTAATGTGGTTGCATAATTCATGTTCATGTTAAGTGTTATTAAAATAAATGTAACTGTTTTAAATTTGATAAGCACATAAATTCTTTTCTTTCAGTGGAAGCATATATGCCATGAAAAATTTCACTGTCGGACAATTCATATCAGTAGAGACAGATCTCATAAGATGTCTTCTTATTTCAGCTACAAATCAGAAAGGCTGCGTGCTGTACTGCCGAGAAGACGTGTGCATGCATTATAAATTCTCTTTCACATTCTAGAAATTACAACCAGGGACTTCAGGTAGTGTTGAAAGCTCTTTCAAATTATTAAATGCTGGAGACCAGAACTTTTCAAATTTTAATGCATGGAGGAGTCACCCAGCGGATCTTGTTGGAATGCAGATTCAGATTTAGTAGATCTGGGGTGGAGCCTGGAAGTCAGCGTTTCTAACAAGTGGCAGGTGATGCTGATGCTGCTGGTCCTGGGAAACATCAAGATTGTGGACTTCCCTTCCTCTTTGCGACTTCTACCCATCTCAGAAACTCTGCAGGGTATTCTGTACCCAAAAAGTAGGGGGGCAACTGAAGTCAGTGAGAAGGGATGATAAATAATCACGTAGGTAAATATGAGTCTCACGATAAATACTTGAGTCACTATAATTTGTGGTCTCTTGGGACAGCAAGTGTGTCTGAATCAGCTCTTCTGCATTGTGGTTCCAAATCTCCCAAGATTCATTATTCACTATTATGATTACCATTACTTTGCGTTTGCCATTTCTATGTTTGGTTTCTTTCACAAAGGCTGGGAAGACAATGCAGGCTGCAAGATCCAAGGAAGTTCTGAGCTCAGAGAAAGATGTAGCCTTCATAGGAAAACTGGTATCTGCCCTAAAACTTGGTGTATTTTTGTGTGTGTGTGTGGGGGGGGTGTGGGGGTGGGGGATTTGTTTACAAGCACACATTACCTTCTACTATTTCTATTTATACCCAAGTGCCTAAAATAGTGTCAGACACATGCTGCTGCTAAGTCACTTCAGCCATGTCCGACTCTGTGCAACCCCATGGACGGCAGCCCACCAGGCTCCCCCGTCCCTGGGATTCTCCAGGCAGGAACACTGGAGTGGGTTGCCATTTACTTCTCCAATGTGTGAAAGTGAAAAGTGAAAGTGAAGTCGCTCAGTCGGTCAGACACATAGGAGGTGTTTAATACAGAATTTGGTGGCTGAATCCTACAGTGGTACAAGAATGCTCATTTGCACTAGGAAACAATTCTGAAGGAGGATGTGAGGTCTGTGCATTAAAGGAATAGCATTCTCCCATCAGGGGAGGAGTGGGTTGGCGTGGTGCCTCGCTTCTTCAAACCCAGCAGTGCTGGGGATTGTTTTAGTTTAAATGTTAGTTAAATACTGGCCCACACTATCCTTCATGCTGAAGAGAGAAGCCAAGTTGAGAGGTATCAAACGTCAAAATTAGTTACCAAAGGCAGTAACCCTGGAAAATGTGAGAAAACTACCGGATAACTCTATTTAAAAAAAAAAAAAAACCTCAACTTTTGCTTGGTTCGATTTTGTTGAAAGTTTAGGAAAAGGGATAGCCCCTTTAAAAAGGCTTGGAAGAAGTTTCTAGAGAAGTTAATTAGGAATCTTTATTATTATGGGAATAACGGTAACTTTTACAGCTTCAAAGGGTTCTGGAATGAATGAATAGAAAGTTACTGTCCAGGGCTCCTCTTGCTGTTTGAAAGAGAGGCTGTTCTGGTTTTTCAATGTATGGGCTGCTCATAGGGGGCTGGTGGAAGATTGTCTCATTTTGGCCAGTTGAAAGGGAGCTGCTGGGACAGCAGCTATGTCAAGCTATGTTACAGAAGTGTGCCTGTGCAAAAAGAGCCACAGAGAGACATCCTTCTGGGAAGATAATACAAGAATCAGGGACCCCAAGGCCTTCCTTTTCTTCACGTGAATGTGTGTGAATCATAAACTGCTGTTACAGTTATTTCAGTTATTTCAGTTAGTCCAGATGGCTGACCACCTTGCCACAAACAATGAATCTCTGGCAGGTAGTGTTTTCTGTTGTTGGTATTATCGTTTGTTTGTTTTAATGTGGAAAACAACCTGTGTTTTTCTTGAGGAAGCATAATGTCAGATAATAACTGATAATGTTAGTTTGGGCTGGTATAACAAAAATACCATAGACTGGGGGTCTTCAACAACAAACATTTACTTCTCACAGCTTTGGAGGCTGGGAAGTCCAAGATCAAGGCACCAGCAAATTTAGTGCCTTGTGAGGGCCCATTTCCTGGTTGATAGGCAGCTGTCTTCTTGCTGGGCTATCACATGGTAGAAGGGCTCAGGGAGTGCTCTGGGGTCTCTTTTATAGGGCACTAATCCCATTCATGGGGGCTCCACCCTCTTGACCTAATCACCTTCTGAAGACCCCCACCTTGAACTACCATCATATATGAGACTGAAAAGTGAAAGTGTCTCAGTCTTGTCTGATTCTTTGCAATGCCTTGGACTATACAGTCCATGGGATTCTCCAGGCCAGAACACTGGAGTGGGTAGCCGTTCCCTTCTCCAGGGGATCTTCCCAACCCAGGGATCAAACTGAAGTCTCCCACATTGCAGGTGGTTTCTTTACCAACTGAGCCACCATTACGTTTTGGCATATAAATTTTGGGAGGACACAAACATTCAATCTATAACAAGTAATATTTAAAGACAAGAAAATAACAAAGCCAACTTTTAAGAACTGATTTTAAATTACATCATAACCTAGGATTATTAAACAAAAGTTAGCATCTGTGTTATATCTTAATATACATTTTCATTTGTACATAATTGTAACCATATAGGTTTACTTCCTGTTTCTGACTTCTGTGCTTGGCTGACCTCTGAAATGGAAGCTTAACCTTCTTTTCTTTATGGCATTGTCCCTAAATGAGGCATAGAACTCACTGGAAGGATCATGGAAGAACCCTGTCTTTACCCCAGACAGTTTTAACAGGCTCTAAGCCAGTTCCCAGGTGGCGCGGTGGTAAAGAATCTGCCTGCCAGTGCAGGAGACACAGGAGGGGCAGGTTCAATCCCTGGGTCAAGAGGATCCCTTGGAGTAGGAAATGGCAACCCACTCTTGTATTCTTGCCTGGAAAATCCCATGGACAGAGGGCCATGGCGGGCTACAGTCCATGGAATCACACAGAGTCAGACATGACTGAGCATGCACACACGTGTATGTAGGCAGAAGGCAGGGTGAGTGGCCTATGAGTTGGGGTTCTTTAGTTGCAAGTGACAGAACTAACCGTAAATTTTTGAGGAATAGGGAATTTATAGGAGAAATGTGAGAAGAGGCAAAGCTCAGCAGGAAGTCTGGAACTCCCAAAGTTGGAAAAGGATAGACGCAGAGCAGCTTTAGGGGTTTGGGCAGCAGTCTTGTGGCATCATTGCTGGAGCAAGAGAGCCCATCTGACTTTGCTCCTTGCATCCTCCTGCTCAAGACTCACTTCCCACAAAAGTGAGCATGTCCTTAGCCCTTTAGCTAAAGATGGTGGAAGACACTTTGTTCCCCAAAGACTTTATGCCTTGGGGAGCAATAGTTCCCTAAGACAAGATTGAGATGCAGTCATAGAAGGAGGAAGGAGGTCAAGTGGGTGAGAAAAACAGATGTCCAAAGTTGCAAAGAATAAGCAGGGACTGAGAAGATGGTTCTTTCTCCGTTCTTTCTGTTGCAGGAGGGATTTTGAGTCTATAATCTAGTTGTCGGGCTCTGAGGGCAGGCCTCTTTAACTGTGTTGCTCATGTATTCAGCTTTAATAAGTGTTGCTTTCTCAGTGAGTACCATTGCTGAGGAGATGCTGATTGTTTATTTATTTTTTAAATTTGATTTCCATCTTGTATCCTGGAGATTTGCCACCCTTGTAAAGAAAACTAAGGAAAGATGTCAATAACCTTGCTTAATGCCCCAATAAGTAATATTTATTTGATCATTTCAAAACCATTTCCTTCTCCTTGGCCAACCTTTGCATTCACAGTTGCATGTATGCATGCGTGTGTGCACACACATACACACACGTCACACACACGCCACACACTTCTGGGAAGTGTTTCCAGACACGTGGTGGAAACAGTGAAGGCGATGACAGGACTGTTTCCCAGGTGCCATGAGCATATTAATCATCAAAGAGGAGAAGGAAAAAAATTTGAATTTTTGTGATTCTTGAGCCTTCGCTTGCAATTGATTAGGCCACATGGATTTAGCATGATTGGCCCTGCTAGCAGTTTTAACTCTGTAGTTGATGATAAAGAAAAAATGCTTTTTTACTGGAATTCATACACACGTTACCCTATCCTAGTCTGCAGGATGTATGCAGTGTGTAATCACATAGAGTCATTTTTAAAAATTGGCAAATCCTCTTCTTTTAATTTTGTGTGATTCTAAGCAAGGTTCAGTTTCTTTAGCTTAAAACAAAATTGTTGGCTAATTGCTTTTTGAAAAGCTTGTGGCAGTCACAACCCAGCTGAGAACAAGTGGCATAATTATAAGGGTATTAGGGGAATATATAACCTCAAAAAATTATTTCCATCATCCACAGGTGACCATTTCCCTTAGTAACAAGGGTTAACCTTTATTGAGCACTATCTGCCAGGCACTAGGATAAATGCTTTTCATGAAAAAGGGAGTTTAATTTCCACAAAAATCTTAAGAGGTCTGAACTTTTACTATCTCAGTTTTACAGATGAATCTGAGGCCCAATGAGATAAAGTAATATTTAACAATGAAGCCTAGATTTAAACTCAGGAAGCTGACAGACTTTTGTTTAAACACCATACTGTGTTTCTTCTCATGCTGTGGGATAAAATTTAGAAAACAAATTGGCTTTTATTTTTTCCATTTATTTTTATCCCACGGGTCCTTCTCCCATTCAAGTTGGAACCTTGTAGCATTTGCTGCTTGGAAGGGGATCATTATAGTCGAACCCCTTAGGAGGGTAGCCATGGGAAGATAGTCAAATAGTTGACTTTAGAGTTTCAGAAAGATTCAAGCATGGGATTGGATGCTGCGGAATGGTACTAAGGATACTTTGTTAGAGTCAGGACCTCCCACTCTTATAATGTTTGCTGATAAGGGAGGGACCATGTATAAAAGAAAAGGGACTCAAACTGAAGCTAGAGGGATGCTTCATCTTCCAGGGTAGGTTTTGAGAACGGGATCTGAGGATTGAGTCCTAATACAGGGGTGAGAGCCATTGATAGAATGCTCAGATTTGCCACTTTGTAAAAGAAGGGTTTGAAATAGATACTAAACTCTCTTAAAAGTAGAAAAGTCCTATATCTTATACACCTGAGTTTTGCTTGAGAGTTACTCCCTCTGAACTCCAGTAAGTCTACCAAGTCCTTTGCCTAGAAGTCTTATAAAATCCATTAAAGCAGGAAGAAAATACCCTATGGCTCAATTGAGGCCAAATCAAATTAGCGAGAAAACAGTTTTCTGAACTGGCAATCCTCACTTTGCTAGTCTAGATATGTGTGAGTTTCAGTTACCATCACACCCCCAACAAAATGGTTCAAATTTCAGTATTAATCTCAAGTAATTTGTCCACAGGATAAACTTTGCTGCTAGCTCTCCAGCTCACAAATCATGACATAAAAATACAAATGCACCCTTCTTTATGGAGAAGCAGTTCTCCATTGGGCTTCCCAGGTGGTGCAATGGTAAAGAATCTGCCTGCTGATGAAGCAGTCACAAGAGACGTTCCTGGGTTGGGAAGATCCCCTGGAGACAGAAATGCAAACTGCTCAAGTATTCTTGCCTGGAAAATTCCATGGACAGAGGATCCAGGTTGGCTGCAGCCCATGAGGTCTCAGAGTCACCCATGACTGAGACTGAGCACACACACAATATTCCATTGTGTGTTTATGTCTTCTTTATCCGTTCATCCACTGATGGGTGCTTACATTGTTTCCATACCTTAGCTATTGTAAATTGTGCTGCAGTGAACATAGGAGTGCATATATCTCTTCAGATTCTTTTCATGTTCTCTAGATGAATATGCAGAAGCGGAATGGCTCGGTAATATGGCAATTCTATTCTTTTTTTTTTTTTGAGTAATTTCCATCCTGTTTTCCATAGTGGCTGCACCAATTTACAGTCCCATCAACAGTGTACAAGTGTTTTCTTTTCTCCAAATTCTCTCCAACATTTACTATTTTTTCAGTTCAGTTCAGTCGCTCAATCGTGCCCAACTCTTTACAATCCCATGGACCGCAGCACAGCAGGCCTCCCTGTCTATCACTAACTCCTGGAGTCTACTCAAACTCATGTCCAATGAGTCAGTGATGCCATCCAACCATGTCATCCTCTGTTGTTCCCTTCTCCTCCCACATTCAATCTTTCCCAGCATCAGGGTCTTTTCAGATGAGTCATTTCTTTGTATCAGGTAGCCAAAGTATTGAAGTTTCAGCTTCAGCATCAGTCCTTTCAATGAATATTCAGGACTGATTTCCTTTAGGATGGACTGGTTGGATCTCCTTGCAGTCCAAGGGAATCTCAAGAGTTTTCTCCAGCACCACAGTTCAAAGGCATCGATTCTTTGGTGCTCAGCTTTCTTTATAGTCCAACTGTTACATCCATACATGACTACTGGAAAAACCATAGCTTTGACTAGATGGACGTTTGTTGGCAAAGTAATGCTATCTAGGTTGGTCATAACTTTTCTTCCAAGGAGCAAGAGTCTTTTTATTTCATGGCTGTGGTCACCATCTGCAGTGATTTTGGAGCTCCCCAAAATAAAGTCTGTTACTGTTTCCACTGTTTCCCCATCTATTTGCCATGAAATGATGGGACCAGATGCCATGATCTTAGTAATTATTTTTTATCTTTTTTGTTAATAGCTATTCTACTATTTGTGAGGTCATAGCTCATTGTGGTTTTGATTTGCATTTCCCTCCAATACTTTGGCCACCTCATGTGACGAGTTGACTCACTGGAAAAGACTCTGATGCTGGGAAGGATTGGGGGCGGGAGGAGAAGGGGACGACAGAGAATGAGATGGCTGGATGGCATCACCGACTCGATGGACATGAGTTTGGGTGAACTCCGGGAGTTGGTGATGGACAGGGAGGCCTGGCGTGCTGTGATTCATGGGGTCGCAGAGAGTCGGACATGACTGAGCAACTGAACTGAACTGAACTGAATAATTAGTGATGTTGAACACCTTTTCATGTTTTTGTTGGCCATCTGTATGTCTAAGTGTCCTTTGATGGATGATTGGATAAAGATGTGGTGCATAAACAAAATGCAATACTGTTAAGCCATAAAAAGAATGAAATCCTTCCATTTGCAACAAGGTGGAAAATAAGTCAGACAAAGGCAAATATCATATGATTTCACTCATATGCGGAATTTCACAAAACATAGCAAAGAAAACAAACTCATAGGGATCAGGCTAGTGTTTACTAGAAGAGAAGGGGTTGGGAGTGGGTCAGATGGGTGGAGGGGGTCAAGTGTATGGTGATGGACTTCTGGTGATGTTCACTTTGTAGTATATATAGGTGTCAAATTATAATTTTTCATATATATATATGAACACTATGATCAGTGACACTAATCATGTGATCAGTCACTGATTAGATGAACCTTATGATCAGTGACAATCACATCACTTTATTCAGTGCTTGTCACTGATTGGTCACTGTGGATCTATTATTCAGTTCATGCACAGATAGCAAAGTGCACAGTGATGTTGCGTCTTTGTCATCCCGTGATAAGCTTACATGACTTTTTACAAAACTAGATCCTTGAAACAGGGAACTGGCCAACAAAGATGAAAGTGCAGTGAAGAAACAAGCAAAGGACTCTGGAAGTAAACTTGGAAAGCGGTTGTGAATAATAGGATGAAGATGTCCCTGAGGAAGTGACGATGGTTAAAAAGAAAAAAGCTCAAAACAAGAAAGCTCACATTAAAGAACTCTTTGAGATATTATATGATATTTAAATCAAGCAACAAAGAATAAAAGGTTAGAAGTTGACCCAAACTTAGAAAAGAATGTAATAACTCAGTAAGACAGACAAGATATTTGCTCCATATCCTATCATACAGTGAAAAGGCAAGCACTGTTTAAACTACTTTTGATGAGATTCTTACAAAAATTTTAAACACATTTATTTCTATTTAAACACATTTATACACATTTAAGGACATTATTTCTAGTGTTTTAAATTACAATGTACAAAATAAATATTAATTTTTCTTTTGTTTTAATTTCCCTGTGTTTTTATAATTGATAGTAAGAGGTGATATATCATCTTGGCAACAACTTCTAGACATGACGAAGCAATCAGAATTTCTCGTTGATTATTAAGATGACTTTCATGGTCATTTATATGGTCTCACACCATGTAATGTGAAAACTATCAGTATCCAGAAATGTTCTTTACCTACATATTTAAAACCAACCTCAAAATATCTCCATCTCAAAAAACTGTACACCTAAAAACTCTCATGGTATTCTCAAGAGTTGTCCTGAAACTGGTGTTCTATGCACGCAGTGGAAGAGAAAAATGTGCTGTGAACTATGTTCTGAGGTGTTAGGAGTCCTCTAGGAGCATGCTTTTTTTGAACTGTGGTGCTGGAGAAGACTCTTGAGAGTCCCTTGGACTGCAAGGAGATCCAACCAGGCCATTCTAAAGGAGATCAGTCCTGGGTGTTCATTGGAAGGACTGATGCTAAAGCTGAAACTCCAATCAATACCTTGGCCACCTCATGCGACAAACTGACTCACTGGAAAAGACTCTGATGCTGGGAGGAATTGGGGGCGGGAGGAGAAGGAGACGACAGGGAATGAGATGGCTGGATGGCATCACCGACTCTGTGAAAATGAGTTTGAGTGAACTCTGGGAGTTGGTGATGGACAGGGAGGTCTGGCGTGCTGTGATTCATGGGGTCGCAGAGAGTCAGACACAACTGAGCGACTGATCTGAACTGAACTGAACTGAGGAGCATGCTTAGTGAGTGCCTTCTCTCTGACAAGCCTTCAGTGTCCAAGGGTCCCCCTCGGCTTTTTAACAGGCCTGTGTGGTTGTCATTGCTCATTTCTGGTGTTGTTGGCACATTGTCTCCTAAGTGAACCTGTGGTCATTGTGTGGGACGTTCACAACCCATCGCTGCACTCCAGTCATTACTACGCATTCTCCCTGTCATCATTTATGTGGGAATATGCCTTGTGGGACAGGAAACAATCAGACACTTATATTAGCAGAGAGGATAACAGATGTGCTCTTCTTTTATTGTCTCTGGGGTTCTTTTAGATCATCTGAAAGGGCTGCATGAAGTTTAAAAATATTTCACCAAAAATGCTTAATGCAAGGAAAAGTTGTGCTTTCCACACATGATGTTTCTCAAGACAACCTTCAAATGCTCCGAGAAAAAAGAAAGGTTAAAACTTTTAAATAGAGGGTTTACTAGGTGAAAAAGTATTCCCTAGAAACTCTTTAAATATGCCTTTAGGTGTAATTATCAGTGACTTTAAGGAAAGGAAGAAAAACAAAAACAGAAATTGGGGAAATGGATATTTGTTAAGTAGCTTATAAATCCTAGTCTTTTACAAGACTGGTAAGTTGGTTTTATAATTTCATGAAATGCATATACTAGGTATTGTGTGTGTGTGTGTGTGTATGTGTGTGTATGTGTTATAAGACACCACTGAGAAAAGTCATGCAACAGGCTGAAATAAAGTATTTAAAAAGATATATCTGTCAAACATTTTATCAAGAAGATGTAAAAACTCCTGCATATCAATAAAAAAAGACAAGCAATTTTAAGAAAATGGGGAAATGATTAGGTCAGGCACTTCAATAAAGAAGACAGGCAACTGGACAATAAACACGTGAAAATAGGATCCCAATCATTTGCCATCAGGGAAATGTAAATTAGAATCACAATAAGACAGACTTTCAAAATGACTAGAATGGCTTCTGTTAAAAAGTACTTACAATACCAAATATCTGTGAGATATGCAGAAATTGGATCTTCTGAGCATTACAGGAGGGGTATAAAATGGTATATAACAAGTTTGAAAACTGTCTGGCACCTTTTTACAAAGTTAAATATAAATAATACCTATATTTGCATAATTATATTCCATTGTTTCCTACCCAAGAGAATGAAAACTCACATCCACAAAAGACTTGTACAAGAATGTTCATAGTGGTTTTATTCACCAGTTCAGTTCAGTCACTCAGTCATGTCCGACTGTTTGTGACCCCATGGAATGCAGTGCACAAGGCCTCCCTGTCCATCACCAACTCCCGGAGCTTACTCAAACTCATGTCCATTGAGTTGGTGATGCCATCCAGCCACCTCATCCTCTGTTGTCCCCCTCTCCTCCTACCTTCAGTCTTTCTCAGCATCAGGGTCTTTTCCAGTGAGTCAGTTCTTTGCATCAGGTGGCCAAAGTATTGGAGTTTCAGCTTCACCATCAGTCCTTCCAATGAATATTCAGGGTTGATTTCCTTTAGGATGGACTGATTTGATCTCCTTGCAGTCCAACGGATTCTCAAGAGTCTTCTGCAACACCGCAGTTCGAAAGCATCAATTCTTCGACGTTCAGCCTTCTTTATGGTCCAACTCTCACATCCATACGTGACTACTGGAAAAACCATAGCTTTGACTAGACAGACCTTTGTCGGTTTTATTCATAATAGCCCCAAATTGCAAATGTCTCAATGTTTAACAACAGGAGAATAAATAAATAAACTGTGGTATTTTCCTTCAATGGAGTACTACTTAGCAAAAAAATAAAAATGAATCAACTAATGGTTCTTAACTATATGGCTGAATCTCAATATGTGAAGCAATACATTCCAGATTCAAAAGAGTACGTACTGTGTGATTCCATGTATATGAAATTCAAGGAATGATAAAACTAACGTGAGATTTTGAAATCAAAACAGTGCTTATCTTGTGGTAGGAGGATGTATGAGAAAATTTCATAGAGAGATGAAAATCTTCTATATTTTTATTTAGTTGTTGGTTACATGTGTGTTTACATTTATGTATTTAACTTAAGGATTCCATAGTTTGTAAATTTCACCTAAATAAAATTAAAACTTTCATTGATTCAAAGATTTCACATTTCTTGTAAGTAACAATGATCAAGATATTGGATTTTAAAGAGTAGTGGTTGCTTGGTTACTAACATCTGCTTTTATCTTATGAAGTTTCCCTGTCAAATTAATCTTTGTGGTTTTGTTTGAAATTTGAATGGGGTTCTTCACAGGAGAGTATTTTCACCCAAAATGGGACTCTGGTGTCAAACTGTAAATTGAAAATCAAGATAAAACAACATAATGTAAGTTCTGGAGCTGAAAAATTGGCATTTCTTTGGAACATTTGTAAAATATGTGAAAAAAATATTTAATCGGTATGAACCTTACCCACAAGCACTGTGCAGGGAGTTGGTGAGCACCTGGACGTCATCACTGAGAAAAGCTAACAAGCGCAGAGCAGCTACTTGAAATAAGCATCCTTTTCCAGTTCCACCCCTAATCTTCTGATCTATTAGGTCAGTGATCTTATTCAAAGGTCCAGGGGCTTTGAACCATTCCATGTCAGTAATGGTTCTGTGTAGTCCATGGTTCTATTTTATTGAAAGCAAAAAAGGGATCTAAAGAAGGTGGGCTAAACAAAGTGGACTCATTCTGTTTGGGTGCAAAGAACAGAACGAGTAGAGACCAGTTATCAGATCTGTCTCATTGCTCGGCTCAAGCTAGGGAAGAAGGCTGGGTAGGTACTGATGCAAGGAAAATCATAATACAATACAGTATTATGATTGTAATACATAATACAATACAATAATCAGAACACAATGTTCTTCTGCTGAGTACAGACTAGTGTCTTAGAAGGCTCTACATGATCTCACTATGTCTCATCTTTCAAATCTCTTCTACTCGCCTGTGCTTCAATCACTCTGGCCTCCACAGGCCAGGGATGCTCTTGAGATATCTCAGTGCCTTTGCACTTGCTTTGCCCTGAATTCCCTTCCTCCAGATTACCATGGAGCTGACACTTTCATCTCTTCGAAGTCTTTGTTCAAATGCCATCTTCTCCGCAAGGCCTTCCCTGACCCCAGTAGTTAAAATTGAACATATCCTCTTTATTGGACACTCTGTATCCCCTGTTCTTGTTAATGTTTTTTTCCTTAGTACATCAGCTCCTCATATTTTATACCATTTACTTATGTGTTTAGTTTACTGTTTGTCTTCTCACAAATGCAAGCTTCACAAGGATGAGTACTGGAACAGTGCCTAGCTTAAAGCAGGTACTCAGCAAGTATCCAAAGATGGAGTGAGTGAATATAGCTGGGAAAGCGCCTGTGAGTAAGCCTGGAGACTCTTGATCCAGACTATCAAGGTGGAAATCTGACTCTGCTAGTTCCTGGCTGTGTAACCTTGATCCAGTCACCTAACATCTGTCTCTCAGTCAAATGGGTATCTTCCTCACATGACTGCGCTGAGGATTAGATACTGTAGGACATTTAGGACAGTGTCTGGCATGTTTAAGTGCACTACAAATATTAGTTATTGCTGATAGTAATCTATGGGTAAATTTTCTTCAGGTCCTATGTGCTGTAATAAAGGAATTTAAATGAGGGGGGTCTAAGCGTCTGAGAATTTAGAAGGAAATTTTTGTATAATTCCATTTTCCCAGAAAGCCCTTTCACACACTGCCTATTGCATTTCAATTTATCTCTCAAAAAAATTTTGAGCTGGGTCTCAAATGTGACCTTCTTGGTGAGGACACCCAATTTTTCCAGGTAGTGTCAGCTCTCTCTGCTCAAATGCAAAGCATTCATTTATTCATCTGTTTATTTTGCAAACATTTATTGGGATAAACTTGGGATATAGGGAAGACTAAGATGCAGCTTTGACTTTGAGAGGTATGTAATTTGTTAGCAAATGCAGACACACACAGAAAAAAGGGCACAGCGGTGTCATCTGTTTGTTGGTAGGTAGAGTATTTATCTGTTTAATCTCTGTTCTGTCCCCTGGAATGTAAGCTTCTATAGCCAGAATCTCTACATTTCAGTTATTCTTTGTGTCACAATTCCATCTAGAGTGCTGGTCTGGCACATGACAAGTACTTAAATGTGCTTATTGAAATAATTGATGTAATTGGGGAAAAGGAGAAATGCATAACAGAAAGATGAGTAAAAGAAATGATGAAGTTGATGATTTAACAGCTAGTACTTGCTGAATTTCTGGAACTCTCTTGCTTTCTCCATGATCCAGCGGATGTTGGCAATTTGATCTCTGGTGCCTCTGCCTTTTCTAAAACCCGCTTGAACATCTGGGAGTTCACGGTTCACATATTGCTGAAGCCTGGCTTGGAGAATTTTGAGCATGACTTTACTAGCGTGTGAGATGAGTGCAATTGTGCGGTCGTTTGAACGTTCTTTAGCATTGACTTTCTTTGGGATTGGAATGAAGACTGACCTTTTCCAGTCCTGTGGCCACTGCTGAGTTTTCCAAATTTGCTGGCATATTGAGTGCAGCACTTTCACAGCATCATCTTTCAAGATTTGAAATAGCTCAACTGGAATTCCATCACCACCACTAGCTTTGTTCGTAGTGATGCTTTCTAAGGCCCACTTGACTTCACATTCCAAGATGTCTGGCTCTAGGTCAGTGATCACGTTATCATGACTATCTTGGTCATGAAGATCATTTTTGTACAGTTCTTCTGTGTATTCTTGCCACCTCTTCTTAATATCTTCTGCTTCTGTTAGGTCCATACCATTTCTGTCCTTTATCGAGCCCATCTTTGCATGAAATGTTCCCTTGGAATTTCTAATTTTCTTGAAGAGATCTCTTGTTTTTCCTATTCTGTTGTTTTCCTCTATTTCTTTGCATTGATCACTGAGGAAGGCTTTCTTATCTCTCCTTGCTATTCTTTGGAACTCTGCATTCAGATGCTTATATCTTTCCTTTTCTCCTTTGCTTTTTGCTTCTCTTCTTTTCACAGCTATTTGTATCCAACCAGTACATTCTAGAGGAGATCAATCCTGGGTGTTCATTGGAGGGACTGATGCTAAAGCTGAAACTGCAGTACTTTGGCCACCTCATGCGACGAGTTGACTCACTGGAAAAGACTCTGATGCTGGGAAAGGTTGGGGGCGGGAGGAGAAGGGGACGACAGAGAATGAGATGGCTGGATGGCATCACTGACTCGATGGACATGAGTTTGGGTGAACTCCGGGAGTTGGTGATGGACAGGGAGTCCTGGTGTGCTGTGATTCATGGGGTCGCACAGAGTCGGACACGACTGAGCGACTGAACTGAACTGAACTGAACTTGCTGAATGCTTACTGTGGGTCAGTTTCCGATCTAAGCACTTTGCATATTTTATTTCAGTTTAACCTATATAACAACGGAAACAAGGTATTATCATTTGTATTCCATGGATGAGGAAACAGGTTCAGAGAAGCTAAGCAGTGTGTCTAGGGACAGAACCGTGGTTATAACTCAGCATGGTTTGCTTCGAAAGATTATTTTTGCCTGCTACTCTGTACATCAGTAGGATGTTAGCTGGTTTCATTCTGGAAACATTTTGTGGTCAGATACTTGTATCTGAGTATTTGGTATTTCTTCTCCTGCTATTTTTCTTTCTCCACACTCTCCAGACACAATTATGGGCATAAAGATTGTGGACAAATGGCTCCAGGGAGTCGTGTTTCAATTAGCAAAGTTGAGGCCAGTGTGCTCAGCTTTCTGGATTCTGACATACCTCCTCTCTTCTTTTCCTTTTTTTTTTTCAGTGTAGTTTAAAATGTGCTGATAGAGAATTAGACTGCTGACAGTAGCACCAACCTACCCATCAAAAAGAAGGAGGCAGTGGGGAACAGTTAGGAAGAACATAAAGATATTCCTTTCCATTTCTTAAAAGCCTTTACTGCTGGAGAGAGAGCCAGAATGACAGGAGATAGTCCAAGGGGGCCTTGTCTTTCATGAGTTTAAAGGTACTTAGTGTGGGGTGAAAAGTTATTTTTCTTTTTTGGCTTCTCTAAATAAGGATAGACAGAACATATTAGAAAACAAAGGAGGATTCTATTTCAGCATCTGATGCAGTGTTGGGCTTGGAAATTATTGTATACTCGGATATATTTTAATGAGTATCTATTTAGTCAAAATTTATAAGGGAATATAAAATCAAGTGGTTTCAATATTCACAATTAGGTAAAATCTCTGTTTTTCCTCTCAAATGAGCTAGTCAGGATGAGAACTCGAGTTTATTTTAGCAGACTTACCCCAAGAACACTGACTTCAAGATGCCAGTAGCTAGCTGTCTGAGGAGTCAGTACACACAAAATTAAGTCTTTGCAAGGGTTTTGGGGGAAAAAAAATCAGTATTTCTGTTACATTAGTTACGAATAGAAATAGCAGCATTTGACATTTTAAGCAAACTCAAGAATGGGTTTACTTTGAGGCCAATGCATGATCATCTCAAGCTTGATAACTTCCTCAGCCCTGATATGGACCAAAAAAAATCAATTAATTTAGACTACATTCCAACAGTCAGCTTGTAAATTGTGTTCTTATTATGATTTCCTCCAAGAAAATCTAAATATATTAATATTAGCAGAATTATTGTAAAAGGACAAATTTGATAACACTAAATGAAATGATAAGACCTCAGATAGTAAAATTAGAGTTAAGCCTGGGAGAAGATAAAGCA
This sequence comes from Moschus berezovskii, assembly GCF_049115385.1. NCBI lineage: Eukaryota > Metazoa > Chordata > Mammalia > Artiodactyla > Moschidae > Moschus > Moschus berezovskii. The sequence goes on from NC_142467.1 coordinate 17,831,766, forward strand.
GTTCTAATGTAATGGCTATTACAACATCAGGATTGTTATTATCTTAGAATTGATATTGTATCAATTATATGCTTTTTATATTAATAAATTAACTATTAAGATTTGCTATCAGAAAGTATATAATAACAATGTGTTGTCTATGTTAAGGGACTGTTGTACTGATATTATTTTTGTATTTTTTGTAGACAATAAAAATTATGTTCTTAAACATCAGATGCAAACGTCTATTTACATAAACTTATATTAAACCCACCTTTAGCATAGTTTGAGTAGTTAGACTGACTCCGATTTGAAGATTTCCATGACCATTTCTCCTAGAACTCAGCTGATACTCTTATTATACTTCTTTCCATTTACTTTATTATTCTTGGAGCAGAACTATGTTAATTATTAATTTTTATAACAGAATACAAGCAGCATGAGATTATAGAGTACAGAGAGTGTGGTATGTCTTTTTGATGTCAGACTGGAACAGGTATTCAATAATATTTGCTGAATGAATGAATAATAACTTGAAGGTACATCTTCCTATCTGGTAATCATAATCATTATATTAACCAGCAATTATTGAGTACTTACCATATCTTAGGCATAACATCTTTGGCTTTTTATACATCATTTCTCACAGAAAGAGAAGATTAGAGAGTTTTAAGTACCTCATCCCAGTTCAGGTGGCCAGCAAGTCTAAGCTCAAACCCAGCTTCTCTTTGCTGAGTCTTGCAGAAGCTGTTCCTTTTCCTTGTTCTGCAGTATTTTTCCCACCCTTTTTCTGTTCAGTCTTACAAGTAGCAAGTTCTGCAGACTGGACACCGCTAGTTGAGAGGGTTGTCCCAGTCCTGCTCTCCATCCCTTCTGTGGGGTCTGATCTCCTCCTCAGCTCCAGGGCTATAAGGTGAACTTATCAGCCCTGAGTCATTCTCCTTCAAGCCGTTGATCACTAGTGGCCCCTGTGATCTAAAGACATTCTCTTTTCCTCCTTCCCTGCCTGTGTACTGAGCTATTGTCTTCCAAGCAACATGATGTTTTCTGGGCCCTCATCAGCACGTTCATCTGATTGAAGGGAGACACAATCGGAACTGCTTGGCAAATACCATTTTTAATTGGAAGTCTCTTTAACCTTGCATTTTTAATTGTATTAACAACAGTGGACTGGAGTGATTTAAAAAATATTTATTACTTGACCTAGTTGAGGACTTCTTTATTAAAAAATACTGAAGAATTAAAATTCACCCTTAAGTCTCCCTTTGCGCCAAACCAAGCCAAACTTCACCGAAAAGACCAGGTTTGGGTTTTGACTCTAGAGTGTTTTGAATTGAAAGAAATAACTTACTTGTTCACTTTTAGTATGTCTGTTTATGGTACTGGATTCCAGTGCCATTGTTTTGAATATGTGCTTTCATGCATATTTACTTACGTGCTTGGCAGAGCACGAGGTATCAAACGTGGAGGAGACTGCTTAGGATTATGTGATATGGGACACGGTCTTGGCTTCTTCCCTTTGTGTTTCAGTGCATGAAAAACCTTAGTCTCAATGCAGAGTACTCTAGCTCTTAAATATATCATATTAGTGATATGTAAATATTAAGAACAAATACATAAATATTAGGAACAAAATGTGCTATGAAACCGTTTACTTCAACACACTATCAGGTAATGAACATTAAAGTTTTTAGCCTGTTTAATTTACTCATTGCAGGTAATTCCCCATTAAAGGACAAATCAATATGACTCTCCCCACCTCAATCTTTTTTACCCCAAAATAGAAAACACTTAATTTTAGGTAGAGATTTCCCTCTGGCTTGGATGCTGTTGGATTGAACCTATAAAGAATGAAAAGTAATTGGATAATACAGTTCTTTCATACATTGAGAAACATGTTGCAGCTGAGCCAATATTGCTGACTCAGCATTCCCTCCCTTGGTTGAATCCCATTTTCACTTGCGATAAAAAGCAAGTTCAGATTTTCATACCTCAGACAGACTTTTTCTGAAAAATGACATGAAGACATGAGCCTGTTGCCAGAGGGAGCAGACCCACTGGTCCTGTTACCACAGGAGCGGGTTGTCTGGAATGCTGGACAGTGAGGAAACATGGTTGACAAAACCAGGCCTAACTTGGTGTGAAGGCTCCAGGCCGATGAAACACCTCTGGAAACGTGCCCAGTGGAAACTCATAACGGCATGGGTATGGTTCCATGCCAAAGATTTTTGGGACTGGGGCCAAAAACATCTTCTGTAAAAGGAAATGAAAGAGGAAATAACTTGTTATTCCAAAGGAGTGAGAGGTTGGGTGAGAGCTGAAAAAAGGGTTGGAAAGAGAGAAGAGAAGTGAGCAGAGAGGGTGAGGATAGCTGAAGAGGGCAGGGGGGCAGCTGGGGCTGGGAATGTTAATAAGCTCACAAAGGTAAGGGGGAAATGGGGGCTGCTTAGAAGGTGAGCACACCGTGAGGCGAGGAGCAGCCTTGCCAAGAAAAACAACAGCAAGATAATTAAAGGAAAAGGGCTAACATAAATGTGAGGAAAAAGAGACAGCGCTGAACAGGTCTTAAATATAAGAACGTTCCAACTCAGCATTTTGTAACTGACAACATAAACAGGAAAAGGAAAGAGAGGCCTCCCACAGCTACGCACACAGAGAGCCCACACCCTGCGATCTTGTATTATCACTCAGATTTCTGTTGACTCAGGTACAGTGGGATGTATTGGGTGGGGTGAGATTATAACTTCAATTGTTTATTTTTCTGAGTCCTTCCTATGTTGTGTATATTTGTCAGAAAGTCATGAGAGCAGGGTACTTAATTTCCTGAATTATATTATTTTGCAGTGTTAATATCTGTCATTTAGTAGTCCATAAAATCAAGTCATAACCTCATTTATCCATAAAATATTTTTGAGCTCATTTCATTCTAATTAATAGACTACCTGAGAAACAATTTTAAAAGGTGATCAAGGGAAGCCTGGCGTGCTATAATCCATGGGTCGCAAAGAGTCAGACCCAAATGAGCAACTGAACAACAGGTTTATTAAGTGAAGTCGCTCAGTCGTGTCCAACTCTTTGTGACCCCATGGGCTATACAGTCCACAGAATTCTCCAGGCCAGAATACTGGAGTGGGTTGCCATTTCCTTCTCCAGGGAACTTCCGAACCCAGGGATTGAACCTGGGTCTCCCCCATTGCAGGCAGATTCTTTACTCTCCAAGCCACCAGGAAAGTGTGCTTATTAAGGTTTATTAAGTAGTGTGCTAATCACACACAGCATCGTATGGCGTAGTACCCCACTCCATTCTGTTCTGTAAATAGTTAATGTCATACTCTTAATTTGTGTTTTCCTTTAGTTCTTGAGCATATCACAACCTTCTTTCTAGAATAACAATTTTTCAGAATATAGGATATATAAACAGGGAGTTATTAAGATGATAGACAAAATTAATATATACTTTGTAGTACGCAGAGTCAAATTAAACTTCTAATTTAGTCAAATGAAAGAAATGTTGGGGTCACTTCTCTAAATCATTACCCCAAATAATACTTATGTATAATTTTGTTTATTATGAAAAAATATAAAAAATGACACACATATATATGTATTTTCCTATGTCATAAAATTCACCAAATGTAATTTTACTTCAATACTTGTCTTTAACAAAATTCTCCCAAAGATTGTTCTATGTGCATTTAGATTTACAGTACTGAGTCATGCCTTTCCAAAAACGTATATTGATATGTTGAAAGTGAAGTTGCTCAGTCATGTCTGACTTTGCAATCCCATTGACTGTAGCCCTCCAGGTTCCTCTGTCCATGGAATTTTCCAAGCAAGAATACTGGAGTGGTTTGCCATTTCCTTCTTCAGGGGATCTTCCCAACCCACATTGCAGACAGACTCTTTACCGTCTGAGCCACCAGGGAATCTTATATTGATACATCGGGTTGGCTAAAAAGTTCATTCAGGTTTCCCAAAGGATGATATGGAAAAACCCCAACAAACTTTTTAGCCAACCCAATATAAAACCCTAGGAATGATACATGACTAACCAAAGTAATCATTGCTTTTCTTTCCTCTCTTTGAGGTAACTTTTCGTCAAATTTAACATCATTTGGTTCTTTAAAAATGTTTTCACTAGTTGTTTTATTATCGTTACCTAGAATTCCTCGCAGTAGTTCATAAAGTCTTAAAAGTTTGGCATGTTTCTCCTCTTTTGCCAGGAGCAGTTGGTGACAAATAAAATGGAAATCCTAACCTTGGCTCTTTTACTACTATTCAGTTCAGTTCAGTTCAGTCGCTCAGTCATGTCTGACTCTTTGCGACTATAGGAGCCTGATTATCTATCAATACTGTCTACATGTTTTCAAAATTTTAAGGCCAAGAAAGCTGATGTTTGAACAACCTTTTTTCTTTTTTTTTAAAGGCAGGATTTCTATTTGATGATCAGATAGGATGTGCCCTGGAGCTCTGAGATAAAGTCTAGACCTGGCTTTGTCACAAACCACCTGTGTGGAGAAGGGAGAAAAGGAAAGGTTGCCATCCAGCAGGGCTGGGAAATGAGCCAAAGGAAAAAGGAGAACAAGTTCCCCGAGGACACTGGGAATTGAGGAACAAGTTATTCACATCCACCAGGAGAAAAGAGCATGGAGGGAAACCTGAAATCCAGTTAAAGAAAAAAGTAAGGAAACGCGGTTGCGTTTCTGTGTACAGAAAGAGTAGCCTAGCTTTTCATGAGGAGTTGTAATGAGATTGCTGTTGGATTTTGGAATTGAGAATGTAGTTTTCAAACACCGGTCTAGACTATTAGTATGAGAACTTGATTGACTGGTTATAGATGCCCTCTGGAAAGGGAGGTTTACCTTATAATTTTTAGTTTTTAAAAGAAGAATGTTGGTTTTAGGATTATTCTTATTGCATTTGAGGAAATCATTTACATACTTGATTTCTATATATATTGTATATACATAGAGATAAATATTTACATCTATCTCTATATGTCTATATCTATCCATCTAGCTAGCTTTTGAACTGTGAGCTCAAAGAATTAGAAGTCCCTTTTCAACACAATTGAAAAATATAGGCTAGTTCTCCATTATTTATGAGACTGTATCAGCAATCATTGTTATCAGCAATTCTTACTAGAAGAAGAGGGAGTAGAGGTCAACAGATGTTCGGTGGAACCCATATGTCCCCATGGCAAAGTGAAGTATGAGTAGCGTATTGGTGACTATATACTTCCTTCTGTCTTTATCTTAGAAAAAGTTTCTCTTAAGACCACTCAAGGTAGGTGATTTATTAATCATTGAGCTTCATCCCCAATGTCAGCATCTAGCTTATTTTCTTGTACACAGTAAGGGTTCAATATTTGTTTGATATATCAAATTGAACATAGAACTCAGATGTGTAAGAATCAAATCTCCCTGTTCATGGTAAATTTTTAACTATAGAGAATTATATAAGTAAACCAGTCCATCCGAAAGGAAATCAGTCCTGAATATTCATTGGAAGGACTGATGCTGAAGCTGAAACTCCAATACTTTGGCCACCTGATGTGAAGAACTGACTTATTGGAAAAGACCCTGATGCTGGGAAAGATTGAAGGCGGGAGGAGAAGGGGACGACACAGGATGAGATGGTTGGATGGCATTACCGACTCAATGGACGTGAGTCTGAGTAAACTCAGGGAGTTGGCAATGGACAGGGAGGCCTGGTGTGCTGCATTCCATGGGGTGGCAAAGAGTCGGACATGACTGAATGACTGAACTGAAGATTAACTTTCACTAAAAATCTCTGGGATGTAGAATGAGCATACACTGAATTCAAGTTATAGCTTTCCTCCAAGTGGGATCAGGGACAAACAGAGATAGGCACTTGTCTGGACACATGAACCACACTTTCTGACAACTTGTGAGGAAGGTGGTTGTAAAAGATAGAGATCTCCAGACTTTCATGTTCTGGCCCCATCTTTAAGGTATCCAGACTCTCCTGGAAGAAATATATTTTTCATGAGTTTCCTAAGGACGTCCTGACAAAACTTAAATGATTCTGTTTTTTATCTCTGGGAGCAGGTCTTTTCTTGATGTCATGATCTTATTGTTCATCAAAATGTCACAAGAAAAAAAAAACTATTCGTAAAGCAATTTCTTCCTTTTACTTCAGAGTGTGATCGGCTGCCAGGATGCATGAGGGGAAGTTTGTGGGAATGGCAATTATCTAATAACAGCATCTTAAATACATCCTTATTTTATGGGTTGTGTTTGGAAACCACTTCCTTACACTGCAGGTTTTATTAGTACTTAAGAATAAGCTTGAATTTCCCTGCTTCTTGGGCACATAAAAAGTGCAATCTTAACTTAGTCTGATTACCTTTTTATTGTATGTAAATTTTGAAAAGGTTATTTTAATTTTAATTTAATCAAAGAAAACATAAAAACATTCACCCTAGTGCATGTGAGTCTCCTCTTTGGCTCTCTTAGAGGAGGATGAATAATTCTCCGGAACAGAGTCTGAGAGGTTGTTCTGGGTTGGAGTAAACTATTGGCAGGATCGCTCAGAAGATCCTTTCCTCTGGTTCAGAAATCATAACCTGATTTCTGCCTTCTCCTCTCCAAGATAGAAGGGTCAATAACTTGCCTTCCAAGTATCAGAAAGGAGAAAATAATTGTGTGTTTCCTGTTGCTACTATACCTAGTGACCACAAACTTAGTGACTTAATATAAGTGTATTCACTTCCAGTTCTGAAGGTCATTTTTACTGGGCTGAAGCCAAGATGTCAGCAGGGTCATGCTATAGGGAAGAGTCCACTTCCTTGCCTTTTCTAGCTTCTGGAGTTGCACTCCTTGGCTCCATCTCCAAAGCCAATGACTGGCATCTTTTTTCTTGACTTGGCTTCCCTCTGCTTCTGTCAGCTTCTGTCATATGGACTTTTCTCTTCTGTGACCAAATATTTCTGTGGTTTCTTCTTATAAAGACACATGTGATTACACCTGGATAATCTGTGATAATCTCCCCACCCTAATCCCTCATTTAATGATATTTTCAAAATCCCTTTTGCCATATGGAGTAATAGTCACAAGTTCCAGGATCTGGGTAGTTGGGGGAGCCCATATTCAGCCCACCACAACATTTTTTTCAGTCTTTTCTAAGAATGTAGGGGGCCCTTTCCTAAATTTTTTTTTTGCTCTTGTGAAAATTTGTAATAGGAAAACAAATGTTTCAATGAGGGAAGTAAGGAATTTTTGAATCACAAAAACATAATTGTCTCTCCTATAGGAATTTAGGATGTAAAGGTGTTTTTATAGTTATAAATGAATCTTCAGGAAAACTAAGAAGAGCCAGAATGGGGGAATGAAAGGACTTCTGTTTCACAGATAAGGAAAGTGAGGTATAGTGAGATTATATAACATGCCTATAATTTGTCACACAATTAGTAAGTGACTAAGCTTGGATTCCTGTTGGGCTGACGTCTATGGGGTCACACAGAGTCGGACACGACTGAAGCGACTTAGCAGCAGCAGCAGCAAGCTTGGATTCAAACTCAGAGCCATATTTTACCTCCTAGGCTAGAATGAAGACTGGAAGGTTGTGCTAAGAAGGGATCAGGATCAGCAGAGGTGGGAAACACTATTGGCTTCTAAAGTCAGAAACATAAATCTCACTGAGGTGGAAGGCAGCTAGACTTGCTAGATTTCCTGGGGTGGAACCTTTCAATCTGGTATGTTGGGCGCCAAGGATCCAACCTAGGTTAGTGTTTTGTTGTTAATATTATGAATAGCAGTCAGCATAAAGAACTCTGAAAACACAAGGCTTGTGCCTGCTAATTATAGAAGTCAAGTAGGGGCCTGACACCCCTTCCATTCTCACCAGTTCCAGATCTTGTTCCATCCGTTATTTTCTTCTTGTATCATCAACCCCTCTTCTGTTCTGGTCCCGTTGGATCAGCCTACAAATATGTGAGATCTTTCTTTTTAATTTTGGCACATCCTCTCCATCATCACTCAAATTCTCTCCTTCAATTTACCACCAAATTTCTAGAAAGAGGAATTCAGTCCTGTCAAAGTTACTCTCTCCACATCCACTCTTTCTTCCTCCCATTGCAGTCAGAGCTGCATTCCCATTGATCCACTAGAACCTCTCAGGGGTCACCAGGGTCTTTCTAGTTACCAAGCCTGCTGACCTATTTCCAGTTCTTATTCTCAGTGACCTCTTCTGAAATATTCGAGAATATTGACTACTCTCTACTTTTTGAAGTCCCCATTTCTATGTCTCTCCCTTGAGTCTTTAAAAATTTTTTTAATTGGAGGATAATTGCTTTACAGTGTTGTATTGGTTTCTGCTGTACCACAACACGAATCAGCTATAGGTGCACATATATCTCCTCCCTCTTGAGCCTCCTTCCCACTCACAGCCCCCACCCCACCCCTCTAGGTCATCACAGAGCCCCGAGCTGAGCTCTCTGTGTTTTACAGCAACTTCCCACTAGCTGTTTTTCACACGGTAATGTATATATGTCAATGGTACTCTTTCAATTTGTTCTCCCCTCTCTTTCCCTTGCTGTGTCTACCAGTCTATTCTCTGTGTTTGCGTCTCTATTCCTGCCCTGCAAATAGGGTCATCAGTACCATTTTTCTAGATTCCATATGTATGTGCTAATATATGTTTGTTTTCCTCTTTTTGACTTACTTCACTCTGTATAACAGAGTCATCCACCTCACTAGAACTGACTCAAATTTGTTCCTGTTTATGACTGAGTAATATTCCATTGCATATACCACATCTTCTTTAACCATTCATCTGTCAATGTCCATCTAGGTTGTTTCCACGTCCTGGCCATTGTAAATAGTGTTGCAGTGAACACTGGGCTACATGTGTCTTTTTGAATTATGGTTTTCTCTGGGTATAATGCCCAGTAGTGGGATTGCTGAGTCATATGGCCTTCTGAGTCTTCTCTTCATTTCTCTTCCATTCCCAGATGTTAGACTACTGAGGGTTCTGCCTCTGGTCTTTTGCTCTTATTTCCACGTGCCTTCTCCCTGCGTCCTCTCCTCTGCTCGCATTTCTTTAGCCCCCACGAATGTGGGGAAGATGTATCAGTTCTAACCTGCAGCCTGACCTCCCTCCTGAGATGAAAGCTCTTTCTTTCAAAATCTTCCCTAATATCTCCTTCTCATGTGACCTGCAGAACTGCAAACTCATCGTCTCAAAACAGGACTCGGTGTCTTACTTCCTAGATTTATAGTGCCTCCTCCATTATCTGTCCTGTTTTATTTGGACACCATCTTCCTAATATAGCAAACCAAGAGCCACGGTGTTATCGCCTCTTTTTCTTTCTTTCAATATCTCGTTAGTCAGTAAATTCTGGGCCCTTGGCATCCTCATTACCACTTTCTGAGCCTAGGCCTTTATTCTTGCCCTCTCTTCTCCAGTCCTCTTCAATATCTATTCTGCTCTGAAGCGATCTGTAATCAGTCACTGTTGAGAATGAATGCCTCGTGTCCTTCACAAAGGCCTTCCAAGTCTTCCAGACCCATCTGGAATGTGGAACCCTTCTCTGTGGAGGAGGAATTGGCTGCACTTCATTCATTTGTGGGTTCTAGTCAGTTTCTGATCCTTATCAGACCCTCCTCCCCAGTGGATTGAAGGTATACAGGGATTTGTCTTGGTACCCTTAGAGCCTGGAACAGCACCTGGGTCATAGGAAGTGCTCATGAATGTCTGTTGGATGAACTGTGGGAGACATGATAGGATGACTGAAGGACGAATCGATGAAGTGATGGAAAGATGATCTTCAAAATGAATAAAAGACCCTTTTCTATGTCATATATTTTCTTTTCCAGTTTCAATTTGGACTTTAGGGTTCACTGACCCAGACTATTCCTTTCAGTACCACAGTAAGGAAAAAAAAAATTGGAGAATAAGGTAATTAAACTAGAAGTCCCCAAGAATGTCATTGTTTCCTGGCATGGGGTCAAGCTTTCACCCATTAGTTCCCAAACAAAATTTTCAGAAAGCCTCACTCATACTTTAGTTGAGAAAAAAAATCTTTACTTGGCCTCCTAGTGATTCACAGGTGATTTGGGCTTCATTTATATCTTTGATAAGACCTGCATTTATAGGCAGTGAAATTCCAAAGCATTCTGAATACCACTTGAGGTCCCCTATTGGAAATCTCACCATACATTATGAGAAAGAGGAGGCAGCTGTCAAGAAGAAGAGAAACTAATACTTACCGAGCCACAGATACTTGGCAAGCACTCTCCTAAGTGCTTTCACAAACATCTCACATCTTACACCTTTGCCTGGAAGGCAAGACAAGACTGAGATGAGCAGCCAGGACCTCTGCCTTCAAGTTAACACTCTCAAAATATTTAGTCACATTTCTATAAAGACTAAGTGGGCACTGGGTTTGAGAAAGGAGATGTTGCACAGACTCAGCTTCCACTTCATTGTTCACATCAATTCCTCTCTGGTTGCAAAAAGCAAAGCAAAACCCTGCATTACCTGGATCTTTCGTCCTTTGAAGGCAGTTTACGCTCACTTATTATAACTGAAGAATACCTCTTGTGTGCTTACACCCTACCTTTCCACTGCACATGGGACTGTGGTAGTTAGAACATAGATGAAGCCCTGTGTGAATGCATGCTAAATCTTTTCAGTCACGTCCAACTCTTTGCAACCATATGGACCGGCCCACCAGGCTCCTCTGTCCATGGGATTCTCCAGGCAAGAATACTGGAGTGGGTTGCCATGACCTCCTCTAGGGGATCTTCCTGACCCAGGGATGGAAACCACGTCTCCTGTGGCTCCTGCATTGCAGGCAGATTCTTTACCACTGAGCCAGCAGGGAAGCCCCAGATGAAGCCCCAGAGATCTAAACTGAAACCCAACAGTCCAGTGTGTGAGCAGTCTGGGTTGGAGTGGTCTCTCTGTGGTATGAGAGATTCAGGCAGCCTCTAGCTTGTTGCTGTGCCTCCCCTAGAGAAGGATATTCATGTTCATGGTCCAAGATGCTTTCTACCATGTCTGCATTCCATCCAGTGGGAAGGAGAAAAGGGGCAGGGGAAGGAGAGGCCACTCCCCTTCTTTGGGCATGGTTTGGAAGTTGCAGATGTTTATTTGTGCTCACACCTCATTGGCCAATACCTGGTCACATGACTCAATTGAGAAACTTCAGCCTTCCCAGCCTGATCACATGAAAGAAGGGGAAAATGGACATTAGATATCAACTCTTCCCTGTCAGAGGTTTATTCAATAATGTATTTCAACTAAATGTGATACTCTATAGGAAGAGGTCTGTATCCACGTTTCTCCTTCTAGCTATAAAGCTGCAAATGACAGCTGCAAACTAAAAATGCCCTTTTTAGTTTGGAATCTTTGACCTTAGCCCTGATAGCCCATCCCTTTCAGTCTCAGTTGTAGATGGTTCGTCCCCATCTCATGAATGAGATCAGACAGCATTAATGAAATGGAGGTGGTTTATTTTTCTTTGACCTTTCCCTTGTTTTTTCTTATTTTTGTGTGTGCTCGGTCACTCTCGGTTGACTCTGTGACCCCCAAGCCTAGCAGGTTTCTCTGTCCATGGAATTTTTCAGGCAAGAATACTGGAGTGAGTTGCCATTTCCTCCTCTCAGGGGATCTTCCTGAGCCAGGGATAGAACCTGTGTCTCTTGCATCTCCTGCATGGGCAAGCAAATTCTTTACCACTGAGCCACCCGGGAAGTCCAAATAGCTGCTACAGTCACTCACTAATATAACCTTTATATGCAGTGACTACTTTCTGGGTTATTCTTACAGGAGAAGTCAATGGCACCCCATTCCAGTACTCTTGCCTGGAAAATCCCATGGATGGAGGAGCCTGGTAGGCTGCGGTCCATGGGGTCACTAAGAGTCGGACACAACTGAGCGACTTCACTTTCACTTTTCACTTTCATGCATTGGAGAAGAAAATGGCAACCCACTCCAGTGTTCTTGCCTGGAGAATCCCAGGGATGGGGGAGCCTGGTGGGCTGCTGTCCATGGGGTCGCACAGAGTCGGACATGACTGAAGTGACTTAGCAGCAGCAGCAGCAGCTTACAGGAGAACTTTCTGGAAGCTAATAAAAAAATGACACTTTCTGTTAGCACTGATTCAGTTTAAGCGTCTAACAGCTGTTTTTTTGTTGTCGTTCAGTCTTAGCCAGTTCTCTCTTCTTCTTCCCACCATATCACCAGGATCAGGTTCTGCGGAAGTCCAATGGCCAAGCATTTTCAAAGGCATGGGCAACGGTGTCTGCTTGTTTCCCCTTTTTTTTTCCAACTCCTTGCTCTTTTTGACCCCTCTTCAGCTTTTCCTGGCGGACTTTCTCAAGTTTGGATTTTCTGAACCATCTGAAACAGCTCTGAATTGTGCTAGCACTATTCTAAGAGCTTTACCTCTCTTAGTCACTTAATCCTCACTGGCTTGGTGGTTAAAAATCTGCCTTCAGTGTGGGAGATGCAAGTTTGATTCCTGGGTCAGGAAGATCCCCTGGAGGAGGAAACGGCAATCCACTCCGATATTCTTGCCTGGAGAATCCTGTGGACAGAGGAGCCCAGTGGGTTACAGTCCATGGAGTTGCAAAAGAGTCGGACATGACTTAGCAACTAAACAACAACAACAAAGAATATAAGCACTGTTAAAACTCCCATTTATAGGACAGGACATTAAGGCACAGAGAAGTTAAGAAACTTGTCGAAAGTTATGCAATTGGTAAGTGGCAGGATTCAAAACAGTTATTATCCCCGTTCTGTTTATTTAGAAAGCTGTGGCTACTAGAGTTGAAGGAACTTGCCTAACTGCTGCACAGGTGGCACAAACTGGGGTTCAAGTCCAGGTCTCAGACTCCCAGTTCTTCTTTTCCATAATGCTTAGTATAAAATATGGTCCCTACAGTACTGTGACCACCTAAGGGGAGGGTGGGGCTCCTTGGCTTGCTCTGTGCTTCTTCTAGAAGCCTCCCCGTGCTCCACCCCCAGGGTGGAAACACTGGCTTTATCTCGGCAGAGCATAGAGGCAGCTGGTGCACATAGGCTCCAACATAAGGTGCTACAGAAGTATTACCTATATTTCATCTCCTTGTTCAAATCTCCACTCTCCCATTTACCTGCCAGCATAAGGCGTGTGGTTTTCTTTTGCAAGAGGATAATATGAAATGCTACTTTTGCATCAGAAAACTAAGAGGTTCATATATCCTGCCTGGATGGGAATGTTTTTCAGCCTCAGAGCCTATAAAAATACCATGGCATGAATAGTTCAGCTGAAACAACAGAATGCTGGGGAAATGAGCCTGCACAATGTACTTGAAATATCAGTCATCAACATGGTATAAAACGCCACTTCTCCCACAGAGGGAGGCCTGTGTCTGCGAGCTAAGTACACTTTCACCTGCAGGACCAGCTGGGATTTTAGGTTTATGCTTTGCAAAGTCTTAACTACTCAAACCCATCCACTAACATGAAGATTAAAGACTAGGGAATGTGTCTCATTCCTCTGGGCTCCCTGATATATCCTCCAAGGTGATAGGAATCAGAGGGTGTCCTTGTACTGTAAAGGGATTGGAATATATATTAAAATTATGTATAAATATTATATAAAATGTATGTTTACATGTGTATATCATATATGAATGGAATAAATGTTGCATTTTTATCTTAAAAGTATAATATATATTTTATGTAGTATAAAATTATATTTATATAGATACACTATTATATATGACATATAATTTATATATGTTTCATATATAATAAATATGTCATGCCTATTATTAGATATATATTAATATTATACATAATTATTATGATATATTATATATCATTTGGTGACTCAGATAGTAAAGAGTCTGCCTGCAATGTGGGAGACCCGAGTTCAATCCCTGGGTCGGGAAGATCCCCTGGAGAAGGAAATGGCAACCCACTCCAGGATTCTTGCCTGGAGAATCCCATGGATGAAGGAGCCTGGTGGGTTACAGTCCATAGGGTCGCAAAGAGTTGGAGATGACTGAGTGACTTCACCACACATATACAAATATAATTTATTTTATCTCCATTTCATATAAATACAGACAGTATATTTTATGTATGCACATATAAGCCAGGGGCGCAAAATTTGCTTTTAAAATAATCTGGAAACAAAAAATTCTCTAACCTTTATTTCAATAAAGACGTTAAAACTGAAAATGGAAGTAAAAGATGAAATGCAAAAGATATTAAAACTTGCTGAGGGCATTAGTTTGGGTGTTTTGTGGAGAAGTGGATCCAGCAGAAAGAGGGTATCACTTTCTATATAACTGATGATTAAAAATCATTAAAAAAAATTCCCTTGAGGGTTTCTGCAGAATTTCAGTCCAAGTTGCCGAAGATTTCTGTTATTAGGGAGACTTCTTGTCCTAATCTGCTTAGGCAGCAGCTTCAAGTTCCACACCTGGCTTTTGGGCAGGAGAGTCCAGCTTTTACACACACGCCCTGATGCCCAGGGAGCTCTCCTCTCACACTGCAGGAGGGTTACTGGACGGGTACCTGGCTGGGCACCCGGGGACCCTCTCCTCCCTGGCCAATGCCTGATGCCTCTGCAGGAGCGCAGAGCCCAATGTCTCCAGCTCAACTGGACTTTTTTTTTTCCCCATGGTATGGCCATATTTATTTCTTTATATTCTTGAATCCATTTGTGATTGTATAAGTGAAGGTAAAAGTCGCTCAGTCGTGTCTGACTCTTTGAGCTTCCATGGACAGACCATGGAATTCTCCAGGCCAGAATACTGGAGTGGGTAGCCTTTCTCTTCTTCAGGGGATCTTCCCAACCCCCGGATTGAACCCAGGTCTCCTACATTGCAGGTGGATTCTTTACCAGCTGAGCCACAAGGGAAGTGATTGGATAAATTACCTTTTAATTTTTAATACATACTCTCAAGCCATTTTATTGTTGTCTTCCAGTCGCTAAGTCAGGTCTGACTTTTTGTGACCCCGTGGACTGCAGCACACCAGGCTTCCTTGTCCTTCATTATCTCCTGGAATTTGCTCACATGCGTGTCCATTGAGTCAGCGATGCCTTCCAACCGTCTCATCCTCTGTCATCTCTTTCTCCTCCTGACTTCAATCTTTCCCAGCTTTAGGGTCTTTTCTAAAGCCATGCTCTTATTTTTTATTTTATTTTTTCATTTGTATATAATTTTTGAAGGTTATTTCCTTTTGTAATTATTACAGAATATTGGGTCTCTTTCCCTTGTTGTACAGTACATCCTTGATACTATCTTACACCCAGCTGTTCATATTGCCCGTGTCCCCGTTACCCCAACTTCCCCCACCTTCCACTACAGGTAACCACTAGTTTGTTCTCTGTATCTGTGAGTCTGCTGCTTTTTTTTGTTCTATTCTCAGTTTGTGGTATTTTCTAGTTTCCACATATAACTTGACTCATTTTTATAATCTTAGATTCAGAGAGCTTGAATGAGCTGACAGCACTGGATCTCCAAAAGCATTCTGAATACAGGAGAGGGATGCTCGGCTCTAAAGAGCAGCCTCATGGGTCCCTGAACTTCCCCACATATTTTGCCATGGTGGGTACATACTTCTTTTAAGTAAAGGGCTCCTTTGCAAGAGTCACGTGTCAGCAGCACATTTCCTGGATGTTGGCTGCTTGGCCATACGTCAAGGCGCCAGCATTTGGTGACTGCAGGTAATGGATTTCTGTGTCTATTTTATGAAAACTTTGGTTCAACTACTTTGAAGAACTTTGGCCGCACTTAAGTGAAATCAGCTCAGCATGTGACATGAGGTTGGGGGCAGCCACCCAGCCAGCCGTGCCTGCAGCTTGCTCCCTCCCTCCCTGGCTTGGTGGTTACTGGATGCCCAAGAGAACTGGTCAACCTGGCTGCACAAGACACAGCCCTGTCCCCACACGGGCAGCTGGCTCTCAGAGGTGTTCTGTCCACGTGGGCCAGGCATCACTTCTGAAGTCCTGGGCTGAGACTTGCTGAGTGGAGGATATTCCCACAGAGGTCCTAGAGGTGCTAGAGCCCAAGTTAGATCCAATACACAGAGGCTTTTCAAGGTTCTAACTTTAGACCTTCTGGCTATGAGTCAGCACCGTGGCCTTCTCTCTGGTGCGTCTGAGCTCAGGCCTGGGCTTGTGGAATGAGCATTGGACTGGGAGTCCTCAGGGGGTAGGAATCTGACACTTGCTCTGCATCTACTTGGATGTGTGACCTTGGCCACGAGCATCCATGCTTAGCTGTAAAATGCAGCTGATGGACAGAAGTTTCTTAGGGCACTGGGAACGTGGTCAGGGAGTAGAGGGGTGATGCAGATTCACACAGGCCCGGCAGCACACTTGTGGAGACACGGGGGCCGGCTCCCCTCACGTTTCCGAGGTTACAGGGAGTGCCTCGCATGGGCATGGCAAGCAGGAGAGACCTCGTGGAGTGTGATAAATGAAAAATTCTAAAAAGACATTTACTTTTACAAGTCAGACATTTAAGTGGGTCCTTTTTATGGAGCATTTTCAATTTTTATATCACCTAAGAGACTTTTGCATTTCTTACAGTTCTTCTGCACATTAAAAATGAATTATAGTCCTATCCATTTTAAGAAAAGAATTGGGGGGGAATTTGTAAAACAGACAAAGGCCACATATGCCCCGAGACAGTCTAATAACCTGAATGAGTTTCTCTCCTTGATTGATATACTAGTACTGGTAACTGAGGAAAAGATATTAAATGTCAATAGTTCAGGTATGAACCTAGTGTTTGGCACCTTTAGTAAATATTTTTACCATCTCTCCCACAGTTTCATGTGTTTCTTAATGTTTGTTTGGGGAAAGTCCTAAGGACAGAAATAAGCAAGCCGTGGACAGATGTTTTGAGCCCATACTGCTTAGACACTGCTTGATGCATCACCAGGATCAGTGCTAACTGGTTTGAATGTCCCCACTCATTTAGTTCTCACAACAGCCCTATGAAGAAACATTGGGTTGTTTTCTGCATTTTCAGATGGATGCTCTGAAAGGTTAAGGAATGTGTGAATGTGGAGGGTCATGAACTCAGGTGTCCTGATCCAGACTCCTTGCTGGGTACCACTGTGCTGTCCTGCCTTTCCCTCTAGTTTTCACTACGTGGGGTCAAGACTGACATCTCAGCAGGCTCTGTGTGTGTGTTAGTCTTTGCAACCCTACGGACTGTAGCCCATCAGACTCCTCTGTCCATGGGATTCTCCAGACCCTGCAAGCTATCCTGTTTGTGTAAGTTTCTTGAGATGAGGATCCACTTTGACTGAAGGCACTAACATTATACTTGCTGGTGATTGGGTTGAATGGTGTGTCCTCTCTGCACACAGCACTCCAGCAAATCATTTGAGGGGGCCGGCTTTCTACACTGGCACACAGCACTCATGGGGGTCCTGCCATCCTCCCCTGGCCAGATAAGAGCAGCAGATTCTAAAATCTGGCCATCATACAGCTAATCAGGCCAATAGTAATGGGTAAAGTAGAAAGAAGGATCTTTATTTTGGAGTTATTTGAACTGGGAGAGAATTGCCCATGGCTTCTGCAACTGGTGCTTAAACTAGTTCTGGAATTCTGTTCTCTTCCAGCACTGTCAGACATCTTACACAAATTAGAGGTGTCCACAAATTAGAGAGCCCCAGGAGTGGGGGAAATGGCAACCCACTCAAGTGTTCTTGCCTGGAGAATCCCAGGGACGGGGGAGCCTGGTGGGCTGCATCTATGGGGTCTCACAGAGTCAGACACGACTAAAGCGACTTAGCAGCAGCAGCAGCAGCAGGAGGGGGCCAGGCCTGAGAGGGGTCTGGAAACCACTAGAACAGTGGAAGTGACTGAGAATATCTAGCTCAGAAAGAAGCTTTTACTTGCATTAGTAATATTGTAATTCGTGTGATCTTTGATGAATAGAAAATTAATTTATGGAATATTTTGGCTTACAAAGTCAATTTCCCAGCATTCCAGGGCATATTAGAAATATGGGACAAAGCACACTTATCAGTCATTTTAAGAAGTTAGAAAGCAAATACTATAAACCTATACCAATTCTCTGGGCTTTCCAGGTGGCGCTAGTGGTTAAGAACCTGCCTGCTAATGCAGAGGATATAAGACACAGGTTCGAACCCTGGGTTGGGAAGATCCCCTGCAGGAGAGCATGGCTACCCACTCCAGTATTTTTGCCTGGAGAAGCCCATGGACAGAGGAGCCTGGCAGACTACTGTCCACAGGATCACAAAGAGTCAGATATGATTGAAGCGACTTAGCATGCACACATACCAGTTCTCTACAACATGGGCAGGAATTTGATTCTCAACTCACATCTCTTTCCTCAGCACGTAGAACAGTGCCAGGCATTGTTCAGGTGCTGGGAAATATTTGTTGAATGACTGTGAATGAATGAACTGTGTAGGTTGCTTAAAAACCCTGCCAGTTCCCGACAGATCTCATCACCTTTGCCACTGATGTTTTCTTTTAGTGGTTTTAAATATAAGACAGAAATTTTATATAAAACTTGAATATATAAATAAAATGTTTTAAATTAATAAGTTCAAATATATAACTTTCCCTTATTTTACAACTACTCAATGATAACAGTGAAGCAGTTATCATGCCAAACCAAAATTTGAAATCCAGGACCCTGACAGGTGCAGACACATAGCAGCCTCAAATCCAAGGTATTTCTGTTTGCTTGCCTGATAGAGTATCAAGAAAATACTGGTTCACAGAGAAGTCTTTTGCCATTCAATCTTGGGATACTCTTCAATGAAGCTTATTTGGGAGCTTGAGAGAACTCATAAGAAGTGTTTGTTTTAAAACTGAATCATTAATGATGCATTATTTATTTGTTCTTAAACCACATTATCAGCATGATAGATCAGATGTTCTGCAAACTTTACACAAGAGCTAAGGGTATCTGTGATCGGGATATGTGCGAGGCACTCATTTGCCATGAAGGGGCGCTAGTGGTAAAGAACCCACCTGCCAATGCAGGAGACCTAAGAGACATGGGTTCGATCCCTGAGTCAGGAAGATCCCCTGGAGGAGGGTATGGCAACCCACTCCAGTGTTCTTGCCTGGAGAATCCCCATGGACAGAGGAGCCTGGTGGGCTACAGTCTATTGGACTGCAAATGGTCAGACACGACTGAAGCTCCTTATCTTGGACAAAGCTGACTGCAGGTGTGCTGATCCTTGTAGGTAGTGTACTTGAATGTCTGCCCAAACCAAATGTTCTCTGGTGCTTGCAGAACCTTGGGATTCCAAAGAACAGTGTGGGTAGGAGGGAAGAAGGTAGGTAGGCAGCAAGAAATCTCACTAGTTAATGGGGCTTTCTGGGACTTTATTCAAATTAGGCTTTCACGCATTCATCCATTTGCTCATTTCTAAATAACTGTTGAGGGCTTCGCAGGTGGCTCAGTGGTAAAGAACCCTCTTGCCAAGCTGAGACACAGGTTCAATCCTTAGGTTGGGAAGATCCCCTGGAGAAGGAAATGGCAACGCACTCCAGTGTTCTTGCCTGGGAAATCCCGTGTACAGAGGAGCATGGTGGGCTACAGTCCATTGGGTCACAAAGAGTTGGACACAACTTAGCGACTAAACAGCAACAACAATTATTATCTGTTGAGCATCAACTGTAATTAATGGCCTCTTTTCTTTAAAGAGGTTACAAGTCCAGCTTCTGTGGATTTGGAATCACTTGTTAGGGACGAGGAAATGCAAAAAGAGTAGGACAGTGTGGTTCAGACCTCTCTGAGGGAGTACAAAGAGAATAATTGGAATCAGGTGGAGGTGGTTAGTGGCGGTTTCTCTAGTGGCCAGTTTTTTGAATGGCTCTAAAATAGTTAACAATATGCTTGGCAATCAACATCTAGTTGTATGCACACACATCTCATCCAGAGTCACTGTTTTTCAGGAAGGCTTTAGTTGTACAAACACTGGGAAATCAGAGCAATATCAAAGAGCTTTCCTTGACTTAGCTCTTTGGGGCTGGCCTTGACCACATGTCACCTAGTAATGAGTGACACAACTTACTCTGGGTCAAACTGGAAACATAAATTAGGGCAGCTGAAAATTTTCCACATGCTATGAGTGCCCTGACTTATGGGGCGCACTTTATTTCACCTAATAACTGTAGGTTTATTTGAATTTCAATCAGCTGCCAAGTAAATATTGAAAGTTGACTAGATGGAGCCAAGAAAGCTCATAAGTCCTGAAGGGCAATGTGGCTTTTTTCTCTCCTCCTCTTGAAAATATGGAGGTTACTTGGAAAACAAAAAAGAAAAAAAAACATAATTTGAAGTAAAATGTTTGTTTATAGGTTAAAGGCTACAAATGACAACCCATTTCCTTGATGGATGTTATAATTTTGACCCAGGAAAGAAAACACTGTAATTTCTTTTGGTGTTTTCATCACTGCCCAGGTAATCCTGATATCCAGGAGAAAAGAATTAACAGTCACTTAATTATTACTCACTTGCCATTGGAACTGAAGACTATAAAATGTAAAGGATGAGCAGGGAGCAGATTAACTGAAAGGGAAGGAAGGAGGGTTGTGATGCTTCTTTGACGTTAACCCTTTAATGAAGCATCTCCTTGGGCCTAACTTTCTGCTCTCTCTCTGCAGCCTGGCTCCCTGGCTGTACTTGTGCAGGGAGGAGGAGAGATGTAGATGTCAAACTTGGTCATGGGAGGGGTGGGGGTGCTCTGGCTTCCTGGTCTAGCTGGAGGCTCGATTCAAACATGAGGTACAAGGTCAAGTCAGGTCAATAGGAACCAGCCTAGGCAAGCAGCAGCTGCTCTATCGCCTTGAGTGCTTTTCAATTTGGAAGAACAGAGAAGAGCAGCTTCTCTCTGAATCATTGCTTTTCCAGGCTTATGAATTTCAGAACCTCTTGTACTTTCCATTGCTTTCCAAACACGGACTTGTTTCAGGCTTCCCTGCACACAGATTGCAGTGATGTGGGCAAACAGTTTTGACAAGATACGCAGCTTTGAGAAAAAGCACTTTAGGCTTACAAGGACATGCACTGTTGTTGGCCTCTTTGTGGGGGTGGTGGTGGGAGCTGCCATGTCCAGCACCTGAACAGGAAACCCAGGTCTGCAGGGAGGGGGCCCTCCGCTATGCTGGGGCCCAAACGGCCAGGGAACACATATCCGGCATTCTCCGCGGACCTTATCATCAGATTTATAACCAACAGGAGGTCGTTTTCTGTTCTGGGCTCTAGGAAAGAGAAAACACATCTCACCCAGGGCTTTTTACTCATACTTCTTACATTTGAGTGCGCAAAACATTTATTGAACACCAGCTGTGTGCAGAGTACTGTAGAAAGGTGAAGAAGAAATTAAAGATCATCCTTCTCTTTGAAGAGCTATCTTCTAAATTGAAGCTGAAAGCTCCTGAAAGCTGCTGTAAATGCTTCCAGAACAGCAGAGAAAGGACAAATGAATATTTCAATAAAGGGGGAGATTCCCCTGTCTTCCCCCTCTGATCGTCACAGGGGCTGTGGTTTTGCAGCAGACTTTTTGTTTTCTTTTTATAAGGTTTTCTGCCACTTATTCATTTTCTGTGGGCTCCTCTGGTTGATCGGATTTAGTTTCCTTCTGTGCAAGAAGCTGGGTCTAATCATTAACTTCCAGGCTCCATGCTTGTTGCCTTCAGAGTAACTCCTCCCACTCAGGTGGGCCGTGGTGGGGAAAGAAATCAAATGCCTTTACGTACAGCAACAGAAAGAGTGGAATGAATTTGAATTAAGCTCTTTGAATTTAAGAGAATAAGAAAATGATCTATTGTCTGCTTTTAAATTTAAGGGCTCTATTTTATAAATGTACACAGCACTTTACAGAACACATATGACAAGTGATAAAATAAATTTCAAGAGTATGTTTTGCTCAGTGAAAGGAAAAGAATGTAGAGGGGATATCTAGATAGGGAAATGAAGAACCCAGAGAAAAGGCAGATCCAACCTTGATGTTTCTCGAAATCCTGAAAGCAAGTTCTGCAAAGCAAGGTAGTATGCAGAGCCCCGAGACAGTATGGCACTGTGGAAAGACCACAACTCTGGGGCCAGAGAGACTGGCGTTCTTCTCAGACATTCTGTAATTGTCAGCAAGTGACTTAGCTACTTTCAGCCCCAGTTGCTTCATTTGATTAAAAACCAAGCAACAGAAAAAAAATTCTGTTTATAAGCTTTGTCGCCTATGGTGTTCTGTTATAAGCAGCCTGAATGGACTAAGAATCAGAAAAAGTAAGAAAATGGATTCCCACTTATGGCCTCCTGAAGGAGCATGGCTCTGCTTGATGCCTTACTTTTGTCCCCATGAGATTCATCTTGGACTTCGCCCTGCTAGAGCTATGACATGAGACATGTATGCTGTTTTAAGCTGCTGCATTTGTGGCAATTTGTTACAGTTGCCATAGAAAGCAAATATATTCCCCTGATAATTACCAGAGGAGATAATCAATACCTCGGTTCTCAGATCCAGTCTGCTTAGGAATATATAGTTTTCAAACGGTCAGTTCTGGGAAGAGGTCAGAAGCAGATCTCCAGAATGGACAGGTGGTGACGGGTAGAGAGCTGAGGCAACAGCACTGCCTCTCTGATCGCTTTCTCAAAGAGAAGTTGCTTTCTTGAGCCCAGTGTTTCCCCCTTTATCCTCTCTGTCTAGTCTTTCTCTGCTTGAAAGTAAAGCTAAGCCTTTTCTAGAAAGGTGTGACCTTTAGGTGTACCCATTTATAGAAGTATGGTGGGTTGAGAATCACTGCATTGTTATGGAAAGCAAGAATCAACATGCTTTAGGATTATTCCAGCAAAGGTTAATATGTTGAGTAAAATTTGAATCAGTCAATTACTATAAGAATATGAAAAATAAAGGGATTTCATGTAGTAGCTTCACCTTCAAACACAACCATTTAAGCTTATTTATTCATTTAAAATTATATGTAGTAAAGGATACAAACCTATAAACCTACTAATGTGAATATACACTTTGAATGTCCACACCACAAGGTAGAGTTTATTCCTAATTTAGGAGTATACATACTGACTATATAAATGTGATGCCTATTCACCTTCAGGGCAAAAATACATGTTTGAGTCAAAGGACAGCTTCCATTAGTCAAGGTTTTTGCGTTTTTAAACGTTAGGCTTGTAGAGAAGCATGAGGAATGAAATAGCAGCCCTTGGCTTCCTAAATTTCAGATTTTCTAACAAGGAGAAATTAACTGATACTGTTTAGGGAAGCAAAGGAGAAAAAGAGCTGATTCTTAATATCTTGGGAATGAGGTTCCGGGTTTCAGTCAAGAAAAATACTAGTGAAAACCCAACATTGTCTCTTCAGCATGTGCAGAGAAAGCGGCACAGAAAGATTTCATGAAATACAGAAAGCTATTTTTACTGTATAAAATGAAGCATAATTGTTTTGAGCATTTTCTTAAAGAGTCTCTGTAACTGAAGAAAACACAGGGTACAAGGTACTGTGTTTAGCGATATGGACACAGCCTTAGATCTTTTTTCCTGGGTTGGGAGTCTCTCACTTCTGCACACGCTTCAGGGGAAATAGCAGAGATGTGACGAGTTCACTTCTCTGAAAAGAGAGGATGTTCTGAAAAGAGAGTGAATTCAGGGAATCAGAACAGACAACAGCTAATGTCAAAAGGTGCCAAGGAAACCACCTATCACATTTAAAACCATGTTGCTGTTCAGAGTCAGGGAAAAAGTTAAAGCAAGAAAAAAGTTAAAAGCAAGAAAATACCAAATTCAGCTATTAATATATCAGTTTTATAATTATTTCATTTAAAAGCCTAATTTTTCCACTTTGGTGGGTTTCTCACACCCTCTGTAATATTTATCGAGTTAAATCTATTTCTTTTTAGGGATGTATAAGCTTGTCTAGGTCACTGAGGCAATGGTTTCCAGTATGGATTCCGAAGTCTGAGAAGCTGAAGCAGGCCCCCAGGTTGATTCGATGTTTATCCCTGTGGTTCATTAGGAATTTACGGAGGGATCTAAAGCGCCAGTAGTGCCCACATGGGGTTGTTTTAATCTATACTATTAATCTGGAACATTAGACTGTATTTTCCGTGGTATCTGAGGTTACTGTTGCTATTGTTTGGATCGTTCTGGTTTTTAAGGAAGAACTTGTATACTGGGAGACCCTAGATTACCCATTCTAACAATTTATTTTTGCATTCTAAGCATAAAGAACAAATAAAGAGAAACATGCATTGGAGTCAGAAAAAGTAGTCACCATGATTTAAATGTGAAAGAATATCTTTCCAAATTTGGGTTCCCCAGCTCATTTGGATCTCCTTATTTTGAGACCAGTAAATACTATTTTATTTTTAATTAAGACTTATATTTAGCAGAAGTTTGTTTTCCAGTGTTCTCTTTTCCAAACAGCACATTTTTTCAGTTATCCACCCTGACCATCATAATTAATGACAGCAAACTTTTTGTAACAATATCAGAATATATTCTAATTTTGTTCCTTCACTATGAAAACTACTTTTTTTTTTTTTTTTTACTATCTATGATGTCTTCCACAAGCTCTGAGCATCACCTGCTGGATATGACAATACTATCCAAACTCAGGTTGTTTAGAACTGAACTCATTATCTTCCTCCCTGTCCCGAACCCCTGAATTGGTTCTTCTTTAGGAATATGAGTTTACACTCCCCTCTGTTCAGTTCTCTATTCTGATTCTGGAAGGCTGGGAGTCACCTTCATCGGCTCCTCCTCCTCCACGAATCCATGAACCACTGTGGATTCTAACTCCTCTTCCTCGCCCGTTTCACTCCCTCTGCTTGTCTTCAGCTCCTTAGCTGCTGTCTTAACTCAAGCCAGCATTAGTTGTGCCTACGTTCCTTTCATCATCTGCTTATTTCCCAAGTTTCAGTCTAACCCCCTTTCATCCTATCATCCACCTTGACGTCAGACAGATCTTTCTAATATGCAAATGACATCACATCATTCCTATTTCCAGTTCGTCCATGACTCTTCATTGTCTGAACTACTGACTGTTCAGATTCCTTTTCAGAGTAAACAGGGCCCTTTAGGATGTGACCTCCATCTATTTTTCCAGTTTAGCTTTTGCTACTCCTGCCCCCACGTATTAAGGGAGCCATCCATGTGGTTTGGCTTACCAGTCTCTGAGAGTACCTGCAATATATGCCCTTGGGCCTTTGCAGTCGCTATTTCCTCTGCTTGGAATAATACTCTCCCACCCCATTACTTCCAGGGAGATCTCCCCTTTAATGTCATCATTGGACTTAATACATTTTACCTTCAAAGGACATTTTCCATGTCTGTCTTCTCAACCCATTGACTATATTTTAAAATTTTATCATTTTGTCTTTCTCCTTTAAGTCTTCAATCCACTTGGAATTCATTTCTGTCTATTGTGTGATGTCAAGTTTCAACTTTATTTTCTTCCCTATCACTTCAGTTCAGTTGCTCAGTCGTGTCCAACTCTTTGCGACCCCATGAACCGCAGCATGCCAGGCCTCCCTGTCCATCACCAACTCCCGGAGTTCACCCAAACCCATGTCCATTGAATCGGTGAATAAGCAATTGTTTGGATAGCATTTATTGAAATGTTTCCTCATTGATCTACAATGCTGCTGTTTATAACTCAAATTTATATGTAGGTGTTTACTTCTTGATTCTATATTCCATTCCTTTATTTTTCTTTATGTGTACTTTTTCTACACTGTATTAATTAATGTAACTTTATAATATTTCTTGATGTCAGACAGGGCAATTCACCCATCTTATTCTTTGTCAGAAAGAAGACTTGGTATACATATGTCCCCTCCCTCTGGAAACCTCCTCCCACCTCCCACTCCTCACCTCTCTAGGTTGTCACAAAGCACTGGGTTTGAGCTCCCTGCATCATACAGCAAATTCCCACTGGTTGTCTTGGCAGAAGCTAACACAATATTATGGGGCAATTGTCCTCCAATTAAGAAGAAAAAAAAAGAAAATGAAAAAAGAAAGGAGACTTGGCAATTCTCAACCCCTGATTTCTCACACAAAGTTTAGAATCAGCTTGTTGAGTTTCACCAAAAACCTTTAGAAATTTGATTAGAATTGCCTTCAGTCTGTAGATCAATTTGAGGAGAAATGCCATCTTTATAATATTCAGTCATTCTATCCATGAACATGGCATAGTTCTCAACTTTTAAAAAATCTTCTTTGATGTTTTCCAATCAAGTTTTATAATTTCCTCTGTAGGAATATTGCAAATCTTAATTTATTAACATTATAAAGTTTGGGTTTTCTGTATGTGTTATCATATTATCTGTGAATCATGGTAGTTTTCTTTCTTCCTTTCAAATCCCCTTTATTTTTTTCCCAAGACCTCGATATGCTGTTAGAAATTGTCATGGTGGAAAGCTTTATCTTATTCTTCATCTGTTAACAATGAAGAGGCCTTCTGTTAAGATTTGCTTTGTCCTTGGTTTTCTGTAACTTGACTATATATGCCTAGGTATGGGTTTTTGGTGTTCGTTTGCTTTTGTTTAGTTTTGTTTCTTTTTTTTTGGCTTAGTGGTCTTTGAGCTTCTTGGTTCTATGATTTGGTGTCTCTCTGTCATTAGTATGAAAAGTTCTTGGCCATTGTCACTTTATTTATTCTGCTTCATTCTCACTTACTTTTTCAAGTATTTCTGTTATGTGTTTGTTACACCTTTTGAAGTTTGTTCCATGGGTCTTGGATGTTCTCTTCTATTATTTCTTTCTGTTTTCTCTTTGCATCTCAGTGTGAGAAGTTTCTATGGACCTGTTTTCCTCAGGTTTGCTAATTCTTTCCTCATGCATATCAAGTCTACTGATGAATCCATCAAAGGCATTCTTGGTTTCTTTTACTGTGTTTAAAAGTTATAGCATTTCCTTTTTGTTCTTACTTAAGGTTTCTATCTCTTTACTTACATTATCCATTTGAATCTCCACGTTGTTTACTTTAGAGCCTTTAACATATTAATCTTAGCATTTAAAACCCCTTGTTTGATCATTCCAGCGGCTGTGCGTATCTGAGTCCGGTGTCTGCTTCTGATGATTGCTTTATCTCTTCAGATTGTGGTGGTAGGCTGGTGGAGTTTTGTTTTTTTTTCCCTTGCCTTTTGGCATCCTTATAATTTTTTGTTGTTGTTGTAAGCAGGACATATTGTATTAGGTAATAGCAACTAATTTAATAGGCCTTTAGTTTGAGGATTTATGCTTATCTTACTACAAGATGACTGTGTTTAATGTTTGCTGTAGCTATGGCTCCAGAGGGCTTCCCTGGTGGCTCAGCAGTAAAGAATCTGCCTGCAGTGTGGAAGAAAAGCATTTGATCCCTGGGTTGGGAAGATCCCCTGGAGAAGAAAATGGCAACCCACTCCAGTATTCTTACCTGGAAAATTCCATGGACAGAGGAGCCCGGGGTCCTACAGTCCATATGTTCACTTCGGACAAGATTGAAGTGACTGAGCACACATGAGCACACAGGACTCCAGAAGCTTCAAATTTCTCTAGCATCTTTCCTTTGTCTACTGTCTTTGCTGTGGGTCTTCCCTAAGTACTGCTCCTCGGAGTAGTATGTTTTACATACTATTCAATGGCAAGCCACTCCAGTACTCTTGCCTAGAAAATCGCATGGACAGAGGAGCCTGGTGGGCTGCAGTCCATGGGGTTGCTACTAGTCGGACACGACTGAGCGACTTCACTTTCACTTTTCACTTTCACACATTGGAGAAGGAAATGGCAACCCACTCCCGTGTTCTTGCCTGGAGAATCCCAGGGACGGCGGAGCCTGGTTGGCTGCCGTCTTTGGGGTCGCACAGAGTCAGACACGACTGAAGCGACTTAGCAGCAGCAGCATGTTTTACAATAGTAAATGTTTCACAATTCTCTTAGCTTTAATCCATTACTATTATACTGAAGCCCTGTGTGTGTGGTGGTAGGGGTGAGAGAGGCAGAGCATTCTGTAATCTGATTAACTCTGAGTCTTTTAGTGAGCCTGTGTCTAGTGGCTGTGGTCTTCACAATTGTTTCTGCCCCTCTTACAGTGGTTTTCACTCATTTTCCTTGTCCTGTCCTGCCTTCCCCCATGGTAGCATTTCAAAACTGTTTCCCTGAAGCCCTATTCCCTGTTCACTATAGTTTTTGTTTTTTATTCCCTCGAGTAAGGCAGAAGGGCTGGAGTGGGGAGAAATTCTTGACTCCTAGGATAAAGGTGGTGTTGAAGAAGACTCTCGAGAGTCCCTTGGACTGCAAGGAGATCCAACCAGTCAATCCTAAAGGAAATCAGTCCTGAATTTCCATTGGAAGGACTGATGCTAAAGCTGAAACTCCAATACTTTGGCCACCTGATGTGAAGAACTGACTCATTTGAAAAGACCCTGATGCGGGGAAAGATTGAGAGCAGGAGGAGAAGGGGACGACAGAGGATGAGATGGTTGGATGGCATCACTGACTTGATGGACATGAGTTTGAGTGAACTCCAGGAGTTGGTGATGGACAGGGAGGCCTGGCGTGCTGCAGTCCATGGAGTCGCAAAGAGTTGGACACGACTGAGTGACTGAACTGAGGATAAGGTTTTAGAATCATGCTAAGGCAAAGCCCTTCACCTTGAAGCGTAAGCCTCTGTAGTGGAGATGTCTCTTAAAATGTTTCACAAGGACAACTCTTCCCCTCCCCTTACCAGAGACACAAGGGACTCCTCCAGTTCTCAGATCCTCAAATGAGAACTTGTTGGAGTTCCTGGAGGGGAAGCCTGTGAAAATCTGGGGGGCCATTTGAAGACTGTGGCCCCAGGAGTTTCTTACTATCACTGTAGTCCATACTCAGCCTTCTGTCAAAATTACCATTTAATTGTTCCTATCAGTTTACAGCTCAGCGGTAGTGAGGTGGGTCTTGGTTGCGATCATCTTTCTGATGTGTCTCCCTCCACATTTGGGGGGGCAGCAGTTTGTCTGACAACTTCCATTATCTTTCAATTATCTGATAGAAACATTTTTTTTTCTTTTCATTTTCAGTTTGTCCACCTTTTCCTGGTTGTAAAGATGGGAGGGATAACTTCCAAGCTCCTTCCTTGTATCTTAGAGCTGAAATCACAGATCTTAACTTATTATTCTTGATAGAAGCTGAATTAATGATACTGTATTCGTATGCAGTGATTAATTAAGTTTATTAATATTTTGGGATTTTTGAATCGAAGAATCTCATGAACGAGATTGGCCTGTCACTTTCCTTTCTCTTACTGTCCTTGTTTATTTTTAGTAACTAGGCTTTATCAAATCACCAAAATGAGTTGTCCTCTTTTCTGTGCTTTTTTTCTATACTCTGGAATTGTATGTATAAGATTGGAATTATTTTTTCCCTGAAAGTTTTGGAGAAATTGCCTATAAAATTGTCTGGGCCCATTTTTTTTCTTTGTGGGAAGATTTAAAACTCTACTGCAGTGTCCTTTCTGGCTAAAGTAGTACTCAGTTGTTAATATGTTCTTGAGTATGTTTTAATAAGTTACTGTTTTCTAGAAATTTGTTCATTTAGTCTAAGTCTTCAAATTTATGGGCATAAAATGATTCATTGCATTTTCCTGTTCGTGTATCTACCATTTCCTTTTTTGGTATCTTGTCCCTATAGAGTGAATCATCTTTGGGCTGGAGATAATTTTTTCAGGAAACTTTTGATAACCCAATATGTGATTAGGTCAGGGCTGGTTTTTAGAAGGGCTTCCCTGGTAGCTCAGCTGGTAAAGAATCTGCCTGTAATGTGGGAGACCTGGGTTCGGTCCCTGGTTTGGGAAGATCCCCTGGACGAGGGCATAGCAACCCACTCCAGTATTCTTGCCTGGAGAATCCCCACGGACAGAGGAGCCTGGTGGGCTGCAGCCCATGGGGTCTCTACTGCCTGCTACTCTATAGTTAGGGTCATCTGTTACCAACTCTTAAGAATTACATCACCCTCCAATCATCAGTCATTCTTTGGCATACTTTGGGCCTTGACCTATACTAATACTTTGGCTACCTCATGCGACGAGTTGACTCACTGGAAAAGATTCTGATGCTGGGAGGGATTGGGGGCGGGAGGAGATGGGGACGACAGAGAATGAGATGGATGGATGGCATCACCAACTCGATGGACATGAGTTTGAGTGAACTCCGGGGGTTGGTGATGGACAGGGAGGCCTGGCGTGCTGTGATTCATGGGGTCGCAAAGAGTCAGATACGACTGAGCAACTGAACTGAACTGAACTGATAGATTTCAAATGTCTTTAATAATTGGATCTTTTTGATGTCTTAACATTTGATTACGATCTTTGCAACCAATCTGGCTAGATTCTGTGTGCAGCTATCCAACTCAGAGGCTGCATTTAGACACAGCCTGTGAATCCAAAGCAACATGAGCAAAGTTCTAGTCACGCCATAGTTTGTGGCTGCCAAAATGTGGACACGGAAGCAGTTATTTTAAAACTTGATAAGCAACACAGCATTTTGGAGAATTGTGGAATAAAATGAATGCTTCTTGTTGCCCAGTTGGAAGAGCATTTGCATGATTACTTACATCCTGAACATTGAATGCCCTTTATCTGGTCATAGAATATCTGTTTTGGGTAAGAATTCTCTTTAAGAGCATTATATATTTTAGGTAAGGTAATTTTTTCAAGTAAGATTTAGATTCTAGAGACTTTTCTCTGTTTAGTACTTTATTCTGGTGGGATTTAGCAATCTTTTGTTAAAAATGAGAATATATTTAATTTTTACATTTTAAATATAATTTATATAAAAATGTAAACTATGGATCAATCATATATTTAGATTCCTAGGTTCCTTTATATAATATTCTTGTATTACATTTTTTGGGGGTATAATTTATACACAAGTTAAATTGGGAAGTTGGAAACTTCTTCAGTGTTCATGTAATGTTTAATTTAAATTATTTCCAACCACAGCCCAAGTCTCATGCTGCTATGGACAATCTGTGTTTCTTGGTATATGTTCCAACATTTTATTTAACAAAATAGAAATAGAAGAACAAATATAAAGGCACCAAATGTGAAGTATAGCTAGAAGGCTTTGACAGACATAACAGCGAAGCTACTTCATCTTCACAGCATTTGATTCAGGGACATTATAACTCAAAAGATTTCATCTTTGAGCATTTAATTCTGTAATTTAAAGAACAACTCAATACAACATAAAAAGGAGAAATGTCCAGCTCAATCCTCACGCAATAAATCCAAAACTATGAAGTGACATTAGCTCAACAAATGCAGTCTTGATTTAATTCTGATTATTTCAGAACATCTTCTTGATCCTCCAACCAACATGGTCATTTAGTCAGATTCAAGGATATTAAGTCAGCTTGGAAAAATAATTTTTAATGATTAAAAATATATGCTACAGTGATAAAATATGAAGCTGATACCTTGAGATTAGAGGATACACATTTATGAATGAAGTAAAATATGTAAAAACTAAAATTATCCTTTATTTAGTGATAAAACGGAGACATTAACTACTAGAAAAAAACTGTTAGATAATAAAAACAAAATTGACAAGGCAAATAGTCTATTTTATAGTCTCTTTGCATAGATTCCTTAGAAAACAGTGGCTGCTAATGGATTATTGGAAGGTGCATCTCAGGGAAGCAAGAGCAAGGGGAAAATATTAGGGAGGCAGGGAAGGAGAAGAACAAGTCCAATGTGATGCATCCACAAGGGAATGGATTTTGGTCCTTAGGTCACATGGAATGATGCTGGAGAGGCTATGTGTAACACTGTGTCTTGGGAGAGTCTACTGCAGAGGTGTGGGCATTTATCTGAGCTCTTACCCATCACTTGTATTTTATTTATCTAAATCAAAGAAACTAACTCCTGGAGACTTCTGAACAGCTGTTGAAAAAGCTAAGTTTCTCCTTGTCCATTGTTGACGTCCCTGGAGGTTCCCTTTGCTTTTCCACCAAAGGAATGGCCTATCCCTTTGCTAAGGTAGCTATTAGGAGAAAGCAAGAAAAGCAGCAGAAGCTTTGGGGAAGTGGCTGGAGGGAGAAGGCAGGATATGAATGGTGCTTAAGTTGGGTTTGTTACTAGGATATCTGTGTGAATGTGTGCATGTGTGTGTGTTTGTGCAAGTGACACATTCAAAGTTATACATGGGTATGATTTTCCAACAGGGATCTATTAACTAGGGCTATGAGTAAATGGAAGAGTGAAGGGTATGTTGTCACTCTAAAAGAGCTTGTTACGGAGCCTATAAGGGGAACTCAAATCGTATCAGAGTTGAGAAACCTTTAGATGTTTGCATGGGAGTGAAGGAGATTTCATTGTCAAAGTTTCTGGGTGGCACTGTTGGCGTAAAACTAGAAGAAGTGTAGCTGAGAGACAGATACACTCATATGAGGTCTTTGAGCACCCTTTTGAGACGGCTGACCTGTGGCAATAACTTGAGAAGATGCAGCCGAAGGAAAATTCAAATAGGTATTGGGGCAGCCACCACAGCCCTCCCCAGGGTCTTCGTGTACAGAACTGTAGGACCTATTTCCACCTAGTCTATTTCACACTCATTTCTAATGATTAATTCCTTAAATTTGTATATATTCTTCATCTCCTCATCTGTAGAAATTTAAGTCTTCTTAGAACCTTAAAGAAATGGAAGAGATTCTTAAAGCACATCCATCAGTAAGAACAAAGTCTCCATCAGAACTAACACATGGAGGTGTCAGAGCATGGGGAAATTGGGAAGAGTTAATAATGAATGTAGTGTTGTTAAAAAGGCAGTCTACTGGTTGACCCAGCTGAGAATTTTTATCTGTCTGGTTTCTGTCATGTCGACATATTTGATACCAGGAATGATATTTGGAAACAATGTTGTGAGTGGAAGGATCCTTTGTATTTAGGACCCTACTCTTTTTAGAATGATTTTGGAAAATTTCTCAGATATTTACATTTGGCTGTCTGCTTTCTACCTTAAGAGGGTGTGACCAACCAGGTGGATGGTGAGACTGAGTTTAGTCATGGGAAAACAAGCCTTCTTGTATGCCATTTCTGAATTCTCTCTTCAGATCTTTTTTATATTTTCAGCATGTATTAGATAATGACCAACCATCATTGTCATCTAATATGCTTATTAATTATTCATCTATAATACCTTGAGATTCTATGTTATCTTACTGAATTATAGGTCTGCTTGTGGAAGCTAATTTAGAATATAGTTTTGTTCCTGTGCCCACTGGTAAATTTAATAGTCTATATTTAATGCAATCTGTTAAATAATAAAGGGCTTCCTGGGTGGCTCAGTGGTAAAGAATCTACCTGCTAATGTAGGAGAAACGGGTTCAATCCCTGGGTAGGAAGAAGGGTTTAGTCCCTGGAGAAGGAAATGGTAATCCACTCCAATATTCTTGCCTGGAAAATTCCATGGACAGAAGAACCTGGCATGCTACAGTCCATGGGGTTGCAAAAGAGTCAGAAATGACTTAGTGACTAAATAGCAACAACAATTAAATAATAAAGCAAGTTTAAATAAGACTTTTTTAAGAGTCACATGTTAAAATGTTTTATTGAAAAATTTTGGAGGGTACACTTATCTTGTTGTAAAATATTTCTTTAAAGTCAAGAAAAAGATAGTTGTGGATGAATGTGGATATATTTTCATCCATAATTGTCTCCATAATTACAAAATGTAGTTTAGAAGTGCAAACTCCAGTAATGTGAGTGAACCACCAGGCTTTCAGAGACAACATTTCAAGCATCCTAGCATTACCAAATTATAGACATCACCATTTTGAAATTCAAAGAATGCTTTTGGATTATGGTGGTAATTATTTATGAAAATAATAGTATCCATAGAATGCATGGTGAAACTGAAAAGTGTTCCCCTTCCCATTGCTCATTCAAATCTGAATAGATCTTCTCTGCCTTTTGGATGAAATATGGGGCAGGTCCCATTATTTTCCCAGTAACTCCCAGAAAATCAAAAGCCTTCTAGTCCCTTTAGTCATAAAACCAATTTTCTTTTCAAGTCTCATGTGATAGCAAAACTTTATACTTCCCATCAGATTAAATCTTCTGTCCTCCTCCAGCTAAGACTTCTTTAGGTTGGATGTTTGCAGGGGCGGGTAGGTACAAAGAACACCCTGTGTTCTCATAGTTTATTTCTTCTCTCCCAACCTACCCCTTTTAGCTTCCTCTGTTTCCTCCAGGGTTTTGAGGTGGGGATGGGAGAGAGAATAGGCAGGAAATACCTTGGCCTGGTACTGGGGTCTCTGGACTTTGTGGTTGTTGGAGGCTGACTCTTGAAGGGGGCAATTTTAAGTGTCTCTTTGATAGCCATCCCTTTGGGCACACCTGAGTAAACTTCCTGTGACTTGGGCAATGAATCTTCCATTTTCTAGCTATTTTTAATTTTCACCTCAGCCTCAGGGCACGCAGTAGTCCATCACCTTCACCCCTGAGAGAGTCTTAACACCCTTTCATGAAGCCCTTTTGGACAAAATTTAAAATGGTTCCAGGCTGGCTCTCTCCTTCATGTCCAACATCTGGTTCATGTAAAGCACATATCATTGCTTCTACTGCCTTGTTTGTTATCACAATTTACTTCCAGTAAAGTTTTCTTTGTCAGCTGCCATTAGCCACTTTGGCCAATTTTTCCCTGATAGACTTTTTTTCTGTGTGATTCAATTAGCAGTTCACTGAGTCCCTAAGCTCTAGGGGGAGACAGGCCAAGCTCCTCCACCAGAAGGGAGAGGAAAGCAGCCTCCTTCCTGCCCCCACCCTTGCCCCCAGGCAGTGGGAGTAAAAAGGCCAGTGAATTTCAACACCTTCTCTAGAGATGTTTTCTTTAATGACCTTTTCAATCTCAACAGTTTTATACCTTCAGTGGGTGGGCTAAGAGTCATAAAAAATTGGCTTTAGCGACTTGTTTTTTGCAAGTGAAAATGCATACTGCTTACACGCAAAAGGAGCACACTTCAGCCTGGAAAGCCGGACTACATGCCCTCTGTGTTCTCTGATTCATACCAGAGACTGGAAGTGAAATGGCCCACTTTTAACAATTTAGTATATAAAGGAGAACCAAGCTAAGAAATGCATAATTATTCATATTTTCTGCTCGTTATGTGTAGACTTAGTAAAAATTATGTTCAGAAGTATTAAAATCCATCAACAGAACAAAAACAGAACAAAGTGACCTAACACTGTGTTTGTATGTCTTGCTGTATTAACAATTCAGGTTATGTACTTAAAAATCATGTCTAATAATAAATAATGGCTCAATAAAAACTGTTTTAAATTAGTGTCATTTATTTGTGTATCCTCAAACATTTATAGAGCTCTGCAGTCCATGGGGTCGCTAAGGGTCGGACACGACTGAGCGACTTCACTTTCACTTTTCACTTTCACACATTGGAGGAGGAAATGGCAACCCACTCCAGTGTTCTTGCCTGGAGAATCGCAGGGAAGGGGGAGCCTGGTGGGCTTCCGTCTATGGGGTCACACAGAGTCGGACACGACTGAAGTGACTTAGCAGCAGCAGCAGCATTATGGAGCAGGCACGATACTAGAGAGGAAAACAAATATGAATATGAGGTTCCTTATCCTTGTGGAGTGGGGCTAGGCAGGGATACAAGGTGAGAGCAGTGATGTCTGTGGGCATGGAGTTGGAAAAAGACCGTATAGTTGAATAGATGAATCTGGAAAGCAGAAGAAAGACTTGGCCTAGCGTTATAGAGCTGGGCTAACTGAATGATGATCTTTAAGAGGAAAAGCTAAAAAGCAACCAAATAAAATGTTTCCTTGCCTTTTCTTAGAATGACCTACATAGGGAGGACCCAAGTGGAAATCAGGTTGGAACTTGTGCATTTTCCTTGGAAATAACTACTGGTAGATTCTCAGGCCACTGGCAGCATAAAAATGACTCCACATCACTTTTTCTTTGTAATTTTTAGAATGAGAAGACTCATTTGAATTCTAATTTGCAATTCTAAAACTTACCTCCCCCTTCCTCTGGCTGCAAAATTGGGACCAGTCATGTTTCATGAAAAGCCCATCTTCCTATAGGAATTGGGTACTTTAGATACACCTTGGAATCAGTAACTTGTTACATATTGACACTTGTATAGGAGAGGTGTAGGTCTCTCCCCAGTTCTTAGAGGGAAATGGAGCTGCTACCCACTCCAGTACTCTTGCCTGGAAAATCTCATGGATGGATGAGCCTGGTAGGCTGCAGTCCATGGGGTTGCTAAGGGTTGGACACGACTGAGCGACTTCACTTTCACTTTTCACTTTCACGCATTGGAGAAGGAAATGGCAACCCACTCCAGTGTTCTTGCCTGGAGAAACCCAGGGATGGCGGAGCCTGGTGGGCTGCTGTCTATGGGGTCGCACAGAGTCGGACACGACTAAAGTGACTTAGCAGTAGCAGCAGCACCTGGAGGTAGTAGAACAGCCAGGGCTGGCAGAGCTGAATGGGCCCTGTACATGGGGTACTTGTGTGCCATGGACTGTCCCCACCAGCTGTTTATGTTCATTTGTCCCCTAGATCACTCTGTAAATTTTTGAAGTGGATGAGTTTTCTCCACAAATGAACACCTACAGGCTTTTCAAAAACTTTCAGAGGGCTCCTGGATCTCTTGAAGCCCATCCCTGAACCTCCTTTTGCATACTATAAAAATAAAACAATAGGATCTCATAAAAGGAGGCGTCTATAACTACATCCAAGAGAAAAGGATGCTAGAATTGTAAGTGGTAAAATTTTAAAAACATATTCGTCTAGGACACACAGATAAAAGTATGGAAAAAGGAGTGGTTTCCAGAAAAAGAACTAGAGGGAAAAGATAGATCCGTGCAAGGTCAATGTATCCATTTAAAGGATACTGTAGAGAAAAATAACTTCACATGTAAATGAAGCAGGAAAAAATGAAATAACTCCTTTAAAATTTCTTTCTCTAACAAGAAAGGTAAACAAAAAGAAGTTAGTCAACTAGGAAGTACTGGCGATATCACAAGAATAACCATTTCCCATGGGTGAATAAGGAAATTCTTTTTAAAATATTTAAGAATTATAAGTAGGTCTGAATAATGAAATTAAGAGAACTGGCTATTATTCTTATAGAACCACTAATAATTGTTTTTGAAAGTGGACTTTAGAGGCTGGTGATTGAGATTCAGGTAAAATGTACCTGTATATTATGTTGATAATATACATACCATTTTATCTTCTCCAGTAGCCTAATCTTTCATTTACTAGTGCTTCCTCCTAGAAAACCAATATTATTGTCATTGATAATGAAAATACTGACACCCTGGCATAATGGTATTGTGCCCATTTTTTTTTTTTTTTGTTCTCTCTAGCCCTAATGAAAATGGAAGGCATTAAGTAGCATTGGAAACAAAGGGTTACTGCCCAGATGTGAGCTCGAATGAACATTAAAGAGTACGGACATATTCCAGAAGGAACATTAAAATGTGACAAGTAGGATGAGAAGCAAAACTAAGGGAACCTAGCATGTCTGACAGATAATTTCAATAAATTGAAAGACAAATATTTATTAAAATGTAAATGTAACATTGAAATCTTGGAACCTGGAGGGGAAATTTGACTGGTGGCTAGATTGTAAGAAATTCATCCCATTAGTATGGGTGGCTTCAGAATCTGAACATTTTAGGGAGACATTTCCACACTAAACACTGTGGGGGGTAGGTGGTATCTAGGGGAGAATGGGTAGTAGTTTCTACAAATGAAGATACCCAGGCGTAGACAGATGATGCAGTCCACGAGGAGGCCTGTTGCAAAGGAGGCAATGACAGGACCAGTCTGAAGTGGGGAGAAACTGGTAGTGAGTCTGCTGTCTAACAGTATTTTGCCTGTGAAATGGACAGAATGAACAAGTGTGTATCTAGTCCGATGTGAACCAAAAGATTAGTCACACTTCTGAAAATTCCTAAATACTGGAATTTGGTATTTAAAGCAACATATCTTGGTATTTGTCAAACAAGATGAGATAGATTATGAATGTTTATCTCTAACGCCAACTGTCCAAACTGAAATTAGAAACATCTGTCAAATGATTTTCATTCTACTTTTTAAAGCTATTTTTTTCTGCTTTAGTTTTTTCCAAACACCATGTGACAGAACGTCAATAAGAAAATTCTTGATATAACACCAGGAACATTGGACTTCTTGAAGTTGCTGTAGGGCTTGGAGTAAACTATTTTTAGGTTCAGATATTATGATTGGGGATTTCCAGATGATAATCTTTCTCTAAGCACTCTAAACTATCTGCATAATTTTTTAATGGCTATGATGGATGAATTTTATCAAATTGACCTTGAAATATATGTTTACTAAGCAAATTACTACACCAGACAGTACTTGGTAAATTGAAGAATCTCTTGTATTTAATCTTAAACCCAATCATCAGATGAGAAGTAATGATCATCAACACCTTGCTAAAATGTGTTTGATAATCAATTTACATTTAATATATCAATAAAATGTTTATTGAACATATAAAATTAAAATAACAAAATTGAACATATTAGTTTTCAAAGAATTTGACATGTTAAGTAGTCTTTTGTTGAGTTGCAATGATTTGATAGACTGTTTCAAGTTTTTCTTAAACAGAAGCATTGCCCAAGTTTCACCAAAATAACTCTATAACATTAATCCATGTAATAGTGAAAGAACTGTTCACCTTAAATTGGAGTTGTTGTTATTGTTGTTTAGTCACTAGGTCATGTCTGACTCTTTTGTAACTCCATAGACTATAGCCCTCCAGGCTCATCTGTCCATGGGATTTCCCACGCAAGGATACTGGAGTGGGTTGCCATTTCCTTCTCCAGGGGATCTTCCTGACCCAAAGATTAAACCCCTGTCTCCTGCATTGGCAGGCTGGTTTTTACCACTGAGCCTGGTGTAAATTGAAATACAACTTGTCAGATATAAACAATGAATAAAGCCCAATATACACTAACTGGCAAATGCTTTTCTTTTGCTCCTCTGTTATTGAAATACAGAATTGCAACCAATCTGTACAAAATTCCAGAAAAAGCACAAAGCAACATGTGGTTCTTCAAAGGGAACATGGGACCCAGATTGCCAACAGAATGGTGGTAATCTGACCTCTGTTTTCCCTGGTGTTTCCAGCTAGTGACTGTCCCAATAGAGTTTTAAAAATACGGTATCTGTGGAGACAGAGTTGTAGAAACAGTCAAATATTAATAGAAGATTTTGCAAGTCAGTCTTGGACCTCCGGATGTGAAGTGGTGACTTTTGAGCTCCAGGCTGACTTGTTGCTGATTCCAATTTTTCAATAATTAAAATGGGGACTTTTAAATCTTCTTGCAGTTAAGCCTCTCTGTACTTCCCTGCATGTATTAATCAACTGTTATGAGTGCCCCTCAAAACAAATGTTCTTCCTCTTTTGAGTGTTTTTTCTTCTTTAAGAAGAGAAAGATCACTGAGCAAGATTATAAAAAAATTAAATTCTTTTCATGGAATTATTTTTGTACCTTCAGAGTAACAGGAGGTGGTTAATTCTGAACATTTATCTGAAACTTTACACCAGCTTTGCCCAGGGCGAATTTGCAAATCTTCTTTCCTGCCATTGGGTCTGACTGAGGAGCTTCCATTTGCAGAACCATATGTGCAGTAACCGGTCCTTGGGGTCACCCTGGCAACCACACAGTCTCCTCATTCCAAGCCACACTGGTGCTTTGCCAGTGAGAGGGACAAAATGGAGAAGCCTAAAATGATGCTGAGAAGGGGAAAGAAGATGAGAGAGAATTTTGAAATCGAGTGAGCCAATTTCATACCCCTTTAGAAGGAGTTTTATTCAAAACAAAGTGATCTAATCAGAAGTGGAACAGCCATTCACTCTTCCAGGGATAGAATAATAGAATGTATTTCTGTGGTGGTTTGTAATTAGAGATAAAATTTGGGTAAACCAATATAAAAGGTTCAGAGTAAACAGTATATCCAGCATAGAAATCCAAACTCTACTCGATTTAAAGGATTTGTTGTCCAGGAGTAGGAAGAGTGATTTCTCTCATAGGAGCATTGGGTAAAATACCATAAGAAAGAGTCCTCAATTTTGCATGTCCCTCTCATGCCATTTGCCTTCTGTCTTGATATGTGTTTCTGATCCCTTTCTTTTTCTTCTGTGAAATGTGGAACAAAAAAATACCTGAAGGATAACACTTAGAAGTCAAAGAGAAAAATCTTAAAACATATACAAAAATAAAAATAGTTTTCTTTTCCTTGATTGCGATAGGGACAATCGGTGAACATATTTTGGTGCTAAGAAAATACAGCTTCACCTCTCACTTTGGCATTTTGCTTGTTAACGCAAAATAGCACCCGTAGGAGAACCTAATTACTAATGCTGAGTTCCATTAATTACTGAGCAGGAACCATTCTTTGGGTCTAAGGATGAGATTGTTGGTATTTCTAATTTTTCACAGAGAAGGACATCTTCTGTAGACTCTAAAAGATCCCTTAGATCGAAAGGAAAAGCACAAGAAACTATGGGAGAGTATGAGTCTAGTCAAATAGGAGTCTAAAAATTTCTGTCAGCATTCGAGTTTAAGGCATATATGCAGTCAGAATTAGAGCTGTCAGTCACATGTTTATTTTAAAAGAGAATAACCTAAAATATTTGTGTCTACCCAGATGTAAGCTCTGCTCTTTGCATTACCAAAAAGCCCAGCAGTATCCTGTCAATGGAATAGCTGAAAACACATGGTTCAGGTTGCAACGTTTATATGTGTTGAAAGCTGAACTGATATTGCTGGTAACGTTAATGATAATAAATTCGGTTTGGAAAAGGTTGTATTCCAGTGACTTTTGTCCTGGTTGAAATGCCAAGAAGAGGTAAAAAAAAATTTTTTCAGCATGAAATTATGATGTACCCTTTACAAATTAAGGTTTGTATGTCTATGTGTGTTAGAACTGGAGTAATGTCTCCACCAATTCTAAAAGCATCTTCTTGCTCTGACCTTGTCCCCTGACTTTCAGTATTTGGGTAGGACAAAAGAAGGATTTGGAAAGAATGGAAGGAAAAGGACAGGAGGCGAAACAGAAAATTTGGGTCGAGGGTAGAAGTAAGGGAGTGCGGTTAAGTTTCCCCATACCTCCACAACCTTCTGCTCACCACCTACCACATCAAATGATAATGGTCTGAAGAGAAGAGGCTGGGAAAAGAAATAAAAAACCCAAACCCAGAAAGGTCACACAGAATGCTGAGTGTCTTATCTGTATTAGGAATGACCTGAATTTTGGTTTCTGTACAAGTCAGAAAAGCACCTTTAACCCACAGTTCTTTACATAAAATTCCTTGGCAGTTGCCACTGCAAATCTCCTGGTCTTTTCCTGTCTCTAAGAAACAATATGATAAATGCAACTGCTGTCAATCATGGAAGGCTGCCTCAAGGTTATTCCAGGTCAGATCTGGAAACCCAAGGATCAGTGAGTGAGGTGTTGATGGCAGGATGGGTGGCAAAGATGAACCGAGGGAGCCTGAAATTTACAAACTGCTGTCACAGGAAGATAAGGGCTAAAAGAAGGCATAAATTTGGAATTCAGAGTGAAGGAAGATCAGGAAGTGGAAGACTAAAGGAAAAATGTGTTGTAGTTTTATTGGAGAAAGGTTCATTAATTTCAACACTCGGCTAAAAGAGGTTTAACTTTATAGTAAGCACAATTGTTCCATATAACAGACCAAATTAATATTCTACCTTCCCATAGTACTTCTCCTTTATCTTATGCAACTTGCCTCTTTCATGACATCCTTGTAGTTTCTCTGAGTTATGTTTTCTAGTCCATCTCAACTGTTTCATACTTCGCTGTTTGGAATTAAATTTCCTGTTCATCACAACAGACTGGATGTTATTTAAAAGGATGGCAGTTCAGTCAGGTAAATATGTACTTTTAACAGGGAGAAATGAATTAGGCTGAACATAAAAGTAGAAGAAAGAGAGGTCAGCCACATCTTTTAGCTTTCTGTTTTCCCACATCCCTTCCTGCTCAGAATATTCCAGCATATCATCATCAAGTATTGAAATGCTTGTCTCATACCCGTCTTAAAGTTTTTCAACATATTTTGACAAATTAATAAGTTTATTCTGAACTCTCTTGATTTACTTTCTTCTTAATATGAGGATGATCTTTTTTTTGGCCCATAACTTACAAAATACACTACCTATTTTTTCAAATAGTGAATTATACTTCTAGTGATTAAAAGAAGAGGTATTTATCATCTCTTCCTCCTTCATGAAACAGTCATCAGGGTTATTCAATGACAGTTATGAATGGGGGTGTATAATTGATGCAGTTTGATATTTCTATTTTTATTGTAGAATACACCTCAACAGAATGTCTTAATGTTCAGTAGCTTAATGGCAGAATTATCAACCAGATGCTTCCCAATCCAGCTACTACAGCACCTCCATTATTTTAGAAGGTTTGAAAGCATCAGAGATACAATTTATGCAGCTAAACCTAACCAGTCATCCTTTGGGAGTGAAACAAGTAAAATAACATTGACAATAGAATGAAAAAGTCTAAAATCTAAATAAGACATCATTAATACTTTTCTTTAGTCTCATATGGATAGCATTATAATCAATCTATTTGAAATATGCAGCAGATCATTTGTCTCAAGTTACTGCAATTAAATGGGACTGTGAAAATAGAAAGCCTAGAACTGACTTAGGATTTTTTTCCACTTACGGAATGAATGTCAGGAACAATGTAAAAGCCTGAAGTATCACACACTAAGGAAACAGAAGCATCTTTGTAGAACCAAATATTCTCTTGAGTTGTCCCACAAATGTAACTCATAAGATATCTTAATAAAATATCTTAGGCCTATGGGTTCCTGTGAATTATGAGCATAAGAAATTTCTTTACTGGGATGGGAGAAAATTATAACCTGTTTTGATGGTTCCCATAGAAAAATCTCACAGATCTTTCCCCCATACTCTCCTCCCTGGGGTTCTATGACAACACATGCTGTGACTTCCAGCTGCCCTTCTGCTGGTGACCGCTCAGTTTTGTGAAATTCCCTGTGTCTCCATGGCCCTTAAATGCTGATGCTACCTGGCTTCTGTGTTAGGTCCTCTTCTCTCACCACACCCACTCCCTTTGGGTCTTTTCACTCACAGCACAGGTTACCATCTACAGACCAATAATTCCCAAGTCACTACCTCTAATCCAGCGCTCACCCCCAACATTCCAGTCGGAAGATCTACTGGACCTTCTGCTCGGTTCTCCTAGGCCACTCAGAATCAGCGAACTCACGAGCTTCGGTCCCTCCACTCTGCCCAGTCTGTTCTCTCTTCTCAGGGGCACCATCCATGACCCTGCAGCCAAGCGACAGAGCAGACTTATCCCAATTCTGCCTCCTCTCTCAGTGCCTGCAGCCAACTGACCACCAGTTTTCATCAGTTCTTGCCCTTGGACATCTCTTCGTTCCGTCTGCCCGTCGTCATCACTCCTTGCTTAGGCTACTGTCGCCTTTCTCGTGGATTAGTGCGAAAATGTCCTAATGGATCTCCCTGCCTCGGGTCTTGCTTCCCTTCAATCCATTTTTCAAATCACTCTTAGAGTGATTTTCTCAAGTGTAACTCTGGTCTTATCAGTTCCCCGTTGAAACTCTTTAATGGCTCCCTGACCAATATCTATTTGGGACACGCAACAGATCATTTCTCTCATGTTACTGAAACTGACTGGGACCATGGAAATTCAAAGTCTGCAACAGTCTCCTTAATAAGGTTTCCATGACTTCATGATTTGACCTGACTGCTTCTCCAGTCTCCTCTCCCTTCCTCCCTAATTCATGACTGCACTTTGCTGAGGTTTATGGAACTTCTGATTTCAAATTCACAAATGGAATATGCTTCTCTCTGCTCTCTGGATATTTGCTCATGTGATTCCCTTTTCCTCTGCTTCAGGAAGGGTACGTGTGTTATAGGAAAGAGTAGAGGCTCTGAGAAGGAAATGGGAACCCACTCCAGTGTTCTTGCCTGGAGAATCCCAGGGACGGCGGAGCCTGGTCGGCTGCCGTCTATGGGGTCGCACAGAGTCGGACACAACTGAAGCGACTTAGCAGTAGCAGCAGCAGAGGCTCTGAAGACTGCCTTGGTTGGGATCCTGGCTCCCTATTTCCTAGTCTTTAACTCTCCTGTGATGTTA
Source organism: Moschus berezovskii (assembly GCF_049115385.1). Classification (NCBI taxonomy): domain Eukaryota; kingdom Metazoa; phylum Chordata; class Mammalia; order Artiodactyla; family Moschidae; genus Moschus; species Moschus berezovskii. Next base: position 17,875,930 of record NC_142467.1, read on the forward strand.
GTAACAGTTTCTACTTTTCAGGGTTATTACAAAGATTAAATGAGTGAGACTTAGCATGATGTCTGGGCGCTAGTGAACACTCAATAAACATTAGTGGCCATGATTATTATTTCTCATCTGACACCATTTTTAAAGAAGAATTGCTGTGCCTGAACCTCTGTGTCTGATCATGTCCCTTTTATGCTTTGCTATCGCACCCTGCGTATACCCTGTGGTGGCAGGTATCACAATGGTAACTGCTTCTCTATTTGTCTCTCTTCCCTGATTAGTTATACATTTCTGAAGGTCAGAGTTTTACTTTGTTCACTACTGCTTCTCTGGAATTAAAAAAAAAGTATCTGGCTCATAACAAGTGCTCAGTAAGTTATTTCCCTAATGAAAATTCTTCAATGATTTAGTTGCTCAAGGCTTGAAGTAGGAATACCTGAATTGAGAATACCAATCAAAATTCTAACACTTGTAAACAATAGCTTGTCCAGCTCTTTACAGAGACATAAAGGGCTTTATTTGCTTCTAACATGAGACTTAGAGTAGATAACTTTGAAAGCAGAAGGCAAACCATGATATTTCTTTGCCATCCAGGCTTCAGATGAAGTGAATAAAAGAAGAACCCCTTGTCCATTTGAGAGCTAAGCTTGAACTGAACATTTCTTTACCTTCTGAAATGTTCAGTTAAGTGCTTTTACACTTCAATTTTCCAGCCTGGACCAAGACCAGAAATGCCAAAATGATATGAGAAAGGCTGTTCTTACTGTTTTTCTGGCTGGGATTGGAAGAGAGGGTGCCAGCAATCTTGTAAGAAGACTGTTCTCGAAAGATCTGCAACCCAGTTTGCAGAATCAAGGGGTGTGGATAGTTCAGATGAGTTTGGCTGGGTGTTCTGGTGTGCTCATCTGAATCACACCCTGCAGAAAGCATTTTGTCTTATCAAAATCAACCACAAAATACTTTGTGTACTTCTATAGACATCTTAACCATCAAGTGTGCCTGTCCAGAGAAACTGCTGAAGGCCAACGGTACCCTGCCAAATTGAAGGGTTTGAGTGTGATCCATACGACTAGGTTTCAGATTTCAACCTGAAATAATAAAAATGGTAATCGCAGTGATAATTTATAGAATTGGCTCCAAAGGGCATCAGAAACTGTAAACTACAGAAGACGTTAGAGATAGTTTAGCCTAACCCCTCGTTTTATACTTTAGTAATTTAAGGTTCAGAGAGGTGAAGTTGTTTGCTCAATTTCATGCAGCAAGATAGAAGCAGAATCCAGCCTGGAAAACAGGATCTCCTCTTCCCTACAACACATCACAATGCAGGCTGAGTGATTTGCTCTGTAACATGCATGAGTCCTCAGAGAAGAAATGTAACTTTACCATTACTATGTGGTTATAGGATGGCAAGTAAAAGGAAATTCCTGTATGGACTGAAATGGAAGGCCATCACTTCAGTATCAAGGCTGGCGTGCCAAATAGTAGATTCAGATCTTTTAAAACCCCTCATTGAGAAGTGGTTTCAGTATACATTCTTTTTTTGGTAACATTACATGCTAGAAATTTTTCTTGCTAAAACACCTTATACTGTTAGAAAAATCTTATCAAGGAAGGAAATCATTGCTTGGAGGACATTTGGGAATTCTCAAACATATCAACTCAAGAATCAGCAGTAGAAACAACTGTTGCTCACAACCATCCCTTCGGGACTGTGGTAGGGACGGGGCAGCCTGGGATGGGCCGCAGAGAGGATCAGTGTCAGTATTCTGCAGCCACAGCTCTGGCCTCAGTGGGGCCAAGAGAGCTCAGTGACAGGCATTTGGCCTGTTAATTGCCTCCCTCCACCAAACAGTGCAATGTTGTCCCATAGTGGTTTCTGTTTCCGAAAACAGTAGAAGTCTGCTCGCTTCCAGATCTACAAAGTGGTCAGTATCTCCTGGTGTCAAAACCCTTCATTCTTCGCTTGTGAAACACCCATTTCTTGCTTTGTTTTCTTTCCCCCACCCCTACAGCCACAGTTTTACTATTATAATTTTTTACCTGGCTCTGCTTAGCTGAGATTTAATTCAAGATAGGTTTTTTTTTTTAATATAAATAGCATTTGTCACAGTAATTATTGACTTAGTTTCCTCCTTGACTAATTGAGTTTGTTCTCTCTAATCTCTAGGTCCCCTCCATCTCTAACATACTAGAATTTTGTGAGTCAGGGCCTTCTGATACACACCTCCTGTTTTTCAGCCAGGTAGTCAACCAGCCACCGTGTATTCCATACCATGTGTAATTATGTAACAACAATGTTATGGGAACCTGGCATCAGTCAGTCAGTCAGTCAGTTCAGTTGCTCAGTCGTGTCAGATTCTTTGCGACCCCATGAATCATAGCACGCCAGGCCTCCCTGTCCATCACCAACTCCCGGAGTTCACTCAAACTCATGTGCATCGAGTCGGTGATGCCATCCAGCCATCTCATTCTCTGTCGTCCCCTTCTCCTCCCTGAATGAACGTAAATACATCTCCAATACGACTGCATCATATCATCTTAATAAGCTGGAAAAGGTGTTTCTATATGCATAGCACATGCACTACAGAATCTCTATGCTATGAAACACTTTAAAGTTATGATGAAATCTGTACTGACACAGACATGAAGAACTTTGGTGACCACTGTAAGTGGAGTCTCAACCCTGCCAGCACCATCTATTCTCTACCACCAGGCTAAATACCCACCTGCTGGTGTAATATCAAGGACCTTGTGCTCTTCACCACAGCTGACAATTTATTTTTAAAGCATTTAAATAAAAGTTCAATCCCCTGTAACCGTTGGTATGGTTAATATAGGCACAATGACTGTTTCAGAATACAATGAAAATACATGATATTCCTAAGATGATAGTAGTTCAGCTGATTTTACTCGTTTTATTTATTTTCATTGGTTTTCTTTAGCAGATGTCACAATATATGCAGTTTCTACTAATGGGGGCACGGAACGGTTTGAAATTGGGCTTTGAAGTGAACCAGCTGGTTCAGAAATCATGTTTATATACACGTACATTCTATGAGATACCAAACCAAGGCCAAAATACACATTTTAACAGGATGTAAAACCTTACCTGATTCTCTACTCTTTAAATAGCTATCCATTTTACTGTATAGTTTAAGAGAAAACAAATGTAAAGTATTAAGTCTTACTATGAAATCGAGTATTAGAGAAGGAAATGGCAACTCACTCCAGTATTCTCGCCTGGAGAGTCTCGTGGACAGGGGAGCCCAGTGGGCTATGGTCCATGGGGTTGCAAAGAGTTGGACATGACTGAGCAAATAAATACAAACACAAATGAAATCAAGTATATATTAGAAACCTATTAGTGCATTTATAGGACTGATGCTAAAGCTGAAACTCCAATACTTTGGCCACCTCATAAGTCGAGTTGACTCACTGGAAAAGATTCTGATGCTAGGAAGAATTGGGGGTGGGAGGAGACGGGGACGACAGAGAATGAGATGGCTGGATGGCATCACCGACTCGATGGACATGAGTTTGAGTGAACTCCGGGAGTTGGTGATGGACAGGGAGGCCTGGTGTGCTGTGATTCATGGGGTTGCAAAGAGTCGGACACGACTGAGCGACTGAACTGAACTGAACTGAACTGAGTGCATTTATATGAGGAATCTAAAACTGTCAAACTCATGAAGCAGAAAGTAGAATGGTGGTTACCAATTGCTGCAGGAAGGGGAAAATCGGGAGGTGTTGGCCAAAGGGTATAAAGTTTCATTATGCAAAATGAATGAGTCCTAGAGATCCGCTGTACTGTAGAGTGCATGTAGCTAACAATGCTGTTCTGCATGTATCAAAATCTGCTAGTTAAGTTCAGTCGCTCAGTTGTGTCCGACTCTTTACCACCCCATGGACTGCAGCACACCAGGCTTCCCTGTCCATCATCAACTCCTGGAAATTATTCAAACTCATGTCCATCGAGTCGGGGATCCCATCCAACCATCTTATCCTCTGTCATCCCCTTCTCCTCCAACCTTCAATATTTCTCAGCATCAGGGTCTTTTCAGATGAGTCAGTTCTTTGCATCAGGTGGCCAAAATATTGGGGTTTCAGCTTCAGCATCAGTCCTTCTAATGAATATCCAGGACTGGATTCCCTTAGGATTGACTGGTTCGATCTCCTTGCAGTCCAAGGGACTCTCAAGAGTCTTCTCCAAAACAACAGTTCAAAAGCATCAATTCTTCGGCACTCAGTTTTCTTTATAGTCCAACTGTCACATCCATACATGACTACTGGAAAAACCATAGCTTTGACTAGACAGACCTTTGTTGGCAAAGTAATATCTCTGCTTTTTAATATATTGTCTAGGTTGGTCATAGCTTTTCTTTCAAGGAGCAAGTGCCTTTTAATTTCATGGCTGCAGTCACCATATGCAGTGATTTTGGAGCCCCCCAAAATAAAGTCTCTCACTGTTTCCATTTTTTTCCATCTATTTGCCATTAAGTGATGGGATCAGATGCCATGATCTTAGTTTTCTGAATGTTGAGTTTTAAGCTAACTTTTTCACTCTCTCTTTCATCTTTCACTTTCATCAAGAGGTTCTTTAGTACTTCTTTGCTTTCTGCCATAAGGGTGGTGTCATCTCCATACCTGAGGTTATTGATATTTCTCCTGGCAATCTTGATTCCAGCTTGTGCTTCATCCAGTCCAGCATTTCACATGATGTACTCTGCATATAAATTAAATAAGCAGGGTGACAATATACACCCTTGACACAATATACATCCTTTCCTGATTCAGAACCAGTCTGTTGTTCCGTGTCCATTTCTAACTGTTCCTTCTTGATCTGCATACAGATTTCTCAGGAGGCAGGTAAGGTGGTCTGGTATTCCCATGTCTTGAAGAATTTTCCACAGTTTCTTGTGATCCACACAGTCAAAGTCTTCGGCATTGTCAATAAAACAGAAGTAGATGTTTTTCTGGAACTCTCTTGCTTTTTTGATGATCCAGCAGATGTTGGCAATTTGATCTCTGGTTCCTCTGCCTTTTCTAAAACCTGTTGAACATCTGGAAGTTCACATTTCATGTACTTTTGAAGCCTGGTTTGGAGAATTTTGAGCATTACTTTGCTAGTGTGTGAGATGAATGCAATTGTGTGGTAGTCTGAACATTCTTTGACATTGCCTTTCTTTGGGATTGGAATGAAAACTGACCTTTTCCAGTCCTGTGGCCACTGCTGACTTTTCCAAATTTTCTGGCATATTGAGTGCAGCACTTTCACAGCATCATCTTTTGGGATTTGAAATAGCTCAACTGGAATTCCATCATCTCCACTAGCTTTGTTCATAGTGATGCTTCCTAAGGCCTACTTGACTTCGCATTCTAGATGTCTGGCTCTAGGTGAGTGATCACACCATCGTGGTTATCTGGGTCATGAAGATCTTTTTTTGTGTAGTTCTTCTGTGCATTCTTGCCATCTCTTCTTAATATCTTCTGCTTCTGTTAGGTCCATACCATTTCTGTCCTTTATTGTGCCCATCTTTGCATGAAATGTTCCCTTGGTATCACTAATTTTTTTGAAGAGATCTTTAGTCTTTCCTATTCTATTATTTTCCTCTGTTTCTTTGCATTGATCTCTGAGGAAGCTTTCTTATATCTCCTTGATATTCTTTGGAATTCTGCATTCAAATGGGTATATCTTTCCTTTTCTCCTTTGCCTTTAGCTTCTTTTCTTTTCTCAGCTATTTGCAAGGCCTCCTCAGACAACCATTTTGTCCGTTTGCATTTCTTTTTCTTGGGGTGGTCTTGATCCCTGTCTCCTGTACAATGTCATGAACCTCTGTCCATAGTTCTTCAGGCACTCTGTCTATCAGATCTAATCCCTTGAATCTATTTGTTACTTCCATTGTATAATCATAAGGGATTTGACTTACGTCATACCTGAATGGTCTAATAGTTTTCTTTACATTCTTCAATTTCAGTCTGAATTTGGCAATAAGGAGTTCATGATCTGAGCCACAGTCAGCTCCTGGTCTTGTTTTTGCTGACTGTATAGAGCTTCTTCATCTTTGGCTGCAAGTTCAGTTCAGTTCAGTCGCTCAGTCGTGTCCGACTACCTGCGACCCCATGAATCACAGCACGCCAGGCCTCCCTGTCCATCACCAACTCTCAGAGTTCACTCAAACTCATGTCCACAGAGTCGGTGATGCCATCCAGCCATCTCATTCTCTGTTGTCCCCATCTCCTCCCACCCCCAATCCCTCCCAGCATCAGACTCTTTTCCAGTGATTCAACTCGTCGCATGAGGTGGCCAAAGTATTGGAGTTTCAGCTTTAGCATCAGTCCTTCCAATGAACACCCAGGATTGATCTCCTTTAGAATGGACTGGTTGGATCTCCTTGCAGTCCAAGGGACTCTCAAGAGTCTTCTCCAGCACCACAGTTCAGAAGCATCAATTCTTCCGTGATCAGCTTTCTTCACAGTCCAACTCTCACATGCATACATGACCACGGGAAAAACCATAGCCTTGACTAGACAGACCTTTGTTGGCAAAGTAATGTCTCTGCTTTTTAATATGCTATCTAGGTTGGTCATAACTTTCCTTCCAAGGAGTAAGCGTCTTTTAATTTCCTGGCTACAATTAGCATCTGCAGTGATTTTGGAGCCCCAAAAAATAGTCTGACACTGTTTCCACTGTTTCCCCAACTATTTCCCATGAAGTGATGGGACCAGATGCCATGATCTTCATTTTCTGAATGCAAAGAATATAATCAATCTGATTTCAGTATTGACCATCTGCTGATGCCCATGTGTAGAGTCTTATCTTGTGTTGCTGGAAGAGGGTGTTTGCTATGACCAGTGTGTTCTCTTGGCAAAACTCTGTTAGACTTTGACCTTCTTTGTTTTGTAGTCAAAGGCTAAATTTGCCTGCTACTCCAGGTATCTCCTGACTTCCTACTTCTGCGTTCCATCCCCTGTAATGAAAAGGACATCTTTTGTGAGTGTGAGTTCTAGAAGATCTTGTAAGTCTTCATAGAACTGTTCAACTTCAGCTTCTTCAGCATTAATGTTGGGGCATAGACTTGGGTTACTGTGATAATAATCTCTTAAAGAATTATTAAAAATTCTTAAAATTTGCTAAGAGTACATTTACTCCTTGGAAGGAAAGTTATGACCAACCTTGATAATATATTAAAAAGCAGAGACATTACTTTGCCAACAAAGGTCCGTCTAGTCAAGGCTATGGTTTTTCCCGTGGTCATGTATGGATGTGAGAGTTGGACTGTGAAGAAAGCTGATGGCCGAAGAATTGATGCTTTTGAACTGTGGTGTTGGAGAAGACTCTTGAGAGTCCCTTGTACCGCAAGGAGATCCAACCAGTCCATTCTAAGGGAGATCGATCCTGTGTGTTCATTGGAGGGACTGATGCTGAAGCTGAAACTCCAATACTTTGGCCACCTCATACGACGAGTTGACTCACTGGAAAAGACTCTGATGCTGGGAAAGGTTGGGGGCGGGAGGAGAAGGGGACGACCGAGAATGAGATGGCTGGATGGCATCACCGACTCTGTGGACATGAGTTTGAGTGAACTCCGGGAGTTGGTGATGGACAGGGAGACCTGGCGTGCTGTGATTCATGGGGTCGCGGAGTGTCGGACACGACTGAGCGACTGAACTGAACTGAACATATATTAACAGTTCTTATCACACACAAAAAGAAAATAGAGAGGGCAGGAGGAAATTTTTGAGGTGATGTATAAGTTTATGGCACAGATTGTGGTGATGGTTTAACCATCATAGATGTTGGTTTTTAGTCACTCAGTCATGTCCAACTCTCTTGTGACCCTGTGGACGGTAGCCCACCAGGCCCCTTTGTCCATGGGATTCCCCAGGGAAGAATACTGGAGTGGGTTGCCATTTCCTTCTCCAGAGGATCTTCCTCATCCAGGGATCGAACCCACGTCCCTGCCTTGTATGTGGATTCTTTAACACTGAGCCACCTTTGAAGACCCTCAAGTGTATCCTTATCTCCAAACTCATCACGTTGTATATCTTAAAGAGGTTCAGCTTTTTGTATGCTAAAGAAGGAAAAGAAAAGGAAGATAGAAAGATGAAAAAGAAAGGTAGAAAGAAAAAGACACCCATGAGGTTAACTAGAAGCTAACTCACTGTTAGATCAAGAAAACACAGACTTAGTCGTCTTGAGCATTTGCAGAGCAGGGTCTGTGTATCAGAGACAGCAGGAGCAGTGAGTGTCTGTGGAATCCAGGTGGTTCCCACCAGCAGGTTTCCGGGCAAAAGTCAAACAGGCTGTTGATGAGCCATCCTCTCATCTCCCTTTCCTTGCCCCTTTCTTTCCAAGTCCCACTGGGTCCCCTCCCTTCTCTGACTCCTAAGTAGTCTTATCTCATGCTACTTTCACACAACCTTCTCTTTCTACATGTTTAGATATCCATTCCCCATCACCCCCTTCTCTTTATTTCAATAGAAAATACCCATCTCTCAGAAAATAGAGATTATTCTTTAAGAGATTATTATTTTAAATAATGCATACTGAGTCAGCCACTGGACCACCAGGGAAGTCCCTAAATAATGCATACTGAGTTTCAAGGTACTTGTAATGAAATATACTCTGAATTTGCACACACACACACACACAAAAAACAGATTATTAAACCAAACAAATGGAAAATTAATATGGGCATGTTCCTAAGTAGGAAAAGACTTCCTGGTATTTCCATTGCTCTGATGTCTACTGTGATATCCATGTGTTTCCAATACATTAAAAAAAAAAAGAGTGCTCAATAAGCAATATCTTTACTCCTAAAACTCTGCAGACTCTCTTTCCTGTCCCTGCAAACATCTAGTGAGGGTGGAGGGTTGTGCCTTTGGATAATAGAAATTGACCAAAATGGGTAAATAAGACTGAAATAGTAATTTTTCTTAATAGTGGTTGTATTTAATGTTTATTTTTTAAAATAAGTAGTTAATTCACATGGTTTAAAAAGTTAAGAGTAAAGTTTAAAGAGTAAAAATGAACACAATAAAATTATCCTCCTCATCAGGCCCCTATCTGCTGGTTTCCAAACCTTCATCAAAATAGATGACCTCTGTTATTAATTTCTTGTGTAGATTTCCATATATTTAAAAAATGTATATATAAGCAAAGCCTTCCACATTCCTTTCCCCACTTTTAAAACAAATGTAGCATACTACACATACTTTGAGTTTTCCCCCTCATTTAACAATGCATCTTACATATCTTTACATATTAGCACTACAGAACTTCCCCATTCTTTAATATTTTTTACTGTGGCTGAGCAGTATCTCATTATTTCCATATGCCATGATTTATTTAAACAGCTCTCTACTGACAAACTTCTGTTTATTTATTTATTTTTAAAATGTATTTATTTTGAACTGGAGGATAATTGCTTTATAACGTATCGGTTTCTGTCAGACATCAACATGAATCAGCCACAGGCACACCCGTGTCCCTTCCCTCCTGAGCCTTCCTCCCACCTCCCACCCCGTCCCACCCCTCTAGGTTGTCCCAGAGCCCCGGGTTGAGCTCCTGAGTCACCCAGCAAATCCCCACGGGCTGTCTGTCTGACATGTGGCAATGCCTGTTTCCCTGCTACTCTCTCAATTCACACCTCCCTCTCCTTCCCGCACTGTGTCCACAAGTCTCTTCTCCGTGTCTGCGTCTCTATTGTGGCATACAAACAGGTTCACCAGTATCATTTTTCTAGAGCCTGCTTGTATGCATTATACACAATATTTGTTTCTGACAAGCTTTTAGATTGTTACAGTCTTTGACTATTACAAGAACTGCTGCAGTAAATAACCCTACACATTCATGATTTTGCCCGTGTGAATATATCTGTGGAATAAACTCCTAGAATTGGAACTGCTGAGTCAAAGAGTATATGCATTTGTAATTTCAATAAATATTGCCAAATTGCCTTCCAGAATGATTATACCTATTTACACTCCCACCAGCAATGAATCACTGTTCCCGTTTCTCTGTATCTTGCCAACCCTAGGGGTTGTCAAATTTTTGGATTTTTACCAACATGATAGCAAAATATGGTATCTTGATGTAGTCTTAATTTGCATTTTTTCCTATGTAGGAGTAATTTGAGCATCTTTTCATATGTTTATGAGTCATTTATATTTCCTTTTCTGTGAACTATTACTCACTTTCTAATTTTTTTCTGCATTCTATGGTCTCCTTATAGATTAGAGAGTTTAGTTCATTGTCTCTATTGTAAATAGAATAAATTACAAATATTTTCCCCCAGTTTGTTGTCTTTTTTCTTAAAAGAATTGCTCTAAAGACTGGATAATGAGGGATAATTGCATTAGTGTTTCATGTCATTTTGCCTGCACAAACCACTATGGATGAAGATACATAAATTGTATATGTGTATGTATGTAGATTTCTGAAAAGACTCTTTTTCTTACAGCACAAATAAAATCATGCAAACAACTCATGCATTTAACATACAGGGTCAGCCCTTCCTGTAGGCAGAAGAGGAATGCATGCATATTCTCCAAAAGAGGTTCAAGGTGTTCATAGTTGCCTTCGAGGCACTATTGATGTTGGCACTCGGTATAGAAAAATGACTGAGACATTGAAACTTGACTCTAAAAATTCACAGTTTGGTGGCAATGATGGGGAAGTTTAATGTTCACATGAAGATATATAATAGAGTAGAAGACAAATATAAATGTGTAAACAGAGAATTAAAACACAGCAGGATAATGTGTATATAGTTACAAACACAGCGATAAGGGAGTCGGGAGGATAGATGATTAACTGTAACCTGTTTTTATCATTAAACTCACTGTATCAGTCAGAGTTCAGTGCAGAGAAAAGAAACTGCTGTGAGTGTTTCCAACAGAAAGGAACTTAATACAGAGAATTATGCGTTCATGAAACCCCTGGGGGAGCTGCCCTTGACTTCTGGTTTCTGAGCCCCCTGCTGCGGCAACTGAGCGGTTAGAGCAGCCTAGCATCTCAGGCTACCACTGCTTCTGTATGACGGCCTCCACCCAAGGTGCTTATGAGCGGGGAGGAGAACGTGGACCCTGGCCACTGCCAGCCTGCATGACTTGCTTGTCAAGTGCAACTGCCACGGAAACGTTGCCTCACCTGGGTTTCAAATTTGTCTCAAGCATGTCTCTTTGACCAGATCCAGTATGCACCTGGACTTCCAGCTCTAAGTGGGGGGAGCAATGGATGTTAAGAGGTTCAGCCCCATTTCAGTCACTCTGGTATGCACTGATCAGATCATCAAGCACATAGCAGGACTCTAAAGGACAGGTCCATTAAATCGATATACCCTGTCCAGGTCAGGAAGAAGACTGAATTCAGGGGAATTCTAGAAAATAGGTTGTACGAAGGAGCCCACCTGGCAGGAAAGCCGGTAACTGGAAGTAGGAAGATTGAGCACACGGGGCCCTAAAGTGTAGATTGAACTGGGAGAGTTATTAAAAGAATGGCTTGGAGGGCTGAAGAAAGAGAAGTTGTGTTTCACTGCTGTACAGGCATAGATGATGATAGGGATGATAATACAAATAATACTATGAAGGTTTAACAACATAATGCGTGTGAAAACCTCTGATGAATCCCGATGCCGTGACTATAAATGATACTGGTGGTAGGTGGTGGCGGTCTTATTTGTATTTGAGGAAACAGGTTTTTAAAATTAGCCATTTGTCGAGGCTGACTGTACTGTGTACTGGGACATGGACTGAGTCTCCCTTCCCTTTTCTCTCTCTCTTCTTCGCCTTCCCTTCTTTCCTGTAACTTATTGAGCATTTACTATCTGCTTAGGGTCTCGGTTTAGAGGATCAAAGCAAAATCCTTTTCCTCAAGGAGGCAGTAGACTTCTAGTTTGCCTGATGTTCATTCAGGATTTTTTTCATTGTATAACATATGCTTCCCAGAATTACGTTGGGAGCCCTGGATTCTGCTAGGAAACTAGCCGCTGTCATCCTATTCAGAACACAAAGACACACACAAGCACAGGCCGGTTCTAACAATGGGGTAGGAGACTCGAAACAGAATTTCAAATCTCAGTTGCCGTGGTAAACACGGCTTCTTGCTGGTAAATGGGTCATATGGATTTTATAGAGAACTGCCTACATGGGAATGGGCTTTAGGATTTGAATCCTGGGAGAAAGTAAAATGAAAGACTAAAAATGGCTGCAAAATATCTCCAGGATATTAAAGTGAAGCTAACCACATAAAAGACACATGACATTTGCTGTGAATAGATCGACTGAGCATTTTGGTTCTTGTGCTGCTTTTTAGCTGCCAGTGATTCTCGGGGCAGCAATCCAAGTTTTCAGGACACTATCACATTTTTGAATTTTCCTAATGAATTATAATAACATTTCTGTAGTTTACATCAAATCGTGTTGAATGGCATTTTTAGCAAATTGTGTCACTGTGAATTTCCAAATCTTACAAAATTTCTTGTGCCAAAAAATAATCAGTGAAAATGATTTTGTGTGAAACTTTTTGAAAGCCAAGTTTAGCTGATTTTGCTAAACAGCACAAGCAAACAATTTATTCCATCTTCCTCCAAGTCCTTTTTCTGTGTCTTGCTCTCTGCTTCCAGGCCCCCCTCCCTGTTCCCCTTTCTGAGCTTCTTTCACTTTGTTTACTGGCCTTTGTTTCTGATCCTGCTTCATCTTTCTCTAGCATTATGAGCCCTCCACTCACCCCCTCCACCCGTAGCTATAACCAAGCCTTGGGCTATGATTTTGGGCAGGGGGTCACAGAGGTCATGGATTTTCCACTGAAAGAAAGAAAGAAAAAAGGGGGGAGGGGAAGAAGAATGATCACTTTTGCTTTCACTTCTGCCCTTGGTGCTGTGAAAATATAGTTGAAAGTATCCTAGTGAGTATTATTACACTGGATTGAGACAGACACAGTACTCACCACAGGAGAGGCCATGATAATGTTGCTGAGGATAAAAGAATATATTCTTATGTGCCTGGACTTGTGTTTTGAGATCCTTGCACAGAGCGGTTAGACTACCTCATTAGATCTATGAGTGTGTCCTTCTGAACTGCGCTGACTCTGTTGCCCAAGGAAGGAGACAGTCAAGGGGAATGGAAACAGCTTGTGTTCTGCTGTCAGAGTTTCTGGGTTGGAATCCTGGCTTGCCAGCCACTTAATCTTCCTGAATGTCAGTGTTTTCTGTTACCAAAGAAGGAAACGAGCGACTGATCTAGCTATAACAGTGTTCCCGCTAACAATGCTGTGAATGTTAATTGAATATTTACTATATGCTAGGTATTCTGTTATGCTTCCCTTGTGGCTCAGTGGCAAAGAACCCACCTGCTAATGCAGGAGATGTGCGTTTGATCCCTGGGTCGGGAAGATCCCCTGGAGAAAGAAATGGCCACCCACTCCAGTATTTTTGCCTGGAGAGTCCTATGGACAGAGGAGCCAGACTGGCTACAGTCCATGGGGTTGCAAAAGAGTTGGACAGGATTTGGTGATTAACTAACAACAGCAACAAAGGTACTCTGTTAAATACATGCCTTGTCTTAGGCAGTAGCAAAATTATTATCCCTGGGGCTTCCTTGATGGCTCAAATGGTAAAGAATCCACCTGCAATGCAGGAGACTTGGGTTTGATCCCTGGGTCGGGAAGATCCCTTGGAGAAGGGAATGGCTACTCACTCCAATATTCTTGCCTGGATTATTCCATGGACAGAGGGTCCTGGTGAGCTACAGTCCGTGGGGTTGCAAAGAGTGAGGCGTGACTGAGTAACTTTCAGCTCAGCTCAGCCCATGGGTGAGGAGATCAGATAAGTGGAGCTGGGTCTGATTCCAAAACCCTTCTTTGAACCACTACACTAGGTAGATAGAGGATTGAATAATAAATACAGAGTATCAAATATATAGAAAGTTTTGTTTCAGACCATTTTGTTTAGGGAGGAGGGCTGATGCTGAAGCTGAAGCTCCAACTCATCGGAAAAGATCCTGATTCTGGGAAAGATTGAGGGCAAGAAGAGAAGGGGATGACAGAGGATGAAATGGTTGGATAGCATCATTGATTCAATGGACGTGAGTTTGAGCAGACTCCAGGAGATAGTGAAGGACAGGGAAGGCTGGCGTGCTGCAGTCCATGGGGTCACAAAGAGTCGGACATGACTTAGCGATTGAACAAACGATAAAAGAGAGATAATAAGAGGCATAAGGACAGCTCCGGCTCTTCTTAGGCTGTTCTTTTCTGATTGTTGTCTACTTTCCTCCTGATGTGGGCACACCGGACTTGAAAAGATGGTGACTGAAGTCTGTGACCCAAATCATGGGAGATATTAAGTCACCACCAATCCTATTTCTTTGATCACATTGATAATTTGATATACCATCTAGAAAATACAACAGACTGCAGTTGGGGCCCTGTCTGGTCTCAGATCAGAGATCACAGGAAGGTGTTACGCCCAGCAGGAATGCACAAGGGAGATGGAATGGAGAGCAGAAACATCTCACTGCCACCTTCTTGGTGGGATTCCTGATGGAAGTCACAGAAGCTCACAGAGACTCCTGCGGAAGAGTCCCAGGATTAGAGGACAGCACTCTGTCCCAGCTTCTGTGGCTTTTGTGTTTGTGACCCTAGGTGGCGTCTAGCCCACGTGCTAATTTCTACCTCCAGAATGCAGTTTGGTTTGTAATAAGTGATGCTTTTAGAAACTTTCTCAGCAACTCATCCCTGAGTGGGATTCTTTTTGAAACCATGTGACAGATCAACATAAACATCTGACTGGTATGTCCAGCTTCAGAATAATGATCTTCTGCAAAAAAGATCATGAAGCTCCTAAGCTAACTACGGCAAGTGCTTTAGGTCTGTCTGTAAATTTGGGCTTCTGTGAATTTAGTTAGGCCCCTTCAACTCTGCCTAGATCAGAGTTTGTCAAATCACAGTCATGACTGAGGTTCCAGGAGGTCTTTGATTATTTCACCACCTTTTCCCTTGTTGCTGCTGTTCAGTCACTATGTCGTGTCTGACTCTTTGCCTTTTTCCTCAAATAGCACCTATTACTTTGATACAAGAATTTTTGAAGTGCTTCACAATCTTGCACTATTCCCTGGGGCCTGGGTCAGCATTCCTCTCTTCTCTATTTTAAGATGAAGCACAGAGAGTTTAAATGATTTTCCCATGGGCTGCCAGCAAGTCGGCATCAACTCTGGACACACACTTGGTAAGCCTCTGGCTTTAGATGGGCTCACTGAGTCACACATTCCCCCAGCAATTATTTATCCACATTATGCCTCTGACCTGGAATATGCTGGTGCTTATTTCCCATTTGCATGATGAGGAATACATCAGTCTCCCAAGAAGGAATATTTCCTCCATGCAAGTAGCCAAGCCCGAAAGTGGACCTAGCTTTATGGGCTCAGGGAGGGTCACAGAGGTGGATAACCCGGCTAGCACCAACCTGAGGTGCAAGTCTGGGCAAAGCCTAGTCAGTGGGAGGTTCCAGCAGGGAGCCCCGCTGCCTCATGGCTGGAAGACGGGGAGGCGAACATATTTTCTCACTTGGGTTCTTTAAAATGCAGGATAACGGTAGAAGGCAGAAACCTTTTCCTGCCTATTGGGTAGCTGGAGAGGAGTCCAGAGGGAATATTCTGAGTTACCAAGTTTATGTTCAAATAGAACAATAAACGTGGGATGTAAGGACAGAAATTTTAATATTTTTGTCTTCTGCCCTTTGTACTCAGAGGGACAAATCATGAGGAGTATTTTAAGAAAAACTATGAATGGAAAAGTAAATATGATGATTTGGTAAGCTATTTCTTTTAAAATGAGTTTATTAATAGTGCCTTTGTTACAAAACTATCTTGTCATTATAAAGTTCATTAAAGTAACTTTAGAAAGTACAGACAAGAGAGAAAAGAAAATAAAATCACCTTGAATTCTACTATTAAGGGGTAGCCTTTATTACATTTTCATGTATTTTTTTCATTCTTAAAAATGGGCTCACTTTTTTTTTTTACAATTATTATACATTATATACTTTATTGCCTATTATACAAACACACAAAAGGATTAAACTATGCATATTGCCTTATAACCTGCTTTTTAAGCTTAAATCTAAAATAGTTTGAAAATCTTCTCAGGTCATTAAACAGTCTTCCCCAATACCATTCCTCATGGTTGCATGGCATTTCATTGCATGGGTGTATTATTGTTTATTTAACTAATTCCTCATTGCTAGACATTTATGCTGTTTCCGGGTTTTCTCTGTTATAAACATGCTGCAATGAAGATGTAAATCTTACTTATCATGGCATCAGATCATGCATTTTATTTGTATCTTCTGGAAGACTTAAAACATAAGGTTGCTAAGAAATATCACGGCTGTACAAATCCTTTAATGGTAAGACTTGAGGTGAGAGAGCTGCTTTGAGTCTAGCCAGGGCGAAGGTGACAATATGTCAAACAGTAAAGGGCTCATTCTTGTTCACTCGAAGTAGAGATAAGCCCAACAAGCTAAGAGCTCTGTGTAGCTAAGGAAATGGACTTCTCACACAGCAAACTAGATACTGGTAGAACAGCACTTAATTAAGATACTGAAGTCAGCACTTAAAACGTGTTAAAAAGGAAGGAGCTCATTTGTCTAAACTCTAGGTGTGCTCAAGTGGTTGTCTGAGAACGTAAATAGACTGGATCAGCGACCTTTGATGCAGGCCTTTCCAAGGCGCATTTCTAAAATAAACACAAGGGAAAAACAAACAGAAAAACTCCAAATCTTCAAAGAACAACAACAAAAACAAAACCCCAAACCTACCTTTTGTTGATTGCCTTTGGTTCTCTATTAGCTCTGCCTTTCCAGATTTAGCAGCTCTCCCCCTGACTGCTTTGGGAAGGCCAAGTGACCTCAGGCAAGTTTTTCACGTGTAGGTCTATATGGCTAAAGATGCAAGGCAATTTGTTTTGTACCATTCACTTTAACTTAAAAAAAAATTATGGAAATCGAAAGGAGCCCATTTAAAGTCTCAACTCTTACCCACTCCTAACTAATTTTTTTCCCCTCAAAAAGCACACACATTTTCTATGACTTTCAAGCTTGCCCTGATGAAAACTTGACTGGCAGATATGAAGGTCTCAGCTGAAGGGACATGTGATCTGAGCAAATTGCAGCAGTTCGATAGATTGAAGTAATCAAAACCAGACATTTTTGACTGCTCAGGCATTTGTGGGCTGTATCTTCTATACCAGGACTCAGAGTGGCAGAGTGATGTCAGCCTCTCCCCAGATAGTTCTCGATGGCTCTGTGAACACAGTTAGAGAATAACCTGTTTTGTTTTCCTTCTCCTTGGGGTGACCATTGTGTCCCGTTGGTCCTGTGCTCAGTGAGTCATTAATTAAACCCAGAGTCTTTATAAGTGACCTGTTGCGGCGTCGAGGTTTAGTCCCAACTTATTCTGCTTCACTGCGTAATATTTGGCCAACGGGCCGTGTTCTTATTTTTCAAAAAATTTCCCTCATTCTTCCTCGCACCATGAGGATTCATTTTTGAGATGAAGAGCAAAAGGCTAGGTTAAGAAAAACACAGCCACCTCCGGAGTGCAAAAACTGCAATAAACCCATCACCTCTAACAACAGTAGAGCATGAAAAGATAAAAAACAGCCTGCCAAGAATGTAGTAACCACCCATTCACTTTTAAATGCTCTCCACACTTCAATGCACAGACCTAATTACTTTTCTGCATTCCCAAATCCACTTTGCCCGTACTGCAATCAGAAACCTGGCGTTAAAATATTTTAGACTTGGAGGATCAAGACTAATTATGGGCCTTAGCTGCACCTTTTGGCTTTCCTCCCCTCAACCCCCTCCTTCTCTTCTTTGGGGTACTTTAAAGCACGCTCCACTGGAAGAAAGGCTGCCCAGTCCCAGTTGGGGGTGAAGCTTCGAGAGAATAAAACAAAGAGCAACTCAACTCAATTCAGTAAGCTTCAATGAGGCTGGTATATTTAATGTGAGCCCAGGGTTAGCCCACAGAATTGTGGCAGAATGCAATATTCTCAACAAAAAAAGATGTGTTTAAGGTCGGCTAAGGCCCCATAAGGCTGTTGTTGGTGTTTAAGCAGTCCACTGAGGTATTTAGCACCGAGGGTTTCTAAACATTCCAGCTGAGAATTAAACTGCGGCTTTACAGTAGCTGCTTAAAGGTTTGGGGGGGTGGCTGGGAGCGTCCCTCCCCCTTGTATTGAAAGGTCAACAAACAGTAGGAAAGATCATGTCGTAACAAAGATGAAGCCACCTATTATGGTGCATAGTGACAGCTAATAGCACTATCAGAGGGACTAATCCAAGGTATTAAATAGTGTAATTGTTCAAATAATATCATGGTTATTAGAACACCCAAGCATGAGTCATTTTTCATTTTATATAACATGAAAGTATTGCAGGTGAGCTCAGTCCTCCCATGACAGGCACTTGTTATAAATATGTAAATATTAGAAAATTGCTTCAGTGCTCCAATTTTCCTGCAGCATACAGAATGCATTTTTGATATGCAGATGTTATGTTTCATGGCATTTACTAAACTACTTTTGGGTAATTTTGCTGAGAGTTACACTCTTAAAAAGCTTTCATTCACACAAAACAATTTGCTGTGAAAGTTGGAGCTCCTGTTTTACTTCATTGAGGCGTTTTTGTCTTTCATGGATTTAATAAGACAAATGCTAACACAAAACAAGAATAATTTACTGAAGACGAGTTCATGAAAACAGCTTAGGGAGGCTGAACGCTGATAAAGTTAACTTTGTGGGAACTTTGGCTCTAAGTTTGAGCTCTAGTAAGTTTTGTGAGGCTGGATCTGGGCACTGGTATCTTAAGTTTACACAGTTCTTACTCAGGTTATTAGAAAGAAATGTGGTCACCGCAAAGGAGTACAAATGTCACAAAGACAGAAGGACCCACAACACTGAAAACACGAAGCCACTAAAATGTCTCCCTGCTTCTTTTCGTTTCCAGTAGCCAAGAAGCCAAACCACTAGTTGTCTGGGAGGAGATGGTTTAAAACAATAAGATGTTTCAGATGGTCAGAGTTTGTAGGGCATGTAAAAAGCAATAAAACAAGGGGCACATACATTGGCTCACAACCACCAATTAACCCTCCTTGTTAGATAGGTAATTTATTCCACTCAGAGGCATCGAATATCAGAGAAATCATGGGCCAAAACAGTAATTATCTACAGGGAATTCAAAGGCTTTGAAAGCCAATAATTCCAAAGAAATAAAAACAGAGTTCTTTCACTGTATAGACTTCATCTTAAAACCTATAATAAGAGCCAGGCCCTGGCTGTGAACCTGTACACTTCAAGGAGAAAAAAGGAGGCGGCCGAAGCA
The DNA here is from genome assembly GCF_049115385.1 of Moschus berezovskii. NCBI lineage: Eukaryota > Metazoa > Chordata > Mammalia > Artiodactyla > Moschidae > Moschus > Moschus berezovskii. The sequence continues at coordinate 17,895,300 of NC_142467.1, forward strand.
AGGGCAGTAATCACAGGGCTTTTCTGTACAAAACTATCTGGAAGCTGAGGTCAGAGACCAAATGTTCCAAACACGGTCTATATCGCACACCGCACTGATCCGACATGGGAATGAAGAGCTCGATTGGCCAAAAGTGGGAATGGAGAAAAATATTAAATTACTGAGCTAAAGAAGATGACAAGAAACTCCATTTAAAAAGTCTAGAGGGTTAATTTGAATTTTTAAGGCTTGAGTGAAATTAAACAATCCTTGGTAGGATAAAAGAAATCATCACAGAATTACTCAAACTTCATGGCAAACTCTTCTTAAGAAATGTATTTATCCTTAAATCCTCATTTTCTTTATGCAGCATTCATATTTTATAAGGTCTAGTCTTGGAAAGCTTATAGCCAGTGGATCTGGTCATTGAATATTGGACAATGGAGCTCCCATAATTGTACCACCACTTATTTTCTACCTTTTTCTTATATTTTTGCTTGCTATATTAAAAAAAAAATTAAGGCTAGACTTCAAACCTGTAATAAATCATCTATGGCGTATCTATATATTCCATGCGCGAATGGACCTTTCTACCCTTTCAAACACATGGCTTAACGTTGTGGAGGGGGGCCTTCAGTTTTACACAGTTACTTACCAATTTCATAGAAATTCATGGGGGTAACACCTCCTTTTCACCTAAAAAGGTCAAGGCGCAAATCCACATGCCTAATTGAAATGATTCCTTTTTTGTGTGTGTGCATCATTCTAAACCCATACCAGATGTGAGGGAAAGAGACACTCTATTCCTTGCAGTTCAGTTGCTCTGACCACCTCTGTTGATTCTCCTGTGGACCTGGGAGAACAGGGCCCCATTTTTTTATAGCAAGCTTTCCCAAGGAACTGGAACTTTCCTAAATTCTGTTTTTGTCCGAAGTTAGGTTAATGTTAGAATTGGACCCCGCCGCAGTATATGACAGCCTAAGATACTGAATCTGGTCACTTTGCAGATGGAAGAAGGCTCTTGGCTGATGTTGGAGGACTGTTGACAAGATGTATGTAGCATAAGTAATCATGTAGCCCAGCTGTCATCCAACGTGGCTCAGCTAGCGCCTCCTGGTATGGCGTCCAAGGCAGTTGGACTAGATCTCTTTGATGCTCCTGTCCAACACTTAAGGCTCTGTGGTACTATAATTTGTCAAGTTTAGATCAAGACATTTCACTATACTTAAGAGAGCACTTTATTTTCTGACTTCAGTAAAGCAAGAAAAAATTTTAAATTACATTTATTTTGGTAATTAAAGATAAAACTGACTGTATCTGAGCTGGCAGGAACATTGAAATTCTTATCTAGCCAATGCTAAAGTGCCATTTTTAGCATTTCAAATTTCTTAGCACATTTAAATTCTCTCATGTGTTCCTTTTCCAGGGGTTTCTACAGGGACATAGTGGCCACCGCTTTCAAAAAATGGAAAGCAAATGCTTAGATAGTGAGACCCCCTCACATCCTGCCTGATCTTGAGAAGTGAGACGCTGAACATTTTGTAGTGTTAACTAAGAAATAAATGAATAAGAGATAAATGAAAACTTCTCAGTGACACATGGACGAGGTAGAACAGCTCAGTGGTCATTTATGTGACTTAGCAAATTAACTCACTTGCTACCCTTTTTTGGTGATGAGTGACATTTATAGTTCATTCTGACTGCTCACCAAAGTTTTTATTCTATTGTATTACTTTGCACAGCACATATCCCAGTGTCATACGGAGTTCCATAGACTTACAGTTAAACTCACTTTGGTTTCCCAGTGTCTCCTGTGTGTGGTGTTTATTTCTTTCCAAATCAAGGGCTTTGCCTGTACCTTCCCAAAACCTGCACGGCCCTCTTCCTCCTTTGCTCAGCATTCCTAACAGCATCACTATTGTCAAAGTTCTCCAGGTTCAAAGCCCTGAAGGCATTTCTAATTTATTGCTCTCCTTCATTCTTCATTATTATTAAGTTCTTAAAACATTTCCTTTAGATCAAGTGCTGTGATGTTCAGTTCAGTCGCTCAGTCGTGTCCGACTCTTTATGAATCCATGGACTGCAGCATGCCAGGCTTCCCTGTCTATCACCAACTCCCAGAGTTTAGTGAAACTCATGTCCATTGAGTCGGTGATGCCATGCAACCATCTCATCCTCTGTCGTCCCCTTCTCCTCTCGCCTTCAATCTTTCCCAGCATCTGGGTCTTTTCCAGTGAGTCAGTTCTTTGCATCAGGTGGCCAAAGTATTGGAGTGTCAGCTTCCAGCATCAGTCCTTCCAATGAATATTCAGGACTGGTTTCCTTTAGGTTGGACTGGTTGGATCTCCTTGCTGTCCAAGGGACTCTCAAGAGTCTTCTCCAATACCACAGTTCAAAAGCATCGATTCTTTGGCGCTCAGCTTTCTTTATAGTCCAACTGTCACATCCATACATGACTGCTGGAAAAACCATAGCCTTGACTAGATGGACCTTTGTTGGCAAAGTAATGTCTCTGCTTTTTAATATGCTGTTTAGATTGGTCATAGCTTTTCTTCCAAGAAGCAGGCGTTTTTTAATTTCGTGGATGCAGTCACCATCTGCAGTGATTTTGCAGCACAAAAAAATAAAGTCTGTCACTGTTTCCATTGTTTCCCCATCACTCCTTTTTATTCCGTAGTCATCAGGCAAACGCAGGCACCCTTCATGCCTAGTCTGAATGGATACAGACGCTTTCTAGCAGTTCTCCTGTTCGCCTCTTTGCTTTCTCTACTGCCACTGTTAAACAAATGTTTGCAGTGTACCCACTCTCTTATTCAAAAGCCTGTGAAGGTTCCTAATCTCCTAGCATCCTGTCCGTGTGTCGCCCTCCATCTGAATTATGGAATCACCTTTACCATGTCTTCTGCATTCCCTCGGCCACTTAGTCTGGCCTGTTTTACCATTGATCTCGCTATTACTTCTCAACTTCTTCCTTTCTCTTACTATTCAACTCCCCAAATCCTAACCACATTTTAACCTTTTCCCCATGAGATGTTTTTTTCTCTGTTTTCACCCACATCGATCCCCTTCCCTTCGAATTCCTAAATTATATCTTGCCTTTAGACTGGGCGATGATCTTGGCAGCTTTGGCATCATGGAAAGCACCTTGGGCTGGAATCAGGTAAACTTGCTTTCCAAAACAGGTTTCAACAATGTATCAACTCTAGACCTGGAGCAAGTCATTTTACCTGAGACTGTATTGCCTTTTTAAAAAAATAAATAAATAAAATGCAGCTATTAATACATGAAATGCAAAATGATAACAAATGTCAAAGTACTGAAGTACTGACATGTAATCAGATCGTTAGTGTTAACTGAATTTGATTCTTTAAAATTGCTTTTAACTACTTTAAGTCTGTTTTCCTAATTTGGCTTCAGGAGAGCAAGTACTCTGTTTTATATCCCTTTCTCCCCACAAAAGCTCTGGACGTTGTTATGTAAAAATTTGTAGTCAATTAATAAATCTGGAGTAAAACGGTCATTTTGGAAACTTGGCCTAGAGTTTTTCAACAGTGTGTTTTAAAGCTAGTCCAATCTTGAACTTTGAAAATAGAACGGAAACAATGATAGCAACCTAAAAGTTGTCTCATATGGGGAAATCTTACGCCACTGGATTTCTTTGACAACATAACTTTATATGAACTCTTGGACCCTGTCATAGATAGATTATCATTTACTAGATAGCTTATCCCATTTTCTTGTGAAGTGAATGTATCAGTGGCAAAGAAATAAAGATTTGAAGACATCCTAACCTGTCTCCATCCAGGGTAGTTTCTAATAAATACCAGCTATTTTCACTTGATTATTTTAATTGAGTTACCAATCACACATTAATTATTTTTATAGGCAAGTATTATTTGAGCACTTTACAAATATTAATTCACTTCATCCTCACAACTCCCCTATGAGTAGACAGGATTAATAGGGTTCTTTTACTGATAAACTAATGCTCGGAGGGGCTGAGCGATATCCCCAGGGTTGCAGAGCCAGGAGAAAGGCTGGAGAAGGATTTGGACCCAGGAAGGCAGCTGGCCCCCAGAGTCTCATACTCTTAACCAGCAGGCTTATGGTACCTCCCTTGAACCTTGTATGTTTTCATACTTTTCTCCTTGTTTGGATCGCTTTCATTGGCTCTTAAAAGACAACTAGCAAAACTCCAGGATATAGTAAATATTAATCACAAAGTCATACTCTGCTCTATTCCTTGACCTGTTAGGTTGGAAGTGGGCTGCTGAATCCTCAGAGGGAAAAGATTCACAGGCTTATGGGATGGGAGAATGACTGTGTCTTTTATGGGAAAGTAGAGATGATTCCTTTTGTATACAGAAGGTGTGTTGCTTTGCCTCAAGGATCAGGAAAGGAGAATTGATTTGAGTCCTTTTTTTTTTTTTTTCAGTTATCACCCCAAATTTCAAAATATGAGTAAATGCATTGTCACAATATACGTGCCTCAGATAATATATCTCAAATTGTGAGCGAGATAATAACATATTGGCCAATTTACTTAATTATGTTTTGCCAAGTACTCAGCTGTACTTTTTCGAATTGCAATATTTGATTTGAATCAGTTCAGCAATTTATGAGGAAAGGACTTCAACGTGTTCGTGTTCAAAGAGCATATATCTCTAGAACTTTATCATGTTTAGGTCATTAGCTATCCATACCATTGGTGTCATTTGAGGGTGAAGGTCAGTTTTTATCCTCTTTTTAGTGCTGGGATGTTTCTATTTGCTCTATTATGTAGTAATGTGGATGTGGGAATTTATCATGCATCACAAGCTGGAATCAAGATTGCCAGGAGGAATATCAACAACCTCAGATATGCAGATGATGCCACCCTAATGGCAGAAAGTGAAGAAGAACTAAAGAGCCTCTCAGTGAGGGTGAAAGAGGAGAGTGGAAAAGTTGGCTTAAAACTCAACATTCAAAAAACTAAGATCATGGTATCTGGTACCATCACTTCATGGCAAATAGAAGGGGAAAAATGGAAAGGGTGACAGATTTTATTTTCTTGGGTTCCAAAATCACTGCAGACAATGAGAATAGCCATGAAATTAAAAGACACTTGCTCCTTGGAAGGAAAACTATGATAAACCTAGATAGCATATTACAAAGCAGAGATATCACTTTGCTGACAAAGGTCTGTCCAGTCAAAGCTATGGTTTTCCAGTGGTCATGTATGGATGTGAGAGTTGGACCATAAAGAAGACTGAGCACTGAAGAATTGATGCTTTCAAATTGTAGTGCTGGAGAATACTATTGAGAATCCCTTGGACTGCAAGGAGATCAAACCAATCAATCCTAAAGGAATTCAACCCTGAATATTCATTGGAAGAACTGATGCTGAGGCTCCAATACTTTGGCCCCTTAATGCAAAGAGCCAACTCATTGGAAAAGACCCTGATTTTGTGAAAGACAGGACAAGAGAAGAAGGGGGAGAGAGAGGATGAGATGTTTAGATAGCATCACTGACTCAATGGACATGAGTTTGAGCAAACTCCAGAAGATAGTGGAGGACAGGGAAGCCTAGCGTGCTGCAGCCATGGGGTTGCAAAGTATCAGACACAACTTAGCAACTGAACAAGTGCTCAGAGAACTATGATCACTTCTGATGTTATAGTTGAACATGTGTCTTACCTCAGTCTGGTTCGGGCCAACTGTCACGCACAAGGGCCTGCTAACTTCTTACTGATCTTTGCAGTCACATTTCAATATCATGAGAGAACCTAGTTCAAATGAGCCATTTTGGTATATAAAGAATTTTATAAGAAAATAGAATAATTAATTGTAAGAAGTATTTTAATCTGCAGTGTCTTGTTTTATAAATGTAGACTCAAATGAGGTTTGAAAAGTCACCACTTTGCATGTGCTAAAAGCCAGATATATATGTTTCTGGTAGACTTTCCATTGAGGCCCACACTCTTACTGTCCTTCCTAAGGATGAAAGGGGAGGGCTGATTTCCCTCACATTCTCCTGTATTTAAAAAGATCTTCACTTTCGTTAACTAGAATATATTAATACCTGTGTAAATTTGAAGGTAAAGTGGCTGTTAAAAATAAACATAACAGAGGATATGGGTATCAGTCCTCAAACTCAGATGTGCAAAGGACATCACATTGTAAAAATTGCTTTGAGCTAGCTACAATCTATTCTCAGCCCTTCTTGTGGTCCTGATGGGAAGTTCAGTTCAGTGTGGGACTCTCTCTCCCTCCTGCCTTGGCCAAAGGTTCTAAGGACTTACACAGAAGTGCTACATACTCTGCACATTTCTGGCCACAAGATATTTCCCTCTAAGCTCCCCATTCTCTTAGTCTGGATGTTCTTTCTGCTCAGGAGTTTTTGCTGCTTTTCTTCTGTGCCAGGAATCTTTGCCAAACCCCGAGCCCTTCGGTTTGCAGCCCAGTCCTACCAGCCATACAAAGTCCTCCTTCCCCGATCAACCTTGGTCTTACCACCTTCTGCTCACAGCGCCATGGAACAGGCAAGGGTCCCAGTCCTCCCAGGAAGCCCTGCAGACTATCCCCTCCCCAATGTGGGCTGTCTCCCCCTTGCCCTTCATCTCAGAACCACTCCCCTCCCTCTCTTTTCCTTCCAGAACAATGAGAGTAATTTCTTTTCTACAGCTTGTGTGTTCTGCTCTGTTGCAAAGTCCCAGAGCAAGCAGGGCACAAAACCTAGCCCCTGGTTAGAAATGACAGGAAGGACAGGTAAGAAAAAAATAAACAGAATAAAATCAAAATTTTATTTTGGTTCAGGGCTTCCCTGGTGGTTCGGTGGTAAGTCACTGAGTATTCTTGCCTGGAGAACACTTGCATGGAGTATTCTTGCATGGACAGAAGAGCCTGGTGGGCTGCAATTCATGGGGTCACAAAGAATTAGCCATGACTTAGCCACTGAACAACAACAATATCTTGGTTAATTATCTCACCACTCTTCTATTTAAATAGAGAAATATTCCTGTGTTGGGCTTACCTTTATATACGATAGTCATAAAATCCCACCACAATGCCACAAGGACAGGTTTCTTATCTCTACTTTACAGATGAAGGGTTGGTTAATTTCACTTCTAGGCCAGTCATGAGACCAACAGGAGGGCCAGAATTTCAGTTCAGGCCAATTAGAGCCCAAAGTGATATTCTCTTTAAAAATATGCTGCAAAGGTGAGATCAAAGCAAAGTTTTCTTCTAATACTTCTCTTTATGAAGAAAGCACTTCCGCCCCTGGAGTAGTATTTCTGCCATATTATTAATGCAACCTGAACTGGAGATTATCTTTAGTTCAAGTTTCTGTGGGCTGTCTGCCTGCCTCAGAGGTTTGCTCTTCTAATTCCTCCAGGGCATGTTTTCCCAAAGAGTATGCTTCCTGAAGGGGTGTGTGGTGTTTCAACTTGGTCTCAGTCAGTGTTAAACTTTAGCATGCATTAGGATCATCAGAAGGCTTATTGGAACACAAAATTCTGGGCCTCACCTCAGAGTCTCTGAATCAGTGAGTCTGGGGAGGTCCCTGGGAATTTGCATTTTTAACAAGTTCACAGGGGGTGCTGATGCTACTAGTCCAGGGGACACACTTGGGAACTATTGTTCTAGGAGTAATGTCTTTTCTAGTTTAGTTTAATTGAGTGAGGATATAGAGATTAAAATAAGTATTCTCATGCCTCAGTTACTTTGGTATTTGTTTCAGCTCAAGGCTGCTAACTGCTGTAGAGGCTAAACATGACCAAATTTTAATTTATTTTCTTGATCACAGATAGCTTGGTCTTCCCAGGTAGCGCTAGTGGTAAAGAATCCGCCTGCCAATGTAGCAGACGCAAGAGACCCAGGTTTGATCCCTGTGTCAGGAAGATCCCCTGGAGGAGGAAATGGCAATCCACTCTGGTATTCTTGCCTGGAAAAATCCCATGGACCGAGGAGCCTGGAAGGACATGGGGTTGTAAAGAGTCAGACATGACTGAGCACTTGTTAGCAGCATAGATAGTTCAATTTATACCTGTCATAGACTTGTTTGAAGAGAAGAAAAACACAATAGTGATACTGAAAGCCAACAAGTTTGAGGAGGAGGATACACATGATAACAATTCTGCAAATTTTCCTCCATACTCTTCCACAGCTGTGTATGCTGCGTTCATTGGATCAAATTCTCGCACAGAAACCAAAATGAGTCTAGCATTTCAAAAATGAATATTAAAAAGAGAAAACATAACTTTCCAGTCAACTTCTCAACTGTGTTTTTTTATACAACAATCACAATGTAGTTTTTTATTTACATTCGATATACTTAAAAACATACTACTTTCAAATTGTTAGTCAAGCATATCATGCTTTTGTTTCATAAACTGGGTTTAGTTAAATAACAAGAATTTCTTGCTTAACATAAAAAAAAAGAAAAATTCTTTATATAAAATAAAACTTTAAATAACCTATTAAATAATGTATATAACTGTACTGTATTTAAAAACTTACTAATCTAAAATAAAAATGCTTATATCACATTTTATAAAATGGCATAGGAAAATTATTTAAAATATTTCTAAGGGTGTTCAAAAGATTAAATAATCCTAGGAATGGGATTCAGAACTCAAAAGAGAAAGGAGAATCTTATTCTATGGGAGTGGATCTCCACCCAATTTTGCGGTGTTATTTGCTGTCTTCTCTTTCCTCTGGCTGGTGAGCTGCATAAGATCATATCCAGGGAATGCCTTCACTCTTAGAAGGCCTGATGGGCACAGAACACATGCTGTGAATTCTTAGTTGGTGCAGGTTTTCCACTAGGCTCTTGGGAGAAGTGCTGTCTCATTTTATGCCTCCCCTGAGTCAAGAGGGCTCACACCCAGAGGTAGGAGACCTGACCAAGGGCTCAAGGAAAGGTGGTATAGAAGCCCACAGCCGTGTCTATAGTTGGTCTTTTGTTAATGAACAAAAGTAATCCCCCAGTTTTTGTAAGGCTAAGCCTAGTTTCAGTAGGTATGAATTAGAGCAAACTTGGAGATAGAGGAGAGAGAGGAGCTTGGCATGCTGCAGTCTATGGGGTCACAAAGAGTCAGATATGACCTAGCGACTGAACAATTAAGACTACCAGGGTAGGAAGTCAGATTAGAGTTTGGGACCAAAACCCTATAAGGTGAACATGGATTGGTAATGTTTGCATTCTAACTCCAGTGCTTCAGAAAGCAGCAATGTTTGGAGACTGGGTTTTTATCCAAAATCACTGCAGATGCTGATTGCAGCCAGGAAATTAAAAGACGCTTACTCCTTGGAAGGAAAGTTATGACCAACCTAGATAGCATATTAAAAAGCAGAGACATTACTTTGCCAACCAAGGTCCATCTAGTCAAGGCTATGGTTTTTCCCATGGTCATGTATGGATGTGAGAGTTGGACTGTGAAGAAAGCTGATCGCCGAAGAATCGATGCTTTTGAACTGTGGTGCTGGAGAAGACTCTTGAGAGTCCCTTGGACTGCAAGGAGATCCAACCAGTCCATTCTAAAGGAGATCAATCCTGGGTGTTCATTGGAAGGACTGATGCTAAAGCTGAAACTCCAGTACCTTGGCCACCTGTTGTGAAGAACTGACACATTGGAAAAGACCCTGATGCTGGGAAAGATTGAAGGCCGGAGAAGAAGGGGATGACAGAGGATGAGATGGTTGGATGGCATCCCTGACTCGACAGAGTTGAGTTTGAACAAGCTCTGGGAGTTGGTGATGGACAGGGAGGCCGTCCATCAGATTGCAAAAGTCAGACATGACTGAGTCACTGAACTGAATTGAACTGACTGATGGAGTAATTAAGTTGATTGGTGGGTATGACTTAGGGAATCTGGAGTAGGAAATGGCAACCCACTCCAGTATTTTTGCCTGAAAATTTCCATGGACAGACAAGTCTGACAGGAGGTTGCAAAGAGTTGGGCACGACTGAGCACGTACACATGACCCTAAGGAATCAGTCTTGTTGTTCTGAGCATACAAATTATGCTACAAAACCATTTTCAAAATTGAAGTTTTGGTAAGACACATAAAATTTTTGAAGCTAAAGTTTCAATATGGCAACTTTATGCTTGAGTTTACTTTTCTATGAATTCAAATGATTTCTTCTCAATCAAACTTATCAAAATAACTAAATGAATAAACAAAACAAAAAAATATCCCTGAATTCAGCATTACCTTTTTCTGTTGAACTTATTTTGGGCATAGTATCGCTAAGAGTCAGGCATGACTGAGCGACTTCACTTTCTCTTTTCAATCTCATGCTTTGGAGAAGGAAATGGCAACCCACTCCAGTGTTCTTGCCTGGAGAATCCCAGGGACAGAGGAGTCTAGTGGACTGCCGTCTATGGGGTCGCACAGAGTTGGACACGACTGAAGCAACTTAGCAGCAGCAGCATGCTGTATACATTCATGTGACACAGTTTATTTCCATATGTCTTTAGGCTTTCCCATAGCTTTCCTTGTTGCTTGTCTATTTTACTGGAAACAATGAAACTGATCTTGAAAATTGGGGATTCCTGATAAGGAAACTGTGTGGAGTGTATGCTCTTTGTAGGAAAAAACTTTTTAACAAAGCAATTGCAAAAATGAAACACTCTGATTGTAGCAGATTGAAGGAGGTCACAAAATTTTAGACATTTTTCCTATTAAGAGGTGAGTTTGTGTCTTTTAGTCTTAAATGTGAGTGAGCTCTGTGACCGCTTTGACCAACAGAACATAATGCAGTTGATGCTCTGCCAGTTTCTTGGTCTATCTATTGCCTGAGGTGAGCAGAAGGGTGTACTTCCTGTTTCTTGGAACACTCATTGTCGGGTCGCTGACCTACTGTGTAAGAACTATGATTACCTGAGACTGCTCTGTTTTGAGGAAGCCCAAGCTGGCCACTTGGAGAGGCAGCAGGAAGAGACACCAAGGTTGGCCAGGCCAATGTCAGCCAGCTGTTTCAGCTATCCCATCCCAGGCTCTCAGTATGTCAATAAGAAACCCAGCCCCGCTCAACCACTAGCTGAATATCACCAAATGACTCCTGTTGATGCCTGTGAAGCAAAAGAATTGTTCCACTTGAGTCCTGCTCTAATTGCTGACCCATAAAATAATGACCAATAATAAATGTTAAATAAGTGTTAGGGATGATTTGTTATATAGCAATAGACAACTGGAACTTTAAAGACATATGAGGATGATGTTAACTTCTGTTTATTGTGACCCCATGAACTATACAGTCCATGCAATTTTCCAGGCCAGAATACTGGAGTGGGTAGCTGTTCCCTTCTCCAGGGATTTTTCCCAATCCGGGAACCGAACGCAGGTGTCCCACATTGCAGGCGGATTCTTTACTCTCCAATCCACCAGGCAAGCCCACTGATAATTACAGAAAATGATAATTTATTGTCCTAAAGTTACAGTAAGATAAATGCTTCTTCATAATCACAGAAAGCTAGATTTCTGGCAAAATTTGGAGCTGTCCAACTCGAATGCCTTGGAAAATTTTGATCTTCTGTTTGGGTATTTGTAACTATTCAAGAAAATGTATCTGAATGCTTTTATCAAAAATGAATGTTTAAAAAAAGAGTTTATTTGTGAGAGCAGTTTTTGGTTCACAGCAAACTGGTGAAAGTATGTTCAGTTGTGTAAGAGACCACCAAACTGTCTGCCAAAGTGGCTGTACCATTTTGCGTTTCCCCCAGCGACGAATGAAGGCTTTGGTTGCTGCACATCATCGCCAGCATTTGGTGTTGTCAGTGTTCCTAATTTTATCCATCATAATAGGTGTGTCGGGGTATCTCACTGTTAACTCACATTCCCTGGTGACATATGATGTGGAGTTTAGTGGTTTTTAAAATTTATTCTTTGCTCTTTTGAAAAAATAAACTAAATGGGTTTCAAGTATTATATTGTATGTTTTCAATAAAATTAAATGTAATAGTGCTACAAATATAGTTCTGCTAATTTTGTAACTTGTTTGAATAAAAACTGTATACTGTGTAATATGGGATAAGTAGGAACGTGTGAATAATAAAGAAATGTTGCCTTTTTTACTTTGGCCTCAAAGAGAATCGTCTGTTATTCATAAGATTATTTTATAAAGTTAAAATATCCAGACATGTAGAGAAAACAATTCTCCATAAATTGGCCTCTTGGAACAGAAACATAATGTATTAAAGATCAATTGATGCCTTATGTTCCTATCAGTGGTATAAGTTAAGATTTCGTTCATAATATAATTGAGACCTCACAAAATATAGAATAGCATTTTCATGTGGAATTGGAATTTCCCTATATCCTCCTTTTGAAAAATTATTCTTATGCATATAGGAGTTAATAAAGAAGAATTGTTTTTTTAATAAGCATTTTCTCTTTTCTTTTTTGATGTCTTCTGTCAATGGAAAAGAACCCCCCGAATAAGTGCTGCTCCTTATCATTGTGCAAATGTGATTCCAGAACGTACTTCTCTGTCTTAATCACTGAAATTGTTTGGTTATCAAAGCCATACACAGTTCATGATTTGACTTTCATCCTTTTCAGACTTATCCATGATATTGGTCTGGCCTTGAAAACATTAAAATGGTCTTTGTTTGATATTCAACATGTAATTTCAGAAAGACGTGTTCATTTTAAAAATTGAGACCGAGTGTTAGAGTGATAGAAGAGTCTTAGCAAAGCCTGGGAATAGAACCCTATTTTCTCTGAGTGTATGAGGGAATAAATTTAGTAAATAGCGAATGGCTGAGGGTGTTTGTGTGTGTGTGTGATTGTGATGTGTGTGCATATGTGTGTATACCGTCAGTTCTCTTTCCTACAGTGAATAGATTCTCTGTATTAATTTTGTATCCTGCAACTTTACTGAATTCATTGATAAGCTCTAGTAGTTTTTTGTATCATCTTTAGGATTTTCTATGTATAGGATGATATCATCTGCAAAGAGTGACAATTTTCCTTCTCTACCAATTTTGGTTCCTTTTATTTCTTTTCTTCTCTGATTGCCATAGCTAGGACTTCCAAAACTATGGTGAATAAAAGTGACAAGAGTGGACACCCTTTTCTTATTTCTGATCTTAGAGAGAATGCTTTCAGCTTTTCACCACTGAGTATGATGTTAGCTGTAGTTTTGTTGTATATGGGCTTTATGTTGAGATAGGCTCCCTCTATGCCCACTTTCTGGAGAGTGTTTTTTTTTTAAATCATAAATGGGTGATGAATGTTGTCAAAAGCTTTTTGTGCATCTTCTGAGATGATTATATTGTTTTTATTCTTCAATTTGTGGTGTATCATACTGTTTGATTTGTGGATATTGAAGAATCCTTCCACTCTCAGATCCCACTTGATCATGGTATATGATCCTTTTTTTTGTACGGCACTGCTGGATTCAGTTTGCTGGTATTTTGTTGAGGATTTTTGCAGCTATGTTCATCTTGATATTGGCCTGTAATTATCTTTTTTCGGGAGTATCTTTGTCTGTTTTTTTTGCATGAGGGTGGTGGTGGCCCCATAGCATAAGATTGTGAGCGTTCCTTCCTCTGCAATTTTTTGGAAGAGTTTCAGGAGGATAGGTGTTAACTCTTCTCTAAATGTTTGGTAGAATTTGCCTGTGAAGCCATCTGGTCCTGGAATTTTGTCTGTTGGGAGTTTTTAAATCACAGTTTCAATTTCAGCACTTGTGACTGGTCTGTTCATATTTTCTATTTCTTCCTGATTCAATCTTAGGAGATTGTACCTTCCTAAGAATTTGTTTATTCTAGGCTGTGCATTTTATTGGTGGATAGTTGCTTGTAGTAGTCTCTTATGATCTTTTGTATTTCTGTGTTGTCCATTTCTTCCTTTCTTTTTCCTCTTATAATTTAATTGATTTGAGCCCTCTCCCCTTTTCTTTTGATGAGTCTGGCTAAAGGTTTATCAATTTTGTTATCTTCTGAAAGAATCAGCTTTTAGTTTCATTGATCTTTGCTACTGTTTTCTTCATCTCTATTTCATTTATTTCTGCTCTAATCTTTATGATTTCTTTTCTTCTACCAAATTTGGGTTGTGTTTGGGAGCTTGGGATTGACATTTACACACTACAATATTTAAAATAGATAACCAAAAAGGACCTACAGTACTGCACAGAGAAACGTACTCAATATTCTGTAATAACCTAAATGGGAAAAGAACTTGAAAAAGACTAGATATATGTATATGTATAACTGAACCAATTTGTTGTATACCTGAAACTAATATGACATTATAAATCAACTATACTCTGATGTGGAGAAAGAAATGGCAACCCACTCCAGTATTCTTGCCTAGAGAAACCCATGGACAGAGGAGCCTGGCGGGCTACAGTCCATGGGCTTGCAGAGTCGGACACGACTTAGCAGCTAAACCACCACCATACTCTGATATGAAATTAAAACTTAAAAAAAATGGGAACATAAAAACTATACCTCAATTTTAAAAAGTTTTATCCAGTTATTAAACAAGTACTTCAGTTCAGTTCAGTTCAGTTGCTCAGTCATGTCTGACTCTCCGCGACCCCATGAATCACAGCATGCCAGGCCTCCCTGTCCATCACCAACTCCCGGAGTTCACTCAAACTCATGTCCACAGAGTCGGTGATGCCATCCAGCCATCTCATTCTCTGTCGTCCCCTTCTCCTCCTGCCCCCAACCTTTCCCAGCATCAGAGTCTTTTTCAGTGAGTCAATTCGTCGCATGAGGTGGCCAAAGTATTGCAGTTTCGGCTTTAGCATCAGTCCTTCCAATGATGTGTTTAATACTTAGGATTCCAGCTCTCACTGTTTTGGCAAGAACTAGCATCACTGGGATTGGAGAAGGAAATGGCAACCCACTCCAGTGTTCTTGCTTGGAGAATCCCAGGGACGGGTGAGCCTGGTGGGCTTCCATCTATGGGGTCACACAGAGTCGGACATGACTGAAGTGACTTAGCAGCAGCAGCAGCAGCATCACTGGGGGAGGGGGGGAGAGATTTATAACTGTTTCCAGAAGAAATCTTTAAATCCCCTTTAAACAGAATTATGCTAAATTTGATATTTTGGAAACTAATTTCTTCCAATCAGCTGTTCCTAATAAAGAGCCAACAGGACATATGTTCTGTGACAAATTGGACTTGTTTTTGGCAATGGGAGTTACCTGACCTGGTCTGGAAGTATCAGAACACTGAGAGATTAGATGTCACCTGCCTTCAGTTAACTTACTCCTTCTGTGTGAAGGCATTTTTCTATGTCAAGTACATATAATAATAACAACACAATTGTAATGTTTTCAAAATAGAGATTAAGTTACTTTCTGACAAGTATGTCCAGAGTTTCATGCTGCTTTCTGCCCTCAACAATGAGCGAATGGTTTCTGCACAGTTTCTGTAGCTGGCTTTTCCTGCAGAAGCAGTTATTGTATTCGATTTCTTTCCTTTCTCTGAGAATGGTGAGGCATGGCAGTGGGCTGGGGAAGGGACCCCAGACAACAAGGGGGTGGGCGCCGCTGGATAGGGACTCAGGGAAATCCTAACTGATGTCTGGGTGTGCTAAACTATCGCCGGTCTTAGGAGAGGGGGTGTCTTTCACCGGGAGCCACCACAGAGGCAGTTCAAGTTCACTCTGTGAGAAACACCATTCCGGGGGTCACCACACTGTTTATCTTTGCCACAAAATGGACCTTAACAATGTAAGTGCACAACAAGATTGCTTCTGGCCCGATGAAAAATAAAGTGAATGCCACTTTAGAGTACAAAATCGCCAGATCAACGCGTTCCCCCCACCCCTCCAGAGCCATTAAATATAAAACTCAAATCATTTATTACTCATTAAATATCTTTTGATCTTTTTCAAGACTGTGATATTAATATTCATGTTCACCATTCTGATTTGTGTGTGTGAAATCCTCTCTCATTAGGCATCCTTAAGAATGCCTGCTCAAAACTTTCATTTCCAATAAAGCTCTGATAAGTTGGTGCCTCTCAAAGTTCATCCTGAGAGACGCCCTTGCTTCATATACTCTGTGTGTGTGTGTGTGTGTGTGCTAAGTGGCTTCAGTCCCATCGGATTCTCATACCTCTGACGGAAAGGCTGGTGAAACTCTTGACTTCTAATCATATTATCCACCCTCTGCTTCTATTTCTGCCACTCCTCCTGGTGCACCCCCCACCCCTGCAGCCAGGTGCCCACCTGATGAATCTGACAGCTGTCATCATGCGGTCACCCCGCCACCTCCCCAGCCTCGGGCTGTCAGGCGTGTGCTCAAGGGATCAGCGACGCAGATGAATTTCCCAGGTCATCTTCACGGACCTAGAAAACCAGAGAGGTTCCAGCTTTTGCCGGTGGCCCACAGTGGTGACACGGCGCTGCTTGGCACAGCTAAGATGGTCAGCAGCCCGAGACAGGGGTCCATGGCCACTGTACGGTCAGGATGGTGTCAGAAGAGCCATCTGTGTTCTCACACTTTACATAGAAAAAATAATAATAACACTAACTGACAGCTTTCCCTTTCACTCTTTGGTGGCCCAGTCGAAACCCTGTGGTTTTGTTCTAAAAGATACACAAACCCACTCACGATGATTTCCCAAAAAGTGGGATTCAGCAAACGGCACAAAAGCAACCAAAAGGCCCCAAGCGAGCAGAGGGTGGGCGCCCTTCCTTCTGGTTTGCCGTTTCCCACTCGGATGAGAAAATCCAGGAGGAAATGCGGCCAGAGGATAATTCCTCTGCCTGGCAGCTGAGCAGTAATCTTGCTTATCGTTCTTTAGTGAGCTCGCACTTGCTGGAGACGTTTTAATGTCTTAATGAAAGGACAGGGAAATTATCACTCGCTGATTTGTGTTTTTAAATCTGGGGTTTCTAAATTAAGACTACTTAACGATACAGGCATGCCCATTTCCAAGATGGGGTGTGCAGCTCCTGAGTTGGATGTGTCACCTTGAGGGTTTCCTGGGAGGTAATTATCATGCTGGGATGAGCTGGTCCCCCCTGGAATAGCACACCTGCCTCATTCTGCTAACAAATAGGCCCCTGCCTTCTAGAGACTGCCTGACCTGACTTATTATATCTCCCCCATCAGCAGAAAGACTCATATCATCACTGGGCCAAAGGTGAATTGCCTAGAGACAAAGTTGGAATGAATTTTTTGCAGTCCCATTTCGCCAGACATTCAAACCACTTCATTCTGAAGAGTGGAGACCTTTAACTCTGTCACATATTTATGTATGCTTAGAAGGCCAGGGAAGGGTCTTTCTGCAGACCTGCTCTGCCTGAATGTAGCAAAATAGGATTCTACAGGAAACGGTGTCTGCCTCCCAAATCTTTGTTCTCCAATGTTATTAGTCTGAGGGAAGAGATACTGTTGCTGGTGTTTCAGTTAACTTGAATTTTGTAAGTTTCATGTGCATGCTTCTGTTATGCGCCATTCAGCATAGAATTCAAGTCCAAACACAACCTAGATCTGGACTAGGGTGAGAGGGACACGAATGTCCATCTAATCCTGAAAAAAAGAAAAAAGACTTTTTAGCTGATGCCTGTTTTCCATATAAAATGTGGCTTTTTTTAAAAATAGTTTTTCTCATTCCCTACAGCAAAAGAGGCTAATATTCATTTAAAACCCAATAACAATTAAAACCCCCAATAACAATTAAAACCTACAATGAACAACTGCTCTAGCTTTGTTTATTGCATGCATAAATAATCATACTTCAGTGAACATGTTAGTATCTATGATCTCTTCCCAGATTAAGGTTGCCTCGAGACTGCTTGCTTTGGCTACTGTAAATGTGACATGAATTACGCTCAGGAAAATGTGTCTAACATGCTGGGTTTGAAGTAAATTATTTTCTTCTAATATACCTACACAACTGTCACAAGGAATTACACTGCAGATTTAGTGATGTTAAGTGTCAATTGTAATTTGGTGACAGCCATTTTATTGGCTATGCATACTGCTCTGCTAGGACTGCTGCTCAGTATGGAGGCCACCGTATCATTAAAAACCAGTGATCCTTCACTGATGACATAATTTGACTGGCAGAGAGAGGAGCAGAGAGGGGCTTGCTTCCACCTGCACAGAATCTGCTGTATGTCAGAGATGAATTTGCCTTCAAATTAGAAACAGCACCGCAGATGAGGGGCTGTGATTTTGCTTGAGTTCTTTTAAGGCGTTTTTCTGGAATGGTTACTGAGCAGCTGATAGAAGTCTCCTTTAATATGTCAAACATATATATTATGCAGCCTGTAAACATTTCAAATATTTTTAGTCATAGCTTACAGCGAGTTATCTATGAAACAGTTTCAGCTGAGCTGAGCCACATGCATTTCTGCACACTCATTCATCCATTCTTTTGTCTGTCTTTGGCATAGGTTCCAGGAATAAAATGTATGTGATAAAATGGTAACCCTTCCCACCCCCCACCCTAAAGAAAAAAGCTTGACCAAAAAATCACCAAGGTCTCATATGTGCCCATATTATGTGTTTCGGCAGGTAGGATAAATCATCGGAGATATGTAAAAATTTACAGTAAGAACAGGACTGTAATCATACATTCTGAAAACTTTATAAACTGACAATTCAAATTATGTGTTTTATGCTAATACACATTGTGGGAGGGTCTAATACACTGTGACTCACTCATAAACAGTAGAAAAGCTGATGGCACACTCCGGCAGGCACATCCACAGACTCACACACCTTCTATCTTATGCAGGAAACAGGAAATAGAGTCCAAGAATTTCCTAGCAAATTTAAATCAATATGACTGCATTCCATTTTCAGTATTTAAATTAAATTTTTTGCTGGAAGGCACTGTAAGGAACAAAGCAAAGTACCTTAAAAGAAAGTGTATCGCTCGTAATTTTACCTCATTTCACACCGATTTGACAGCTTCTCTTAGCCAATTGGTTTCGTTGAAAACGCTGACAATATTCACCTATTAGAGTCTTGCCCTTCTGCGTGGAGACCATTCCTCTCAGATACACTGTATTAGCTTTCAACACGGGAAAAAGAACTTTTTTCTCTCATCACACTGCTGACACTTGCCACTATTTCCTCTTTCTCTTAGCCCAGCATTATTTATTTATTTATTAAGAAAAGAAACTTTGCAGAACAATAAATA
Organism: Moschus berezovskii; assembly: GCF_049115385.1. Classification (NCBI taxonomy): domain Eukaryota; kingdom Metazoa; phylum Chordata; class Mammalia; order Artiodactyla; family Moschidae; genus Moschus; species Moschus berezovskii. Next base: position 17,914,386 of record NC_142467.1, read on the forward strand.
GCATAAATTATTCAGCCAATTTCAGTTCAGCCACATAAATCATACTCAGGCAGACAAGCTACTTATGACAAATGCTTTGTCTAAGAGAAATATACCACTGAAGGTTTAATCAGAAGGGCTCAACGTTTCAGACTTTCCCATTTTTATTCTTGGCCAGGAACTCTCCTTCTCTGTCTACAGAGGCTCTTGAGAATGCTCTTTCTTTTTCCCATGAGAATATCGAGACCATTTTTATCCCCAGGAGGGAGGAGGGTGTTAATAAAAGTGCACTTTTCTGAAGGAAAATTCAAATGGTGGTTGGCAAATCTTCTAAATTCTTGAAAGTATATTCCAGGGCCAACTGTGGATATGTGTATAGCTTTTCCCATGATGGGCCATCAAGTCCTACTTTTCAAGGCTGGTCAGGGTGTTCCCACATCAGCCAAAGAAAAAGCAAATAGAAACGAAGCAGGGTGAATCCAGAGTAGCTGGCACCATTAGGAGATGCTGGTTCTTCTTTCGGCCTGTCGTTGGCTCTGAAGGCTTTTACCACTTATGTTTTTTTTTTAACTGAGGCTTCCTCCTTCCTTTACTGCCTTATTAATATAAATGGCCCCATAAAAATGCTTGATTACAGCATGGTAGGCTAAAATATGCCCATAAAAAATCTTCTTTTGGATAAGCTTCGAGTAACGGTGTTATTTTTTCCAGTAAGAGGAATGAAATCTTAATTCCCCTAATGCTTTAATTGCCAACTCTTTCCTTTAGTTATTATTTAATTCCTAAACCATCAATGATTCAAGGCATCGATGTGTGTTCCTGGGGACGAGAGCTATTTGAAACAACTTTGAAGCTTAAAAAGTATTCGGTCCATCCTTGATTTTGATAACCACTTACTCTAAGAGGAAAGTTTCTACTATACTAAAGCAATTGTATATTAGTTATTCAGTCATGTCCAACTCTTTGTGACCCCATGGACTGTAGCCCACCAGGCTCTTCTGTTCATGGAATTCTCTAGGCAGGAATACTAGAGTGGGTTGCCAGTCCCTTCTCCAGGGGATCTTCCCAACCTAGGGATCAAACCTGGGTCTCCCGCAGCAGTTAATGAGGTGGTTTTTTTTTTTTGGGGGGGGTGGAGGGGTGGTGTTTCACTTTTGATAGCAGAAGGGTGTCACTCACTAAAGGAATCCAGACATCTCTTTGGTGAACGTGATCATGACTGAACAAGGAAGAGCCAGTTTTGTCACCCAGTTTTCATCAAGAAGGGGATATGTTGTCCACACTGAAGCCACCAGGAAACATTGGGAGAAGGCAGGAATATGCTGGTCACGGTGATGGCACAAGAGCACAGGGATTGTGGTTTTGGAGTCTAAAGGCTGGGAGAGTGTCCCGAGGGAGCCGTCTACTCCTGGGGTTCCCCAACGCTTGCGGTGGAAAGCCGGTCTCAGCCCAGCGCCCCTCAGCAAACACGAAGGTTCTCTTCAGTGAAGCCACAAGAAAAGCAAGACCCGGCACACAGCGCGGCCCCCCCGGGCCCGTGTCCCAGGGTTGTTTCTGGACTCAGCCTCGCTTACCTTACAAGCTGTGAATGAACTGTGGCCCGCGCGGCTGTGGCCGTGGGCTGCGTGACCAAGTGTTCCTTTCTGCTGTACCTGTGGCATTGCGCCATAAAAGGCATAGCACATGGACCCCCTGAGGAACGTGCGTCACGTTGATTTTCTGACTAGTAAATGAATAAATTTTTCTGACTCCGCTGGGAATGAAAGGGAAATAACCTGCTTTTGGAGTGATCCCAGGGTCTGATTCTTTGGAGCGGTTCAAGTAATTTAACAACAACAACCCAGCCATCAGAGAACTCCCGTGTAGGTATGTTGCCAACTATAAGCCTCGAAGACGAGGAAACTCTGGATCCACAGGGGCTAAGGTAGACTAGGTAATGTTGAGCAATGCTGGGGGAGCACATTTAGCTCAGAAAAATGTCAGTAAAAATTCCAAGTGTCCCATTCTAGATGGACTCATTGAAATTCCCAGGTTTTTAGGAGCTGATATTACAGTGAATCCCTAGAAATACTTTGGTTATGATTATTGTCTGTCCAGAGTTTTGTGTCCACTTGAATATATTTGTCATTTATTTTGTCAGGGCTCTGGTAAGTGTACAAGGAATTGGAAAAAGTCCACATGGGCTAGTGAAGACGCTAAAGAAAGCAAATGCAGGGATTAAAATCTCAATCCAACAAGAATTTAGGATTTTAAGAAGGCACAAAGGCCAACTGAGTGCAGAATGTTATAACTTTTTCAATGAACAATTTAATTTCTCTGAGGCCAAGTTAACATTGTCTGTAAATAGGGTGAGCCATTGTCCCGGTTTTCCGAGGACAGTGTCACTTTGTGCCTGTTAAATAGGCTTCGTTATAAATAAAAATCCCCTTTTACTCTTAAAAGTGTCCTGGCTTGGGAGATCAGTTACGTAGTCACCCTCAGCATAAACAAAGCTCCCTTGGATCTAACAGATTTGTATAAAAGATGAAAGGGGAAACATTTTGATTTGGTTTTCAAACCTGGTTTCCCGAAGTGATGGAGTGAGCAGGAAGGGGGCATGGAAACCGGAGCAGACCTAGATGGCAACACACTCAGGCCTATATCTTTCCTCCAGCTGTCACCAGCTGTCCTTTGTCCTTCTTCCCGAGGCAGTCTCTGAGGGTATTTGGAAATGTTTTCAGATAAACAACTTAGGGCTCCAAGTAGTTTCAGATTTTCTTTTATAGCTGCAATATTTAGAAGAAAAAGTGAGGAACTGGATTTCATATGTCTTGCTTAAATTAATTAGGGAGTTGGGAATGAAATCAAATTTCACTTTGTTCCATCATGAGAATTATCTGGGGTAGACTAGATGCTAGCCTTCTGAGAGCAATCAGCAATGAATTATAAGTAGAATTTGACCAACAGATTCAATCTTTGTATGATGTGGAAGAAGTTCTGATGTTGCCCAAGTTACAAGGGACTGCCAATGAGTTAAGAAACAACATGATATTAAAAATGTTTGTAAACATGGACCCTACTTACTTTTAAATATTTAAGCCAGATTTTTCATAAAGTTAGAAATTAAAACAAATCATTTTACTTATGTTTAATTCCCTAGAAGTTAAAAATTATATTTCATTGCCTTGCAGATTTTTTGTTTGTTTGTTTAAACACATGCTGGTTCGTGTGAGGTTGCTGTGAATGATTTTTGGCGGGCTATTTTTCTTAGCAAAGCATGCGTTAATTAATTACCTTAAAGTGTGTACATGAAATGATACATTCAAGGGCTTTGGGAAAACAGGAAGCATAGAATACTGGTATGTTTTGCTAGGAATATTATCTTCTATTTCGGTTCACTTATTTTTCATGTAACAAAACTCTAAATTGTTAATTGAGGAAACACCTGTTTTACCTGATTTTCTTAAGTGCACTGGGTGGATATTGGATGCCTTGCAGCAAAACCCTCATTAAACCAAGGATCCCGCGATATGAGCTACAATGGCTGAATTATTGCATCCAACAGAATATTATACTAAAACTTCGCTGCAGTGTGATCCTCAGGGGCTTTGCGATAGAATTACTTGTAAATGGAACCATTTTGTAAAAACATCCTTCTGATGCTTCAGGATTTCATGGAATTGGATGAAGAGAGACATTTTGTTACAGATAAGGAATTGATTTGGGAAGAGAACGAATATTAGAAACAAATGAACATTTCTTGGGATGAAAGAAGTAGAGGAAGGGCTGCAAAGAGCCTGTTTCATTGAACTTCTCCATAAACTGCCTGGAGAAGCTGCAAGGGCAGAAATGCCCAAAGCCCATGCTGCTGTGTTCTTGAATCAATCTGCACAGTCGCTGACGGACTGGCGGCATGTGACGTGAGTCAGCGGGGTCAGCAGTCAGAGTACTGTGAATGCTGGACTTGAAGCACTTTCTCTGAGAAGATTTGCACCTCCTCTGTGGCTGAAGCCATCCTTCCATGCCAAGGGTGCTACTTTTAGCATAGTCTTATCGGATGCTCTTAGGATAGTTATACTGATAGGTTCACTTTGGGGAGGAGAAGGTACACTGTGAAATTTTCAAGCTTTATAATGGCTTAAAACCTTTTTGGTCAGTGGAAAGGCAACATTGCATGAAGATTTTACAAACTCAGTAAAATAGCCCTTACAGCAGGGCTCAATAAATGCAGTTGATTTCTTCCTTCATTGGCAATCACTATCTGTTCTTGGCACCTTTCAGTCTGATACATGGATTGGTTTCCTTCTAGCGTCCATGGCTCAGTGCCTGGGAATTCCCTACCTATCTACCAGAGGGCATGGGAAAACCCCATTATCAGCCTTCACACAGTGTTGCGGCTGACGAATGAACAGTCCTCTGCTATCCCAAGCTCTTAGATAGGGCAGCTTTAACCCAATCGCAGAGTAGCTGGACATTCCTGTCATTCCTCAGTTAAGGACAAATTTCCTTTGAGGAAAACCAGATTCAAGGGCACAGGTTGTGGCAGACTGGACATTCCCCAAATGACCACAGCGATACCTCCTCTCCCTCACGCTTTTCCAGGATGTCGCCACTCCTTCAACAAGAGGCGGAGTCCGCATCTCCGCCCCACAAAGCTTGGTGGCTTTTATGACCATTTCCAGACTGAGAGAGTACGGAAGAAGTGACACTATGAGATTTCAAAGTTTAAGTTATGAGAAAGGATACCATTTCTGCCCGGCTCCCCGCTCTGGAGATGCACCCCATAAGAACCCAGGCAGTGTGCTGTGTCAGGGTGTAGGCTACATGGAGATGAACCAAAGCTCTTCCCAGGCAACAGTCAGCCCCAACTTGCCAGCTGTGTTGAGTACGCCATCTTGTAGTTGGATCACAGTCTGTCTTCAGCTGGACTGTCAACTCTTTTTTTTCCAATTAATTTATTTATTTTTGGCTGAGTTGGGTCTTGGTTGCTGTGTGGGCTTTTCTCTAGTTGCAGCAAGTGGGGGCTAGTCTCTAGTTATGGTGTATGGGCTTCTCATTGTGATGGCTTCTCTTGCTGCAAAGCACGGGCTCTGGGGTGTGTGGGCTTCAGGAGTTGTAGCATGTAAGGCTCACTAGTTGTGGCCCAAAGGCTTTGTTGCTCTGAGGCATGTGGGATCTTCCCAGACCAGAAATCTAACCTGTGCCTCCTGCGTTGGCAGGCTGCTTCTTTACCACTGAGCCACCAGGGAAGCCACCTGGACTACCACTCTTGATGCTTTGTGGAGCAGAAAGGAGCTTTCCCTGATGAAAGTGAAAAGTGAAAGTGTTAGTTACTCAGTTGTGTCTGATTCTTTGGACTGTAGATTTGGACTGTAGATTTGAACTGGGTGACACTGTGGACTGTAGCCCGCCAGGCTCCTCTGTCCATGGACTTCTCCAGGCAAGAATACTGGAGTAGTAGGTTGGCATTCCCTTCTCCAGGGGATCTTCTTGACTCAGGGATGGAATACAGGTCTCTTGCATTGCAGGCAAAGTCTTTACCCTCTGAGCCACCAGGGAAGCCTTTTCCTTGCTGAGCCATACCCAGATTGCAGAGTTGTGAGTAAAAATAAATGGTTGCTATTGTTTGAAGTCCTTGTTTTTGGTGGCTTGTGACGCTGCGATAGATATTAATCCTCAGCACTTTATGAGGTAGTGCTAGTATTATGCTCATTTTATAGAGAAGGAAATAGAGGCTCCAGCAATAAAGTAACTTGTCAGGGTCATCACGGTGTAAATAATGGGGGCAGAATCTCGAGGCTTCCTCAAAGCACAGATTCTCACAGAAGATACAGCACCCGTAAACCATGGTGTGCTGCTCAGTGGTGTGGGCTCTCGAGATAACTACCTGCATTTGAGTGTCTAAATAGTGCAGAGCACTGGGGTGACCTGCTATGAACAAAACAGAAATCCCTGCCCTAATGGAGTGACTTTTCTAGCATCAGAGGGACAATAATATAAAGTCCATAGTATATAAAGTATTTACCAGAGTGCCTGACACACAAATACAACATGAATATTGATTATTGGTGTGATTATGGAACACGACATGGCTGTGGTGGTTATCTGTGACCTTGATGTTACAAACAGTACTGTTTGTCCACTTTAAAGACCACATTTCAAGAGCTTGGGTAGGAAATAATGTTTCCTGTGAGCAGAATACAAGTTTGAAACTGATTGAGGTAATTCTAGCAAATCATTCAGTGTCTAGTGTTGAATATTCATCAATATTATACACTGGCCTCTGGGACCTCACAGACCTATACAGAAATGTCAAATGGGATTATGAAATAATTTCATAGATACTAAGAAAGGAAGTCCAACCAAAAATAAGGTATGCCTGCAAAAGGTATAATCTTGGTTATCTGTGGTGTAATGGTGGGCAGGGAATGTGTTGATAATTGAAGTCAATACAGAGCCCTCAGCTTCCTGGTTAATCAAACCTTTTCCCAGAGCTGATGAGCAGCAAAATTGCCTGGTTTAAATTTCACTTCCTTTTATTGTTCCCATAGAGCTGCTAATAAATAATAGGCTAAACAGAGGCAAGAAACCAGGTAATTAGTCTGTTGTCGATGTTTGAAGCTGGAAAGGGTTTTGGAGGCCCCCTTGGTCTAGTTCTCTCATTCTAGAAGCTAGGGAACCGAGGCTTGGAAATGCTGAGTGTCCTGATGGCAGGTGGGTTGGTGAAGATCAGAGCTGAAACAAAGTCCCAAGCTCCAGATTTCCAGTCTTCATTTCACCAACAGCCTTCACAGGTTTCCCCTCACACTGTCTCTCCTTTTCTCTCCATAACTGTAACTATTGAAACATCTGGGGTCTATGCACCAGTAACTGAGTTAAAGGGGAACTAAGATTGCTTTTTCAATATTGTGTGTTGTGATCAGTAAGCAAAGAGCCAGAAAATCCTTTAGCCAGAGTTGAAATTCCCGCCCCAGTGCCCTTGCTCCAGCGATGGATGCTACCTGTGCTTTGAAAATTCTCATCCAACTGCTTTCCCCCGTAAAGAACACTCCTTCATTCTCACAGTTGTTGGAGGAAGAGGTGTTGAGAGGATGTGACCGCTGGTTGACCTACGACCCGGACCCAGCCAACTGTAGGCCCCTCTCCCCTCCCCCACCCTTGGAATGTACATTCTACCCACTGTTCGCACTGTAGAAGCTGTTTCCAAGGGCACAGCCTTGAGAGAGAAAGGCAGTGTTGAGACCATCTGGACAGGATAGTGACTGAGCCCAGTTCAGGCCTCTATGGAAACTTTTGAATCTGGCAGGTGCGTGCAGATAGCTGCCCAAGACAAGCTTCAGGTGTGAGTTCCCTTGCTTATCAAACCTGCCACTTACCAACCTGCAGTGGTCTGCCTCTTTGGTCTCATCTTCAGCCTCCATGTACCAGGGGCCAGTTTCCTAAGCAATCATCGGGGTGCAATGCCATGAAGTCTTCTCTGGCCACTGTGGCCGAACTACTCAGTTGGGTCCTCCTCCAAGTTACCTTGTATTACAGCCCCATAGGATTACTTCTGTTCTAAAGTGTCATCACTTTAGACAGGCATCACTGTGATTGGGACAACATATTCTCTTTCATGAGCACAGTAATCTGTATGTGCTTTGATATATATTGCATATCTTTCCTAGTTTAGTAATACATTTTCAACATATCCCTTTCAGGACCTTGTGGGTAGCCACCATACCGTATTTAGCCTGTAATTAAATTCCAGTGCATACCAAAATTGTCATTTTCAGAGTGTCAGTGGCAAGAGTAATAAAGTAATAGGAGGGAAATGCTTTCTATTCAATAACTGGGAGGGGAGTTTGGGGGAGACTGGATACATGTATAATGTATGGCTGAGTCCCTTTGCAGTCCACCTGAAACTGTCACAACATTGTTAACTGACTATGTGCTAAGTTGCTTCAGTTGTGTCCAACTCTTTGCGACCCTGTGGGCTGTAGCCTACCAGGCTCCTCTATGCTCCAATATAAAATAACAAGGTTAAAAAAAGAGAAAAATTACTAATGTGCAGTTGGCATTATAAAATGATTTAGTTTGTTCACTTTAGAAATACTTGGATCACTCATTAGGTAAAAGGCAACATATTAAGCTCCATGTTAAATAAAAAGCTGAATAAAGGTAAATAGTTTCTTCTAATAGTGAATGATGCAGACGCTTTACCATCTGAGCCCCCAGGGAAGTTAATAGTGAATGAGAGTGCATCCAAATCATATTTTATGTAATGCCTATCCCTGCCCCTTCCCTTAGGAGATGGAAGTAGACATAGGGGCTATGGAGAGGTAGGTTGCCATAGTTTTAATTTCCCTTTGTAGCCATTCATTGGAAACAATTATGTAGAACCAGCTGTGCTTGTGTAATGTGACCTCTGCAGTCAGAAGTTCTTGCCAGGAGAATCCCAGGGACGGGGGAGCCTGGTGGGCTTCTGTCTTTGGGATCGCACAGAGTCGGACACGACTGAAGTGACTTAGCAGCAGCAGTCAAGTCTGTAGGGTTCTCTTCTCTTTCTCGTGCCACTTTGGCATCAGAACCTTGACTTCAGCAGTAGCTTGTGTTTACCTAACTCAAATATCTATCTGCAACAGTATTCAAAGGGGCTATGAAGTGGCATATTTATAAAAAGAGTTGAAAGGCTGAGTTGAATAGAATAGACTGTATACAAGAATGTATGTGTATCTTCTGAATTTTTGAAATTAACCTAATTTTTCTCCCCTTGGAATTGGTAGACTCTTTCCAGAAGATATAATTTAGAGAAGTTTTTCCTTATACATGCTGAATTTGTCCAGCTGTATTAGTTAGGCTGCTCAAAGTGAAACCATGGGCAATCAATAGTCAAATCCATTTTACCTGCTTTCACTAATTAATTAGTTTTAAGTGTTGCTAAAAAAAGACTTTCATGTCCTCCAGGCCTGCAGACAGCCTAGACACAGAGATGGTGGCCTGGAGTTGTTTGCCAGGAATTGGAGTCAGCTGTGTCTAGTTTGAACTGAGCTGGTTAAGACCGGATAGCAGCACGGACCCTGTAACTGGGCATGCGCCAGTGTCTGATCAGATGTCTGACATCGAAAGTGACCTTTTGATGTCAGAGGGCTGAGAACTCCATCCTCAGGTGAGGTTACAGAGCAGAACAGAGCAGAGGCTGTAGGCTAATACAGGAGCACAGAACCATGATTACTGCACTTTCTGGTCACCTTTGCCCACGCCCCGGGATGCTCCCCATGCCCTCCGCACCGCAGATAGCCCTGCCCCTCTATTCAGTTCAGTTCAGTTCAGTCGCTCAGTCGTGTCCGACTCTTTGCGACCCCATGGTTACCCATAAATACCCTAGCCTCTTGTCTTTTAAGTTTCTGGTGGGAAACTGTGTGGAAATTTGATGGAGTTAAATTCGTTCTCATTTATATATTTTATCACTTTCAGCAGCGTGAAGGGTAGAGACCCAAGTTATGAGGCTATTATAATAATTTAGGTGAGAGAGTATGCAATAAGGGCTTGCAGTAGCAGCGAGGATAGAGACAATGCAATTTTTATTGATGGGGGTTAAAGAAGAAGGAGAAATGTAGGATAAATATAAATAAAGGCTAAGTTATTGGTTTTGCAAAGAGTGAGAGAACACGTAGATAATACAGTTTGAGGGAAGGATGATGAGTCACCATTTGTTGGCATTCTGAGATGAATATAATCTACTGGGAAATTAGATTTAAGAATCTGAAGACAGAAGAATGATGGGGGCAAATTAGGTTGGGGAAACAGAAGAAAGATTGTAGTTGGAGGTAAAACTGCTTGGGAAGCATGCAGAGGGTGAGGAGAGGGTTACGAATTGAATTTTGGGAAGCCACACGACTTACAAGAAGGGTTGGGGAAGATGAGCATCAAAGGGTTGGGAAGAGCGAGCCATAGAGGGGAAGAAGAAGGAACAGAGAATTTCTTTCTCAGGGAAGTGAGAGGAACGTGTTTCAAGGAGGACTGTTGAACAGATTAGACTGTAGAGAGAACAAGCAAAGGCTGAAAACTACCCATGGATTTGAAAAGTGGGTCACTGATGGACGTGGTGGTAGAAATTCCTTTCCATGGAGGGAATGAAGCTGTGTTAAACTAGGTTAAGGAATCAACAAGAGGGGCTAAATTGAGATTTTAAAGGTGGATCCCTTTCTATAGAGACTTACAAGTGAATAGAAGATCGTATTTAGGGTAGTGCCTACGGGGTGGTTGCCTGATTAAATCAGGCTTCATAAAGATACGGCTTTGATGTTCACGGGTTTACATACTGAGGGAGAAGGAAGCAATTGAGAAGGGAGGTTAAAAGATGAAAGAGAGAATGGGGATAATTGAGTGAACAATATCTGAGAAGAGGCAAAGGGGGAAGAAATGAGGTTACTGATTCTTCTCTTTCTGTCCCATGCTGTTCCTGCCCCATAACACTGAGCTGGGCAGGTCACTTCCTGTCAAACCTGAATATCAATTTGGTCTCCATATGGTGTAGTCTCTGTGGTGTTGAATTAAAAGAAATAACCCAGCTACCAAAAAGTAAATTAAGTTTTTTTTTTTTTTATTGGCATCCTTCTAAAAATGCAGGGGCTGGAGTATAGTCCTAACTTTGAAATTTCTCCTTTGATAGCTCTCAATTTTCTTTCTTGTATCATGGCTGCATTTACTGTAGCTTTTCCACAGTAAAATTGCACAGCGAAGCCTGTCTCACTCCTTTTTCAATCTCTTTCCCTCTTGCCAAAGTCATACACTGGAAACTGGTGTTAAAATCTTTCCTGTTACCACTCTTTCTTTTCCAAAAGAAGTTTTCTCTGTTAGAGGTGAGGGACTAAAAGAGAGCAGAAGAGCATGTGGAAATAAAAGGAATTTGAGCTAAAGAACCTAGCCCAGAAGTTCTCAAGTCTGAGTACTAATCAAAATTACCTGGAGAATTTGTTGAAATACCAACTGCTGAATTCCACCCCTAGAGTTCCTGATGGAATAGATTTTGGTTGGGGCCCAATTATTTGTATCATGCTTTTGAATTGTGGTGTTGAAGACTCTTGAGAGTCCCTCAGACTGCAAGGAGATCTAGTCAGTCAATCCTAAAGGAAATCAGTCTTGAATATTCATTGGAAGGACTGATGCTGAAGCCAACATTCCAATACTTTGGCCACCTGATGCAAAGAACCAACTCATTGGAAAAGACCCTAATGCTGGAAAAGATTGAAGGCAGGAGGAGAAGGGGACGACAGAGAATGAGATGGTTGGATGGCATAACCGACTTGATGGACGTGAGTTTGAGTACACTCTGGGAGTTGGTGATGGACAGGGAGGCCTGGCTTGCTGCAGTCCATGGGGTCACAAAGAGTCGGACACGACTGAGCGACTAAACTGAACTAAGTTCCCAAATGATGCTGATGCTGCTGGGCTGTGGGCCACATTTTGGGAACCAGGGAGCTATCTAGTTTAAGGGGAAGAGACCAGAAAGAACCTCAGGAGCAATGGAATGCTGTTACTAAAATCATAGTTCTCAGGCACAGTTTTTATCGAGGGTAAATTAGCATGTCTGGTTTTTAGAAGATGTGGAGAAGGGCCTACTTGATGCTGAACTACTTACTGAGTCACTGGCCCAGTTTCTTCTCCTCCTTCTGATGGGGCCAAAACTGGTTCCACAGTTTGAGAAAGGAAAATGTAATATATAGGGGTGGTAGCTGAGTGGTGCAGGGTTTGGGATTGGAGGCAATCAGAGGCATAGATAAAGCAGATTTCTATATATTAATTTTGCAAAGAATAAACTGAGGTGAGATGAATATTAACATTCTGTTTTTTCCCTAGGAAGTCTCAAGAAGTATTATGACTCATCCAAGTTTAGTTTGCATCTAGGCTGAAGTAGCTTTTTTGATCCTATAGATGAGTGGTTTTTTTTTCTACCTACGAAGTACTTGTGGAGTCTACCTACAAGCAATCATATAAAGTAGTTTGAGTCCCTATAACAGGTTTACCCAATGTTGAGTAATGAATCTCAAGCCACATTTCTTAATGTATATAATCATGTATAACTTTAAGTGAAATTTGAGCCGTATATTTCCAGCTCAAGTAATCAAATGCTTACATTGTTTACAGGCTAAAAAATTTTGTTCTTAAAATATCCCTTAACTTGATGTACTTTTTATGGTGTTGTGTTCTGCAGCAAATGTTGACTAATGCCAGATAAACAGATACCAAAGCAGGGAAGAATATTAGGTGAATGAGGTCTGTATTTTCATAAACTTGGGTCTAATTTTAACACAGGTTAAAAAATGTTCCATTTCCCTTAATAGGTCTTTTCTAAGTAAATAATAGTTGGGATAATTCATGTTGCTGTGTCTATAGCTGTACAGTTGACCAAACTAGTTGGTAAGGAAGTAACTGCATTTGTGAGAGGAGAAAAACACCAGATACATAATCGCCTAAACTTTGGACAAACCTCTGAAATGGAAGCCAATATAGCTATGAAATCACAATGAAATTATAAATTTATGGAGGAAAAGCTGGGAGGTTAATTTTACCCTTTAAAACCTCAATGAAGCACAAAATTCAGGGGAAAAACTAATAATTATGACAAAGAATTGTAAGATTTGGAACATCAACTCAGCAAATGAAGACATTACCACATGGCGGACATTAGCCAATAAAAGGCATCCACTCACTCTAAAATGAGCTCATAACGCAAAATGTGAGCACTGTGGGTTTCCAGAGGCATGGTGCATTTAGAAAAAAATTCATTTATTACTTTCCATGACTGAGTTCATTCAATTTACATTTACTGAGCATAGACAATGGCCTTGCACTTTGTATGATATGCTTAGGAGGGCTAAAAAAATGTATTGGGTACAGATCCTGACCTTAAGCAGATTACAGTTTAGTTGGAATGTGTGACTGGAGGGAAAGAGAGGAAATAAACCTATAAGATAAGGAGAAATGACAAAGATAAAATAAACCAATATGAGGAGGCAGAAAAAAGGAGTGTGAGGGGTCAGGGAGAGGGTAGAGTTTAGGGTGATTTTCAAGGAGGAGAAGCAATTGAGCTGAACCTTATAGCATGTTTGATATTTGATTGTTATTTCAAAATTTCTCAAAGTACACACTGTCTTCTCTGAGCTGAAAATGCCATGGCATATATGTTTTCAAATGGGATTTGCTATCAAACCAACACACTTTAACACATGAATCAGATAAAATAAATGCAGAGATGTAAAACTCATTGGATATAAACCAGCGTGAGCTAATTTATGCACCAGCAAGAAACTTCCCCTATAGCGCTGTGGTTTAACGTGACTATGGTTTGTACAAGATAGATTATGTGTAGAAAGGTAATTTCGTGAAAAGTGTGGAGAGTGGCTTGAAGGCAGGGAGAAGCTTTATAGGATTCCTGGAAGGAGTTGGGGCGGGTAATAGTGAGGGTTTGAAGCAGGTTAGCAGTGCGGCCAAACAGATGAGATGGATTCAAGAGTTCTTCACAGGTAGATTTAATTGGACCTACTTGATGGAGGGTCGAAGAGAGAAGGACGCATTAAGTATAGTCATATGGAGCTAGTTGACTGGGTGGATGGTGATGCTATTAACTAATAAGATAGTGTTTACTGGAAGCAGCAGCAGGTTTGGAGTGAAATTAACTGGAGTACTTGCAGGAAAATTACTTGGAGATATCAACTGACAAATTATAAGATGCGTATTTGGATCAAAGAAAAGAGACAGGAGTAGAGGTAGATTTGGAAATACTTGAACTTCAGTGACAGTGGAGGCTGTGGGTGGCTATTTCCCCAGGAGGAAAGGACTGAGTATGGAACTTGGAGGCAAAGCCTTCATTGCTGGAAGAGGGGAGTCCTCTCCAGCTTTGATCTTTGCTACAGTGGGCTTGTTTGTTTGTTTGTTTCCTTGGGCTGTTGTAACAAAGTACCACAAATTAGGTCACTATCCAAAAGTTTCAGAAATGTATTGCCTTCCAGTTCTGGAGGCTAGTAGTCCAATATCAGGGTGTCAGCAGCGTTGATCCCTTCTAGTGCCATGAGGAAGAATGAGCCCCATGCCTCTTTCTTAGCTTGCGCTGGTGTGCTGGCGATCTTTGGCATTCCTTGGCTGGTCAGTGCATCACCCCCATCTCTGCCTTCATCTTCCTCAAGGCGTCATCCCTGTGTGTGTGTCTCTTTGTGTCCAAATTCCTCCTATTTGTAAGGACAGCAGTCATATTCCATTAGGGCCCACCCTAATGACTTCATCATAACTTTATCATCTGCCAAGACCATGTTTCTGGATAAGGTCACATTCTAAGGTACTGGAGGTTAGAACCTCAGCATGTGAATTTTGAGAGGACAAAATTTATCCTGTTATAGGTTTCTTTTACTCCCTCCTCCTCGCATGAGTTTTGGAGTTGGGAGAAAAAGCCAGTGCAATAGGCTGAGAATTAAGCGGAGATAAGAAAGTCCAGACTGTAAATATAGATCATTTATTTGAAACTGTATCCATTACCAGTCAAATGGTGAGGGCCAGGGTTCCACAGATGTTACAATTTCCAGGAAAAAAAATACTTCAGTTGGCCAAAGAATCATTCAAAGTCTATGATATCTTAACAGTGTTTCCTGCAAGATTATTTCTTCAACCTAAACCATATGGGCTTGCTTATTTGGTGAATAATGGCACATAGCCCTAGAACATGAGTTAGTAGTCATTCACTTTGCATCTAGTTTTAATGTGATCTTCTCTGAAGAAACTTAGAAGTTTGAGTTTGAAAAATGATGTGTCTAAGAGTGTGGACTAAGCGACTTTAGACATGGCAGAGCAATAAAAAATATTCTTGCCATGGATTCATTGGAGGTGCAAGGACAGATTAACCTTGGGAGGTGTATTAGAGCATTTATTTTTTCAAAGAAAGGAAAGATTTGGTATTTAAATTCTCACTTTCATGTGAGGAGAAAAAAATATAAATCTTGGGATGTCTGAAAAATATTAAAATGTTCACAGAATTAACTGTCAGTGATAATAGCAAATGTCACATTTCTACTTCATCACATATTGAGAGAAACTGAAATATGTAACCAAACGGTGGCATACAAGGCCCTTCTATGCACTGTGGTGTGTTAACTTTATACCAAAATTTCTGGCTGTAAATAAGAATATACAATTTTGTTTTGAATCTTAGATGATGTGGTTTGTAATTTCCAGTTGGGTTTAAAATAAACACCAAGGAATTGAAATGTTTTTGTAACAAAATTTTCATAGTATTCAACTTTCAGTGACATTTGTTTACCCTCCTAATTTTCCATTTTTAATTGCTTTTTGATTTACAAATTATACATGTTGAGAGAGCAACTAATTGAATATATGTTTCCCTGAGTATTGTACATTAAAATCAGCAATGCTTCTAGAGCATTAGAATTCTGAAAGAGCAGTTGCATATCTCGTGGTCTTCATTTTCCCCCCACAATTTATATAAGTAGGATGTACTGTTCCTGGGGGAAAATAGCAATAATGAAGACAGATAGTGATCTTTCTCTACCCTGGCAAGAAAGTCAGAATCCAGTTATTTACGTATGCTACATTTCCCATAAATTGGCACAGAGTGACCACATTGGAAATTGAGCTTTTAATGTATCTGTGTCCAGTATTATTTCTCTATCATGCTTTCCTGATTCTTCGACTTTCTAATTGGTCCTGGGGACTTGACGGTTGCTTCTGAACCTTGTGCCAAGTCCTGAGCCCTTTGCTTTCTCTTTCCCCGTCTGACGCATCGGACGGCCTCTCTACTTGTTTCACACACATTTCTACATTTCTCGGAAGGCAAAATGACTAAACCTTGTTTTCTGCAAAAACATTAAAAATGTTTTTAATGTTTAGTGAAGAGAGGGAAAGGAATACTGGACCTAGAATCAGATATGATTCAGTTCAGTTGAGTTCATTCGCTCAGTCATGTCCGACTCTCCGCGACCCCATGAATCACAGCACGCCAGGCCTCCCTGTCCATCACCAACTCCCGGATTTCACTCAAACTCATGTCCATCGAGTCGGTGAGGCCATCCAGCCATCTCATTCTCTGTCGTCCCCGTCTCCTCCTACCCCCAATCCCTCCCAGCATCAGAGTCTTTTTCAGTGAGTCAACTCATCGCATGAGGTGGCCAAAGTATTGGAGTTTCAGCTTTAGCATCAGTCCTTCCAATGAACACCCAGGATCGATCTCCTTTAGAATGGACTGGTTGGATGTTATCTAATCCTCATGAGAAGACTCCCTTAGGTGGCTCAGTGGTAAAGTATTCACTTGCCAAGCAGGAGACGCCAGTTTGGTCCTTGGGTCAGGATGATCCCCTGCAGAAGGAAATAGCAACCCACTCCAGTATTCTTACCTGGAAAATCCCACGGATAGAGGAGCCTGACAGGCTACAGTCCATGGGGTCACAAAAGAGTCAGTCATGACTTGGCTACTAAACAATAAGAATCACAACAAATCCTCACTGAACTGCTTATAGCTGTGTATTCTCAGACAATATATTAAACTTTGGTAATGCGTTCATTCAGGAATCCATCACTTGTTCACCTATTTGTCTACTTCTAAACAAGCATTTCTTGAATACTTCTTGTGTTTTAGGCACCATGCTAGACACAAGAGGATGTTAAGATGAAAATCAGACCCTTCCCTCAAGGAGTTCATAGACCAGTCAGGAAGATAAAAAAACTTATGATAAAGGTGATAAATGTTAGAGATAATCATCTGTAAATGAGGAGGTGGAACAATATGATTTCAAATGCTGTTTTTACTTCCATAATTCTATGGTTTTATAAAAATCCTAGAAGTTGTTCACATGCCTTTCGACTTGGGGAATAAAACAGGCCTTAAGATAGAAAGATAAAATAAACCTGTTTCTTCCACTTAACAGGCCCCTGGCTTGAAAGGAAAAGGGGATGAGTAATTGAATGTGTGTGTGCCTTTATTGCTCTTTGAGTCCTTGGACCACAGCATTCTCCTGTTTCTGCAGGTGATTAATGGCATTCTGGCACTCTGGGCTACAAATTGTTCAAAGTAAGAGAAATTTGGAAGCGAGTGAGTGGCAGCGCATGTGGTGCTATTCGAAGTAGGGAAAGAAAGTCAGAGCTCTGTGACTCTTATTTCCACATGTGTTTAAAGACAGGGAGAGTCATCAGAGAGAGAGGGAACAACAGAACTCCAGAAACGTTTCTGGAATTTCTTCCTAAGTTCAGAGACAATTTTTAAAGAGTATAGGCAGCATATGATTTGAGGAAATGGATGGCAAGAAACTGAGTCATAATAACTAGTGTTTTTCGTTCTCTGCTGCAGACACCATTTAGGCCCTGGTGGAATAATTACCTTGTAAGTAAAAAGTTCTTTTTGGGCAGTCGTGACGGGGAGTCGATATTACTCCAAAGGCCTCCATTAAATTCTCTTGAACCACGGTAAAGATATTTTTAAAAAGCAATAATACTTCAATAGGTAGACATTGTTTAAGTATAATAGAACTCATATGATTGACATATTTCTGGTATCAGTCAGTGTTTAATCAGACAAACAGAATCCACTTGAGGAATTTCAAGCAGAGTTAATTTAATATAGCTACCAAGTACTAGAAGGCTTCCCTGGTGGCTCAGAGGTTAAAGCGTCTGCCTCCAATACGGGAGACCAGGGTTCGATCCCTGGGTCGGGAAGATCCCCTGGAGAAGGAAACGGTAACCCACTCCAGTATTCTTGCCTGGAGAATCCCATGGACAGAGAAGCCTGATAGGCTACAGTCCACGGGGTCGCCTAGAGTCGGACACGACTGAGCGATGGAACGGAACGTAACTAGAAGGCTGGAGGCACTCCTGGGGAAGGTTACCTGGAGAGTAGTAGCTATATAAAAGCACTACCACCTGTAGGCCTGGGGACCCAAAGGAAAAAAATGATGTTTCCTTGGGGTCCGAGTGAAGCTGAGGCTGCTGATGTTGAAAGTGAGTTACCTGAGTACAACTTGGAACTACACTCCACTGAAACCATTGCTGATGCTGAAATTGCCATTAGAATCTGCAAAAAAAAAAAAAAAAAAACCCAATAAACAAACATACCTGGCTTCTTGTTTTCTCCAGCATCCTATCAGTGCCGCCACTGATGAAACTTAACAGAAAATCAGGTTGCAAGGGAGTCTGGGAGATGGGGCTTTGCAGGTTTTCTTGCCTCTGAGGTATGAAAGAGGGTAAGGAAGAAACACGGAAGCGCGGGGAGACAACACGCTCGCCAGCACACCTCCCGCCGTCCTTTCTCTCCTTGATAATCTGGTTTACTTTCCAGACATTGCTCCACCACGAATGAGGCAGTGAAGCGGGGAGTGATTTAAAGCAACCAAGGGAAGGAGGGAGACCGTAACATGGTGACGGTCTTGGGAGAAGGGAAAGAGAATTTGGTCTGAGAATTGGGAAGCCAGAGTGGGTGTGAATGGCAAGATGTCAGATGAGAGTGTCCTTGAATTTATGTCATGAGTTCAAACCCTTTGGGTTGCGGTGAAGTGTGAGGGCTGGCAGAAAAATCTGATTAAAGTTGTGGGATTCATGGATTGGGGGTTAGGTTAAGCTTGCTACTTGTTTCAGGATGTATTCTGGGGAAAATTTCAAATTCCTTGGGGTCCCATGTTGATCACAAAGAAAGAAAAGAAAAGTGAAGTTGCTCAGTCATGTCTGACTCTTTGTGACCCCGTGGACTGCAGCCTACCAGGCTCCTCAGTCCATGGAATTTTCCAGGCAAGAATACTGGAGTGGGTTGCCATTTCCTTCTCCAGGGGATCTTCCCGACTCAGGGATCAAACCCAGGTCTCCTGAATTGCAGGCAGACGCTTTACCTTCTGAACCACCAGGGAAGATCCAATGTTGATTATGGTGCAACACAAATATGGCATCACATGATCAGTAAGTTTGGAATGGCTGAAGGAAGCATCTAGGCAAGAGTGCTGAGTAATGCCCCTGGTTCCTGTGGCTCATGAGATAGTATCTAGGAATTCTGTGACTTAAGTCTCCTAATACTAGCAGACTCAGTGTGATATGAGGACAAGGATGCTGCCGAGCATGGGACTTGCTCCAGAAAGCTTTGGGAATGGTGCCACCAAGATCTCTAAACCCCCAGCGCACTAAGCAGTATAAAATATAATGTGTTGGATGTTAGTACAAGATACCCAGAAGCCTGATACAGTGAGGAACAGCTGGACCAGTAGAGGCCAGCGGAGACCCAGATGCTAGTACACAGCCACAAGTAGTTCTTTCTCTGGACATGAGAGCATCCTCTTATACCTAGATAGCCTCTTGAGAAAGAGGGAGGAAGGATCTCTTTGTAAGATCCTTTGAGAGGAGAGAATTATTCTTGATAGGGAGTTTAAAGCAGTCTTTTTCAACAGTCACTTAGAGTTCAAACAGAGATTCAAATATGAGTGCTGCGGAGCAAGATGAGGTGGTGAGTTTACACAGTGGGGAAATATCTTCACACGGGATACGCTCAGTCTTGGAATACCGTGTTTCTGATTGGTGAGAGATGTAGTGCTCGTAATTGGTTATGATAAATGATAAAATTTTTCTGCCTGAATCCTTTTTAGATAGAATGTTTAAAATAGTTGAATCTGTTCATGATAGGTAAATTAGAATGGTCCTAGAGAATTGCTTCTGAATTATTGGCATTTGTTTTTCATGTGATATAAAATAATTGAAAGCTAATTTTCAAGAGGAAGATTTTATAATTATTCATTATTTATACTATGATGAGAAGGTCTATGTAGTATTTTAAAGAGCCTATAGGAAACTTGATCTTTTGTTCTGAGAAGCTCATAATCTAAAGTGATTCATTTATTTGTAAGGGAACGGTTATTGTAAGAACAAAAGGATAGTCTTTATTAAAGTTTATAAGCTAAAGGAGAGGAGATTGTTTCCATTCATCCCCATCTTTTCATAATGTTTTTGTAATGGGAACAAATATTAAAATGATCCATTCTTGTCAAAAAGGGGTATATTCAGCTTTGGACAACTTAATAAATAATAACAGAACTCCCAAACTACCCACTTAACTAGGGGCCCCTGACCCCAAAGATGCCACCCCACCTTGAAGTATTCCAAAAGCCCATAAGATGCATTATTATACCTTTATTTGTGTGAACAACAATATTAAACTCTATTGAATAACTTCTTAAATAAGTAAAATAATAATTTAGAAGCAAAACTGTTATGTTTGTGATTAGAGTTAGTTATTTGTGTCCATAAATGTATGATGATCTCATAATGAGTTAGTTTATAGTTTTATGCATTAACTTCTCAGGCTGCTGGAGTATCATTTTCTGCTGGCTATTATATTATCAGGTCACATAATGCTAAACTGTAGGGCGTTTTTAGCTGATAATTTCTGGAAAGTGCTTACTTTTGAAATAAAAAGCAAAGCAAAAAAAAAAAAATCAAGCCACAATGCTGACTGAAAAAAAATTTATATTTATATTAAACCCCTCAGCTAGATTCTCAGACACATCACTGCTTAAAATGCAGTCACCTGACAAAAACAGTTCTAATTATTATCCCCTTGGGCTAACATTTTTCAGAGTGACTGGCTAAAATGCACTCCAGCTCATAATTTCTGCCTCTGACAGTGGAAGACATAACCTAGTTTCCTCTAATGCAAAAGTCTCTAATCTAGAGGGCAAGACCCTGCTCCATCTAACACTGAAGGGAGAAAATGCAATTTGAGCACAAGGAAATTGCACACATAGTTTGATAGTTCTACCGCTCCCGGATTTTTTTTTTTCCTTCCCTGGGTTTAAATGTCTTGTTTTATTTTATACTAAATTATGACCTGGCTGAAATTGCTATGTTTTCTTTGTCATATTCTAGAAACCTCTTACTATAAAAGTGAAGGTTATACTATAGCTCCATACTTTTCAGGGAGTGGGAATGTTCACATTTTGACAGTTCAGCAGTGAAAACATTAAAAGTTACTGTGCTTGCTACAGCAATATTTTTTTTTTGTTGAATAATAGCTCTTTTGTCTTGGCAAATGGGGCATATATACTGCATTAGGAAAAGGTAATTAAATCGTTTTGAAATGACAAAAGTGCAGATTTTTTGAGTTGGCCTAATCAGTAACAAGTTCACTGTTGAATCTACGAACGAACAAACTTTTATGATTGCTGGGAGAGGTGAATTAACCTCAAATTGTTCTGGTTCACTTCCCAGGCAGTGGCCGAGTAATCCATTGCCCCGAAACTGATAAACTGGGAGGCTGAAGAAGTAGGGAGGCAGTCCGTCAGGAATCTTGCAAAGAAGGCATCTCTCAGTAGACAGTACTGGAGATTTTCATGAACCATTTTTAGTTCTGTGAGTTGAAGAGACCTTGCCCTGTTTCTACCTCTTTCTGCTGACAGTTGCTCCTAAACACCTCCTTCCCAGCTGGGAGGGCAGCTGCATGGCGGCGTGTGAAGCTAATGCCAGGATGGCTCCTGAGCTAGCATCCAGGGTATCAGTTTCCTCCTGGAGACGCACGTGTCACCTTCACGTCTCGTGTATCTTCCATCATTTACATGAATATATCAAGGGCTATGGTAGAGGCACCAGGCTATGAAAGTGCAGTCTAACCGGTGGCTGGGAACAAAGGCCGCCTTCAGCTACAAATGATTCACTACGGTGTTGAGACTTTCTTCCCTCCACGATGACTTTGAATCCTAAAGATTAAATGAATGTGCTTCCATTCGCAGAAAATAAAAGTGAAGGGATAGCCTAGAAAAAGAATTACTCTAAAAAAATATTGATTTGAATAACCAATTTAGAAAATTATTAGATACAAAGGTTTCACAAGGATGTATAGGGTGTACTTGTAATGGCAGGAGGAAGATTTATACCCAACTTTTCTCACAGATGCTACTGTAACTTGTCACCCTCAAATTACTCAGTTTCCATCAGAAGATATCACTATCTGATCAGTCTCATCATTTCATATTGGGTGGCAGTTTGGACAAAATTAGAGTGAATTATTTGAAAGGTCATGTGACTATATCTAACAGATATTTTAAAATATCTTGTGTGGTTCATTAGCCAGTTTAATACAGTGGGTTAACAAAGAAGTTCTATAGTTCATCTCTGGAAAATTGAAACATGGCTCTTACTTTTCAACCATTAAATTAAAAATATCAAAATATTTTTAAGAAGATGCATGTTTCCAGCACCCTCTATGTCCTTGGGAAGCAAATAATAATTAAAAGGATTAGGAAATAATCTATACTGAACTATATAACCCTGAGATGGCAGTGGATCAGCCCCATCTCTTCTGACCTTGGCCCCTGTAGAGGACAGCCTGGTTTCAACCAAGGTAACCTTGATCTTGGGGAGAGGCTGCAGCCCAGAGACAGAATAGGTGTCGTTGGTGCTAATTTACTAAGCCTATGCACTGGCGAGCTACAGGCCGTAGGGTCACAAAGAGTCAGACACGACAGAGCAACTAACACTTTCACTTTATGCACAGTTTATTGAGGAAACTTTCAGATTATGGACATATTTGATAGTTTCTTCTCAATACTAAGATTCTTCTTCAAATAGGATTCTTTTCATATATTTAATATGGTATTTAAAAGTTGTCAGCAGAGGATACGTGCTAAAGTTTGAATATAAGAAAATAGTTCATAGTAAAGAACAATTATAGACTGAGTATAATTTGAAAAATATTTGGACATTAAACTTGTCTTCATTAATATCAGTTACAGGTCCCCAGGAATATGTCACGATCTCTTCATTATTCTATTTTAAACTCACAATATTATCTCCAGGGGAATTTTAAAAACATTTTATCAGGAAGATTGCTTCTAAGTTGTTTGGTCAGGTCTGTCTTTCATAAAGTTAATAGTTTCTAAATATTTCCAGATTTAACTGTCTGATACCAGAACAATTACAAAATATTTTTAGTAATACTGTGTCAACAAGGTCTTTGGTATTATTAAAACATGCATCTATTAACTGCTTTAAAATGCTGAAGATACTAAAAATAGTTTAAATTAACTCAATTAAAACTAAGGGCCTATTCATACAGTGCTATTTTGTACATAACATTTATTGAAGACTTAGTATGTTCCAAGCACCTTTCTTTCAAGGCCATTCATGTGTTATTTCATTTAATCCTCAAAATAATCCAGTGTAAAAATTATAATTTTAGGTCCATTTTATAGACAAGGAAACTGAGGCATAGGCAAGATATGTAACTTGTTTCAAGGCACATAGTTGATAAGTGGACAATGTGGTATAAAATCCCAGGTAGCTTGATGCTGTGTTCTTTCCCCTTGTATTTTATTATATTACCTCATACTAGTTAATGTTGATTCAAAAAGTGTATTAAGATATGAGACTGCAACCAGTGTAAGATTCCTTGACAGGAAAAGCAAAGATGTTTCTAAATCAAGGTTCATAGCATCATCAGGAAAAGCAAAGATGTTTCTGTAAATCAATGTTCATAGCATCATCCTCTGTCCCCCATCACTCATCTTGACGCTTGGTGGCACAGTGAGGAATACACCATTTCTTTATGAACAGAGCTGCATGGCACCCAGTTTGCATGTGGGATCGCTAAATTCCAAGGCACAGAAATAACAATTCCATAGAACATAGGCAACTTTATAATTTTTCTTACATATTAGCGAAATTTCTACACTTTCAAGAGAAGATGATATATTTGATTCAAATATTGACCTCTTGATATCAAGGATAGTATTACATGCTGAAGTTACATATTAAAATAGATTTGGGGGGCTTTTTTTTGGGAGGAATATTTACTGAAGCTTCACTTTTTGATTAAAATAGAAAAGAAATCCTCTGAAAATTACTTTGATAAAACTGACTTCAAGTTAAAATCCACGTGAATCATGTTGGAAGAATCTTGTTTTGATCTAAATGATACCTGAGATCAACTTTAACGTGGCAGAAGTGCGGTGGCCTCTCAGCTGCTGTCAGAGAAGAAATGCTCTGAGGAGACTTTGTCTGCCAGGGTTAGACCCAGGGAGCATGGTAGCCGGAAGTCTCCTTGTCTCCTTGGTCTGCTCTTGGTTCTCTATCACCAGAAAGGATAGAAAGCAGAAAAAGTGAAAGTTTCTTCTGAACAGATTCTTTTCATTACTGACTTCAGAAATGTCGGAAAGCTAGCATAGAGCAGTTTGTATCCCGAATTCTTTTTTGCCGTAATAACATGCAGCCACTAAAATCTTAACTTTTTTGTCAGATGTGAGAAAACATGCAATCTTATTGTTTCTCACATTTTTTTTGGGGGGTGGAGGAAGCAATTATTTTGTCATTAGAAGCTGTAAAATAAATTCCAATAAAATCCATGTTACAGATCTATGCAAAACAATAGAAGAATATTTGCATGTGTCCTATTAATCAAAACCAGTTTCCCACAATTCTAAAGATATATTCTTCAATGAGTTTTGCTTAATCTTCCCTATCCAAGTTAAATGATCATACTTGGGAATATATATTTTGTACATATATGTACACATACAACAAAAAATAGTTTGGGTTTTAATTATCAGATATTTTGGAGGTCAGCAATGACTTTTTTTCCATTTAGGTCCTTAATTCAATCTAGTGTTATATGCGTTTTCTACTCACTTCTGTAGAGACCGGTATAAACATTTGGAACACATTTTGTATGGCAAGTTTGTGTATTGCAATTTTTGAGCAATGCAAATATCCCCCTTAAATAAATGAAAACAGATCCCAGAAAAGGGTATGCTTCCAACGCATTCCCCAAAGATCTGAGTGCCGCTGTGCATTCTTGCTCAATTTAAACAAACTAAACTTCAGTTAGTCTCCCCTCCCCTAATGGGCACCCCCACTGGGAACATTGTTAGGTTACCACCATGGACAAGGCCTCAGTACAGCTGGATCTGTAAACAAGACCATAATCCGCATGAAAGAACTCGCAGAGTTTTGGCAGCGCTCACAGTGTTGTTAACATATTGTGCCAAAGCAATAACAAAGCCATCATTTTTAAGTTTGTTCACGGATTTGTATTAATCAAGAAATTTTCCAGAAATTACTTCTAAATGAGGAACCTTCCAGAAAGTTACCATTTGGCAAAAAGACTTCCAGATGCCTTTTTTTTTTTTTTTTTGCTTATCTGCAACATATTCTTCCAAATAAAGTACAAATTTGTGGAAGTTCAGTGGAGACAGAAAACACATTGCTGCTGTACTGGTGGAAGGAGGCTCCCTTCAGTTCGCTCCTGGCTTCGTCAAAGCCAGGCGAACGCTCAGGTCATTTTTTCTTATTAGGAGGAGGTGGCTGGGCCATCTAACTTGGCATTCTGGCAGTAAACATTAAGTATTGATATTTGGATCAGAAAAGCAATTATTAGATTACAGTCAGAACTGCACACTAAGCATTTAGGAAAAAGACCAGGAGAAGGTGTTGGACCTTTGAAATTTAGTTGTTAGTTTTTATTGGCATATTAGGCAATTGATTCTCTCAAATTCAATATTTTTACTTTAGACCCTTTTTTATTTTTTTTCAAAAGTTGTGCACAAGCACGCCTTCTGCAAACTATTATGGCTGCTCCAAAGGAGAAGAGAAGGGAGGAAAAGGAGAGCATGATAGCACAGTTAGAGCTGGGGAGTGAAATAATCTATGTTTTAAAATTTTTTGATGATGTATTGCTCCTTATAATGCCTGTAATAGTAATTTTTGATGTAAGTTTTGCGTGATTAAAAAGAAAATCTTCTGGATAAGGTAAAAATAAAAATCCTGGGTAAAATAAACTTTTAAAAGGGTGCTAAATATTCCAAACTCAGGGCTGATACATCCTTAACACAGGGCTCATCTGTGGCTCCTGTGGTGCCAGCTGCGTATGGGCTCAGACTTCTGTATTAGGAGGTGAAAACCGATGCAGTGAGCCTATTGGCTTCCCTGGCCCAGCGGTGAAGAATCTGCCTGCCAATGCAGGAGACACGAGTTCAGTCCCTAGGTCTGGAAGACCCTCTGGAGAAGGAAAAGGCTACCCACTCCAGTATTTTCGCCTGGAATATCCCATGAACAGAGGAGCCTGGCAGGCTACAGTCCATGGGATTGCAGAGTTGGACACTACCGAAGCGACTTAGCACTCAACGATAAATTCAAGAAACAGGCTGTTAAGAAAAATAACTGGACACACATAACATGTGTGATCTAAATCCCACCAGCTGAACAGTCTCAAGGCTGTACAGATCAGAAAGACCTTGTCAAAGAGCCAGGAAAAGGATTCCCTCTTTGCTGGCGCTTCAGGGACGATGGCAGCTTGTCATTTAATGTTTGAATGACAAATCTAAAAGATTGCCTTAGCCAGTTTTAGGTAAGATCTATTATTTACTAGAAAGGGCAATAAGAAAATAAATAAGTATTGTTCATAGTCAACCAGTGTTAAATTGAAGAAGCTCTTTCCAGTAAACAACAGTTTCCAAAAGCAGATGTGACGGCCCACATGTTTCTCTTGTACTCAAAAGGCAGAAGTCAGCCTAAGTAGTACAGATTCTTGTGCGTTTCAAGTTCTTTTACTCTCCAATTAATATTATCTAACATTTATTCAGCACCTATATTAAAGGCTTTACATATTATCTTAATTCTCACAATTTAAGACATGCATACTATTGTGTATGTATATAGGATAGTTCAATAATGTCTCCAAAGACATAGTGTTAATTTGAGGAGGTACTGAATTCAAACCCAGGACTATTAGTGTGTAGAGCTTTTCTGTTTTACAGTTTTGCTACACCACCTCTCTGGTCAGAGGACAAGACCTAGGATCCAGTCTGCTAATATTTCTAATTCGCTGACACATTGTCATATATGTTTATACCTATAAACATGCACAAGGAATCAAGGGAAGAGCATTTCTCCACCCAGGGTCATCTTAATCATTTCTCTCCTCACACACCTGAGCTGTTGAATGTTGCTATAGAAAATCACAAATCTATTCTGACTGAATCTGTACAGTCATGTTTTCCAATTTTACAGCTGTTCACAGTTCTTTTGCTAACTTCCTATCACATTTTCTTCAAAAGCGTTTCCACCCCATCCTTCATCTCAGCAAAAGCCTTTACTTCTGGCTCAACTGATTACCGTTTGGAAGTGTGTTCTATTGGGAAACTGTCTTCCTGGCCCTCTTGTTTCCATGTTTCTTGGGAATGAACATTATTGGAGCAGCACTTCCTTTTTCCCCATTCACTTCTTCTTATCTATGAGGTTAAGTGATTTAGTTGATTATTGGTATAAGTGGACTCTGGCATCCAAAGGTCTCTGTTGTTTAGTCTCTCAGTCATGTCTGACTCATGCCAAGCTTCCCTATATTTCACCATTTCCCGGAGTTTGCTCAAACTCATGTCCATTGGGTTGGTGATGCCGTCCAACCATCTCATCCTCTGTTGTCCAAAAGTCTGTGTTCTTTAATTAGTCAGGCTGACTGTTGTAATGCACTGCTGCCTTTGCTTATGACCTTTGCTTCTATGTCTTCTAAAGTAGCCTGTTCTCAGGGTAAAAGTCTTATCTTCTCTTCTTCATATGACAATTTACTGGGGCAGGCCTATATGGACCAACAAGGCACCAGTTTATTCAACATTTAGCAACAAAGTCCATAGACATATAGTACTGACTCTGTGGCACTTACTGAACTAGGCTCTGTGGAGTATAAAGATGCCTAGGGCCATTCTGACCCTCAAGGACATTACACACTGATGGGCAAATTACAGCCAATGATGGTAAAATACAGTCTGGAAATAAAAAAAAAGTATGTTTCTAAGAAACAGCGTATGAAATTCCAGAGAAATGAAACAATAGACCATGTAAACTTTGAAAACAACAGGCTGTGGAATTTCACACACAGTGCCTCAGATGGTAAAGAGTCCGCCTGCAGTGCAGGAGACCTGGGTTTCATCTCTGGGTCAGGAAGATCCCCTGGAGTAGAAATGGCAACCCACTCCAGTGTTCTTGTCTGAAGGAATCCATGGACAGAGGAGACTGGAGGGCTACAGTTCAGTTCAGTTGCTTAGTCGTGTCCGACTGTTTGCAACCCCGTGGACCAGAGCACGCCAGGTCTCTTTGTCCATCACCAACTCCTAGAGCTTATTCAAACTCATGTCCATTGAGTTGGTGATGCCATCCAACCATCTCATTCTCTGTCATCCCCTTCTCCTCCTGCGTTTGATCTTTCCCAGCATCAAGGTCTCTTCAAATGAGTCAGCTCTTTCCATCAGGTGGCCAAAGTATTGGAGTTTCAGTTTCAGCATCAGTCCTATATTCAGGACTGATTTCCTTTAGGAAGGACTGGTTGGATCTCCTTGCAGTCCAAGGGATTCTCAAGAGTCTTCTCCAATACCACATTTCAAAAGCATCAATTCTTCAGTGCTCAGCTTTCTTTATAGTCCAACTCTCACATGCATACGTGACCACTGGAAAAACCATAGCCTTGACTAAACGGACCTTTGTTGGCAAAGTAACATCTCTGCTTTTTAATATGCTGTCTAGGTTGGTTGTAGCTTTTCTTCCAAGGAGCAAGTGTCTTTTAATTTCATGGCTGCAGTCACCATCTTCAGTGATTTTGGAGCCACCCAAAATAAAGTCTGTCACTGTTTCGCCATCTATTTGCCATGAAGTGATGGGACCAGATGCCATGATCTTAGTTTTCTGATATTGCATAGGAACCTGGAATGTTAGGTCCATGAATGAAGGCAAACTGGAAGTGGTCAAACAGGAAATGGCAAGAGTGAACATCGACATTTTAGGAATCAGTGAACTAAAATGAACTGGAATGGGTGAATTTAACTCAGATGACCATTATATCTACTACTGTGGGCAGGAATCCCTTAGAAGAAATAGTCATCATAGTCAACCAAAGAGTCTGAAATGCAGTAGTTGGATGCAATCTTAAAAACGTCAGAATGCGCTCTGTTCGTTTCCACGGCAAACCATTCAATATCACGGTAATCCAAGTCTATGCCCTGACCAGTTATGCTGAAGAAGCTGAAGTTGAACAGTTCTATGAAGACCTACAAGACCTTCTAGAACTAGCACAAAAAAGATGTCCTTTTCATTACAGGGGACTGGAATGCAAAAGTGGGAAGTCAAGAAACAACTGGAGTAACAGGCAAATTTGTCCTTGGAATACAGAATGAAGCAGGGCTATAGTTCATGGGGTCTCAAAAAGTCAGACATGACTGAATGACTAACACTTTCACTTTCAGTACAGATGATGAAAAGAAGAAAATCAGGAAACCATTCCAGGTTCACTTCAATCTGATACTGTAAACTTCTTTATTATGTGCCACCACTCCTCCATGACAACAGGAAATAATGTCTTCCATGCTTCAATTAATCCTTATAATAATGCTACAAGGAGGTATTCTAATGTTTATTTTATGGACACAGAGCTGCCTGGAAAAACTGAAGTCCTGAGAATTAAGTAGTTTGCTCAGATTCACGTTATTAATCACTGGTAGAAGAGGAAAACCCAGTTTGCCTCTTTTGATGTCCATATTGTTTTCTTAAACTGGGCCACTTCTCAAACAGGTGTAGGAGCCAAAGCACTGGGTTCAGTTCAGTTCAGTTCAGTTCAGTCGCTCAGTCGTGTCCGACTCTCCGCGACCCCATGAATCACAGCACGCCAGGCCTCCCTGTCCATCACCAACTCCCGGAGTACACTCAAACTCATGTCCACAGAGTCGGTGATGCCATCCAGCCATCTCATTCTCCGTCGTCCCCTTCTCCTCCCGCCCCCAACCTTTCCCAGCATCAGAGTCTTTTCCAGTGAGTCAACTCGTCTCATGAGGTGGCCAAAGTATTGGAGTTTCAGCTTTAGCATCAGTCCCTCCAATGAACATCCAGGATTGATCTCCTTTAGAATGGACTGGTTGGATCTCCTTGCAGTATAAGGGACTCTCAAGAGTCTTCTCCAACACCACAGTTCAAAAGCATCGATTCTTCGGCGATCAGCTTTCTTCACAGTCCAACTCTCACATCCATACATGACCACGGGAAAAACCATTGCCTTGACTAGACGGACCTTGGTCGGCAAAGTAATGTCTCTGCTTTTTAATATACTATCAAGGTTGGTCATAACTTTCCTTCCAAGGAGCAAGCGTCTTTTAATTTCATGGCTGCAATCAGCATCTGCAGTGATTTTGGAGCCCAAAAAAACAAAGTCTGACACTGTTTCCACTGTTTTTCCATCTATTTCCCATGAAGTGATGGGACCAGATGCCATGATCTTTGTTTTCTGAATGTTGAGCTTCAAGCCAACCTTTTCACTCTCCTCTTTCACTTTCATCAAGAGGCTTTTGAGTTCCTCTTCACTTTCTGCCATAAGGGTAGTGTCATCTGCATATCTGAGGTTATTGATATTTCTCCCGGCAATCTTGATTCCAGCTTGTGCTTCTTCCAGCCCAGCGTTCCTCATGATGCACTCTGCATATAAGTTAAATAAGCAAGGTGACAATATACAACCTTGACGCACTCCTTTTCCTATTTGGAACCAGTCTGTTGTTCCATGACCGGTTCTAACTGTTGCTTCCTGACCTGCATACAGGTTTCTCAAGAGGCAGGTCAGGTGGTCTGGGATTCCCATCTCTTTCAGAATGTTCCACAGTTTATTGTGATCCACACAGTCAAAGGCTTTGGCATAGTCAATGAAGCAGAAATAGATGTTTTTCTGGAACTCTCTTGCTTTCTCCATGATCCAGCGGATGTTGGCAATTTGATCTCTGGTGCCTCTGCCTTTTCTAAAACCTGCTTGAACATCTGGGAGTTCACGGTTTACATACTGCTGAAGCCTGGCTTGGAGAATTTTGAGCATGACTTTACTAGCGTGTGAGATGAGTGCAATTGTGCGGTAGTTTGAGCATTCTTTGGCATTGCCTTTCTTTGGGATTGGAATGAAGACTGACCTCTTCCAGTCCTGTGGCCACTGCTGAGTTTTCCAAATCTGCTGGCATATTGAGTGCAGCACTTTCACAGCATCATCTTTCAAGACTTGAAATAGCTCAACTGGAATTCCATCACCACCACTAGCTTTGTTCGTAGTAATGCTTTCTAAGGCCCACTTGACTTCACATTCCAAGATGTCTGGCTCTAGGTCAGTGATCACATTATCGTGACTATCTTGGTCGTGAAGATCTTTTTTGTACAGTTCTTCTGTGTATTCCTGCCACCTCTTCTTAATATCTTCTGCTTCTGTTAAGTCCATACCATTTCTGTCCTTTAGCCCATCTTTGCATGAAATGTTCCCTTGGAATCTCTAATTTTCTTGAAGAGATCTCTTGTTTTTCCTATTCTGTTATTTTCCTCTATTTCTTTGCATTGATCGCTGAGGAAGGCTTTCTTATCTCTCCTTGCTTTTCTTGGGAACTCTGCATTCAGATGCTTATATCTTTCCTTTTCTCCTTTTCTTTTCACTTCTCTTCTTTTCACAGCTATTTGTAAGGCCTCCTCAGACAGCCATTTCGCTCTTTTGCGTTTCTTTTCCATGGGGATGGTCTTGGTCCCTGTCTCCTGTACAATGTCACGAACCTCCGTCCAGAGTTCATCAGGCACTCTATCTATCAGATCTAGTCCCTTAAATCTATTTTTCACTTCCACTGTATAATCATAAGGGATTTGATTTAGGTCATATCTGAATGGTCTAGTGGTTTTCCCTACTTTCTTCAATTTAAGTCTGAATTTGGCAATAAGGAGTTCATGATCTGAGCCACAGTCAGCTCCTGGTCTTGTTTTTGCTAACTGTATACAGCTTCTCCATCTTTGGCTGCAAAGAATATAATCAATCTGATTTCGGTGTTGACCATCTGGTGATGTCCATGTGTAGAGTCTTCTCTTGTGTTGTTGGAAGAGGGTGTTTGCTATGACCAGTGCGTTCTCTTGGCAAAACTCTATTAGCCTTTGCCCTGCTTCATGCCGTGCTTCTAGGCCAAATTTGCCTGTTACTCCAGGTGTTTCCTGACTTCCTACTTTTGCATTCCAGTCCCCTATAATGAAAAGGACATCTTTTTTGGGTGTTAGTTCTAAAAGGTCTTGTAGGTCTTCATAGAACCGTTCAACTTCGGCTTCTTCAGCGTTACTGGTTGGGGCATAGGCCTGGATTACTGTAATATTGAATGGTTTGCCTTGGAAACGAACAGAAATCATTCTGTCGTTTTTAAGATTGCATCCAAGTACTGCATTTCGGACTTTTTTGTTGACCATGATGGCTACTCCATTTCTTCTAAGGGATTCCTGCCCACAGTAGTAGATATAATGGTCATCCGAGTTAAATTCACCCATTCCAGTCCATTTTAGTTCACTGATTCCTAGAATGTCGACGTTCACTCTTGCCATCTCCTGTTTGACCACTTCCAATTTGCCTTGATTCAAGGACCTAACATTCCAGGTTCCTATGCAATATTGCTCTTTACAGCACCGGACCTTGCTTCTATCACTGGTTACATCCACAGCTGGGTATTGGTTTTGCTTTTGCTGCATCCCTTCATTCCTTCTAGAGTTACTTTTCCACTGAGCTCCAGTAGCATACTGGGCACCTACCGACCTGGGGAATTCCTCATTCAGTATCCTATCATTTTGCCCTTTGTTACTGTTCATGGGGTTCTCAAGGCAAGTATGCTGAAGTGGTTTGCCATTCCCTTCACCAGTGGACCACATTCGGCTGTGGTCCATGTGATCAGATCAACTAGTTTCCTTCTAACATTACCTCAGGTAATTTCCTCCCAACATGAACAGTGATTTCAGGGCATGCCTGACATCTTTGTGCCTCTAGCACTGAGGAGTGTCTTGACTGTAGGTAGAAAGAGCTCAATAAACGTTTGACATTGGTGATTTTAGCAGTGATGATGATATACCAACTGCACTGCTGTGTACTGAGGAACCTGGAAAGGAAGCTAACAAAATCCATTTTATTTGAAAATATATAATCACAAAAAAAAGTAAGGGATATGAAAGAATTGCTATAATTAGCAAAGTATCTTACATGTAAAAATTGCTCTGTGTATTTTTATAGAGTAGATGAGTTAAATGAAGGTGTTTAAGAACAATTAAGGGCAAACTGGTTGGCTCTGGTCCTCAGCATAACTCAGCAAAACCTCGAAAGGAACGACTGTGGACTGGGATGGCAGGATGGTTCCTTGAAGCTGGTGACCTTGAGCTGGGCCTTGAAGTCTGGGTGGCATAGAGATTGGAGGGAGGTTGAAGGGAATGTGGTAGAGGTCAATAAGGGAATATTTGATGGCAGGCAAGAAAATCTCAGATGTGAGGGCTTTGGGTACACAAGGGCAAGTAAAGATGCTCGCTTCTTTGGGGTGAACTGTATTTGTGTATGAATTGCAGGGTGCAAGGTTCAATAAGCAGGGGAACTGGAATAGACTGTGAAAGGGCCAGAGGAGCTGATGGTGCTATGTCATGATAGAGTCCTAAGTTGTGGAGTGAAAAATAAAAAAGTGAATTGAAGAAGTGCATATCCTCAGAATAGACCGAAGGGAAAATGAATTCGAGGCAGAGAGACCAGATAGAAGGTTGAGGTGGCATTTAAATATAAGTGATGAAAGCCTGAACATGGGTGGTGGAAGTTGCATAGAAAATAAGGGTGAAGTTCAGGAGTTATTCTCAAGAAGAAAAGGGGACTTAATAGCATGCTGAATTTCTCTCACTTCTTTGTTCCTTAAATCCAAGAATATTTTTAAAGATTAAAAAAAAACCAACTTCAAATTTCTGGTATAGTCAGTATCTTTAAAAAATTAATGTCATTATCCACAATGTTTAAGATTCTAAAGTGTTAAGTCATACCTGCACAATATGACCAGAATGGCTATTTTGACTGAGTTGATTAGGCTAATTAAATCCTAATTTAATCATTCCACTCAAGCCAATTATCTGCCCTCTGTATAACTCTTCTCAGTCTACTGTGTTCATATTTTAAAGTGGCCAGTTAAAAACTACTCAGTTTCACCAGAACATCTAGGCCAACAATATGGTATTAATATATATCTCTTTTTTATCTACTTATCTACCTACCTACCTATCTATCAATCAATCATCTATCTCTCCTTATCTATGTTAGCAAGACCAATGTTAGGTCATTGATTTCTTGATCTAATTTTGCAGTGACTCAGTCTTGTCTTAAGGCAGGATTGGTACAGTATAACCTTGGTTGAAAAAACGTGTTCTTCATAAGTATAGAGGGCTTTCCCGATGACTCAGTGGGTAAAGAATCCATCTGCAATGCAGGAGACACAGGAGATGCAGGTTCGATCCCTAAATTGGGAAGATCCCCAGAAGGAGATGGCAACCCACCCCAGTGTGCTTGCCTGGGAAATCCCATGGACAGAGGAGCCTGGTGGGCTACAGTCTAAAGGGTCACAAAGAGTTGGACACATCTGAGCAATTAAGCGTGTATAAGTATAG
Organism: Moschus berezovskii; assembly: GCF_049115385.1. Classification (NCBI taxonomy): domain Eukaryota; kingdom Metazoa; phylum Chordata; class Mammalia; order Artiodactyla; family Moschidae; genus Moschus; species Moschus berezovskii. The sequence continues at coordinate 17,948,778 of NC_142467.1, forward strand.
ACATGATGTGTGGTATACATGGTATTTATCATGAGTATTTAAACTCTGACATTTTAGAAATGCAAAGCATACTAGACTGCCTTCATTTTTATCTTTTATCCTTCCTATTTTAAATTGTGCGTAATTTAATGGAAACAAAACACATAGTCTACTACTTGAAGGAACTCTTAATTTGGGGTTACATAAAATTTTTTAAAAACTATTCTTTTAATATTTTTATATATTTTCAATGTAAATATCTGTGCCTATTGATTATATTTTATATTACTGATTTATTCCATCACTATATCAGTATATGAAATTAACCTACCTGTAAAATTTATTAACTGTGTAACAAAATACAATGCTTAAGATTGTTTTGTTCCTGTATAATGCCTCTTTAATACTTTCAAATTCCATCTTGTTTTGTATTGTTACACAGATATTTCAGAAGGAAGAAGTACAGATTTCCTCTTCATGGTTTTTTTTTTTTTTTTTTAATTTCAGCCATTCTGTTGGGCTAGTTTTTAAAACTAAACTTTGCTTTAGAGTTAATTGTAGATTACATGCATTTGTAAGAAATAGTACAGAAATATTTTGTGTATTCTTTACACATTTCCCTCAATGGTAACATCTTGCAAAACCACAATATAACTCACAAGCGGATCTTTATGTTCATATAGACAAAATATAGAACATTTCCATATACAGGGATTTCTCCTGTTGCCCTTCAATAGCCACACTCACTTCACTTCTGTATTTTCCCCTATCTGGTGCTCCACGAACCTGTTCTCCATTTCTATAATTTTGTCATTTTAACAATGTTACATAAATAGAGTCCTACAATGTGGAATCTTCGGAATTTTTTTCCCCCACTCAGTGCAATTATCTGGATAGAGATTTAAGTCGTGGTCTTGTAACAGCAGATTTTTTGCTAAGTAGTATTACTCCATGGCGTAGATAGGATATTTAAGCATTCATCTGTTGAAGGACATCTGGGTTGTTTCCAGTTTTTAGCTTTTATAATAAGCTTGCTATGAATAATCATATAGATGATGAAATCAGTTTACCAGTTTTTCTTTGTATGGATCAGGCTTTTTTTTTGCTGAGTCTTAGATTGTGAAGATTTCCTTTCCTGTTTTTTCCTAAAATTTTATAGCTTAACGTTTTTTATATAGTAGCTCTAGTTTGATGTAGCTCTTATGTAAGGTTTTAGGTTTATGTCAGTTTGTGTTTTGCCTTTGGATGCACAGTGGCTCCAGCACTAGTTGATGAGTCTATCGTTCTTCCTCCATTCGATGTTTTGCACTTCTGTCAAATGTCAGTGAAGCACATCACCTATGGGCTTCCCTGGTGGCTCAGTGGTAAAGAATCTGCCTGTAACTCAGGAGACCTGGGTTCAACCCCTGGGTTAGGAAGGGCCCCTGGAGAAGGGAATGGCAACCCACTTCAGTATTCTTGCCTGGAGAATTCCATGCACAGAAGAGCCTGGCGGGCTACAGTCCATGGGGTGACAAAGAGTTGACCGCAACTAACATTTTCACTTTTCCAGTGAAATTATTTGGCCTGAGAAACTGGGCCTGTGGGGATAGTTTTTAAATTACAAGTTCAATTTATTTAATACTTATAGGCCTATTCAAACTATCTATTTTATGCAAGATGAGCTGTGGTAGTTTGTGTTTTTGAGAAATTAATTTATTTCATCTAGGCTGCTAAATTTATGTGTAGAGTAATCCATAGTATTCCCTTACTACCCTTTTGATGTCTTGAATATATAGCAATATCTCCTGTTCCATTGCTGATATTGGTAATTTCTATCTTCCTTTTATTCAGCCTTGCTAGAGAGTTGTCAACTTTATTGATGCTTTTAAAGAAGTGACTTTATATCATTGGTTTTGTTTCTTTTTCTCTTTTTCAATTTTATCCATCTGTTCATATCTTTACCATTTCCTTTTTTCTGCTCGATTTTACTTTTTCTCTTCTTTTTCTATGTTTTTGATGTGGTTTTGATTATTTGAGAATTTTATCCTTTTCTAATATGTGAATTTTATTGCTATAAATTCCCGTCAGCACTAGTTTTTTAGCTGTGTCCCACAGATATTGATATATTGTATTTTCATGATCATTCAGTTCACTGTATTCTTTTATTTCGCTTGAGACTGCCTCCTTGACTCATGCATTATTTGGAATGTGTTGTTTAGTTTCAAAGTGTTTGCAGACTTTTCTGTTTCTGTTTTGATTTCTAGTTTGAGTCCAGTATGTTGCAAGAACACACCTTCAAATGATTTCCATACTTTTCAACTTGTGGAAGTCTGTTTTATAGGCCAGAATATGGTCTACCTTTGTGTATAATCTGTAGGCTTTTAAACATGTGTTCAGCTGTTATTGGGTGGAATGTTCAACAAATATCAATTAAATCCTATTTGTTGATATTGTTGAGTTCTTCTGTATCCATTTTGATTAGAGGTGTTGAAGTATCCAGGTATATTTGTAGATTTGTCCATTTCTTCTTTCAGCTCCACCAGTTTTTGCTTCACATTTTCTGTAGCTCTGTTTTTTGGTCAGTACACATTTAGGATTGTTACATCTTTTTGGTCGATTGACATTTTGTCACTGGTAATGTCCCTCTTCCAATGAGTCAACTCTTCGCATGAGGTGGCCAAAGTATTGGAGTTTCAGCTTCAACATCAGTCCTTCCAATGAGGAGACGGGGATGACAGAGGATGAGATGGCTGGATGGCATCACTGGCTCGATGGACATGGGTTTGGGTAGACTCTGGGAGTTGGTGATGGACAGGGAGGCCTGGCGTGCTGTGATTCATGGGGCTGCAAAGAGTCAAACACGACTGAGCGACTGAACTGAATGTCCCTCTTGTCTCTGGTAAATTTCTTTCCTCTGAAGTCTACTTTGTCTGATATTAGGTAGCCACCCCTGTTTTCCTTTGTAATATAATTGTCCTCAATATCTTCTGTACACACTCAGAATCACATCAGATAGTATTCTAATTTTTGCTTCAACTGATCATCAACCATCCTTGAGAAAACTCAAGAGATAATAGCCATTTTCCTTTTTCTCCTTTCCAGATCTCATACTTGTTTCTACTTCAACTTTGTAACACTTTTTATTGAAATTACTGTTCTAAATTTCTTTTCCAGATCTGTAGATCTTACTGCTTTCCTCTACTACCAGATACTACTTATCATCTGAACTTGTTCAAAGCAACTTATGTCAGAGCTCTATTCCACTTGCTTCTGAAAGAAAATAAAATCTAATTATCATATTTTTATACAAAGATAACAAGGATAATAAAATCCTGAAAATGTGAAAGGGAGATGTGAAAAAGAGCATTCATAATAAGCTCAAAGAGTTTTGAGACACACATTTGATGTGTACACTGATCTGCAGCAAGATCTTGACATTGTCATGTAACATTAAGATTGCAAAATAAGTAAAGACAGTGTTTCCATCTTACACTAATTTTTACCAAAAGATAGGGCTGAATAAAAGCCAACTGAATCTCTGCCAGTCCCCAGGCATATGTACAAGGAATTGCATAGGCATGAGAAAGGAAAACTACAGTAAATAATGTGATTGAAGTAAACAGATGCTGCAGGTGACTGGTTTCATTTTGAATAAAAAGCCAGCTATATTTTTGTTAATATGACTTATATATAGTGTATTTTTCCAAGTTTACATTTTTCAAATATAATTTTACATTAAGATATTTTTATTTTCAAAGTTATTTCTTATCTCCACTGCCGGTTTTGCTATGAAGTTCAATAAAAATAATAAATCTTACTGTTTAAGCACTCTGGTTTTATACAGTAAGGACAAATGGAAAAAAAAATTAGTTCAGAATTTGTATCCACAAAGTTATGTGGGACATTATTCATTAGACTGTAGAGTTTGATTAGAAACCTCTGAAAGTTGCTCCTTTATCTCTGGCCTTTCATGTGGTCGACCTTGCCTCTTTGGGAGCATTTTTCACATTGCATCTTATTTTATCGACATGGCTCTCTCACGAGAATGTGAGCTCCTGGAAGGCAGGGATCAGCACTTTATATAATTGTTAGCTAAACTGGTGTATTGTTAGAAGGGATGATTTTTAAGTAAAGTTTATTTATGGTTTATAAATGGTAGTTTTATAGGAAATGAATTTTCTCTAGTTAGTTGCAGCAATATAAAAAATAGTTGCTTTATTATCACTTGTGAAGTAGACATGGACTGTAATATTTATCAGTCTGTTAACTGATATGTGACTCCTGCTTCTGGTTGAGAAATCTACTGATCACTATAGGAATGTGAAAATAGAATAAAGCATGATTCACTCTTACTAGGAGTCTTTAATCTACTTGGGAAGATAAGACCAAAGATGAAACAATTCAAGTAAATCTAAGCTTATATACAAAGCTTAGATTGTATACAAGCTTGGGCCTGCAACTGGGTGGTACAGAGTGTGCACATTAGAAGTTCAAAGTGGGGGCACATCGCAGGAAACTGGAGGATCAGGGAAGGGTTCCTAGAGTATGAGATTTAAGTAGGGTCCTGAAATATGAGTTCCAGTTCTGGTAGATGAAGGAAAAGACCAGTGGTTTGGGGAGAATGAGGAATTTCCCAAGGAAGAGAACATTAAATAGGAAATATTTTTAAATTGAAGAAAAGAAGGAAGAGATCTCAAGAACCATTAATCCTTTGGGATTGCACTTCCTCCTTGTTTTACAGGAAGGATCAACCTGGCTTCTTAGAAGATAAGGAGTGACACAGAAAATGAAAATATTTGTTGGAGGGTCAGGATAATGGCTGTCCAAACCCGATGGGCCATCTTCTATTTTAGTAGTTAGAAGAAACTCAAGGAGCAAAGACTAAGGCTCATAAATGGGTGGGATAATCAGAGACTTCTGGAAGGGAGAAAGATCAACAAATAGAACCACCTTTCAGCCCCTGTCTCTAACTTGCAGGGTGCCCAAGGAGACACAGGGTGGTGGTCTCAAATCTTTAACCTCTGAACTCACTAAGGGAAGAACTTCTGGTTAAGGATTTTTTTTCTTTCCCCAATTCTTGCTGAATACACAGACACTGGCGTGGATAAATATCTTTAAATTGGAGAGATTATGCTTGTGTATAAATTTAATACATGTGTTTAATTATGTAAGTTATGTATTTTTGGTATTTGTTTTGAATATGATTTATGAAGTGTTGGCTTGTAGAAAAAATTGGCACATAGAGATATGTTGAAGCAGGTTTAGAATTTTTATCAACATAAATTGTATATAAAATGTATATTTTATATACCTCGGTAGTATTATCACTTTCTAACACATTTTAAGGAGGAAGCCTATTTTCATATTGTGGGTCTCAAGAATGAATAAGTGAAGGAAAAAAACCCATAAAATAATTCTCTAGGTTTCCCTAGAAAATATTCTCTACTCCATATGTGCTTTGAGTTTTATAATTAAACTCATGCCTGGACCAATGTCATTTGAATTTTAAAGGTTATGTACATAGAATGTCAAAACAATCATTTAAAACACATTAGTGAAGGATTGGCCACGATCCTTCTCGAGGGTTCCTATTACCACTCAACAGTATCTAATTCTATGAGCAAGAAACATTTGCATCTACTGTGAGTGGATTGGTTTACGCTCTGCTCAGCAACGAGTGGACTGGCTTTCTTGACGGGGTCCCAGATTCTCAGGGATGCATACACAACCTCATGTGAAGCAACCCCCTGTAATCCGAAGTTGATCACAAGGTAACCATGGTAGCAGAGCAACGAGAGAGGCAGCCGTCCCAATGCCATTTGTCTGTGTGCCACATGTTTGCATGAAAAATTTGTTAAGTTCTTTATACTTGGAACTTGTTTTGTCTGTAACTTTTGGGAACAAGGGAACTTTTATCGCCAAGTTTAGAATGGTCTTGAATTTTACGACTTTTTCGATTTGTATCCAAATTTGTGTCAGCTGGATTTCACTCTGGTCGTGTTGGCAACACATGACTTTCTGGTTCTGGGACAGTCTAATTAGAACATGCATAGTCATCAAATTGCTAACCACACATTTTAGGGAGCTAAGTGTAAATAAATCTAAATCATATGAACTAAATTTACTGAAAAATACACATGAATTTAAAAATTAATGGAAAAAAAAATAAGTGCCAAAATGACCTGTTCTTTTTCTCAAAACCAAAACCACTTAAGGCATTGTTTACTGAACTTGAAATTGTAGTTGGACTTGTCACTTCCTATTGGAAAGAAAAGCTCAAAATGGCAGAACTCTGGGTGGAAAAATATATTCTGAGAAACAAAAGCCAAAATTCTATTTTAGAAGCTTACACTTTTCTTAGATTATGAAAGCCATCTCTATTACTTCAAGGTACAGTGTAATTATCCACCTAGAATCAGAGGGTGTAGTTTCAGGACTGGGAGAGCCTCGAAGGCGATTCAGTCAGGCACTGCCTTCAGGGTTGAGGTCCTTGCCGTGTGACTGGCCGTTTGTGCTTCGATTCTGCATGCTAAACAAAATTCTGTTCCTTGAGACAGCTATCCTACATTTGTGCACTGCTAACAAGAAACCAGTTTCTCTGGAGCTTCTCCCAAGTGGTGTTTATCCCTCAAGACTCTAGAAAACTGATTTAATTCATTTTTCTTGGAACTGTCTGTATTAGTTTTCAGTTATTTGCAAGGGCAGAATTTCCCATGTGTTACCTTGAGAAAAAGGGGATTTATTATAAGGATTCACATGGTGGGGAAAAAAAGAGAAGATAGGAGGATCAGAACCCACTTTCCAGAATCTCTCTCCCTACCCTTCTCAGCACCTTGGCTTCCCTCTGAAGTTTACTGTTTCCTTCTCTCTGCTGCTGAACTTCGTTTACCAAGTGTTTGCACTCTCATCATTTCAGTTTACACGTGCTTTCAGTTTGCCGTGGGCCAGCTCTATCTGCTGGCTTCCTTTTAGCTTTTGCCTTTGTCATTAACTGGTTCAGTCTCTGTATTTTCTAATACAAATTCCCATTTAAGGAGAGTGAGGTCCAGCTTACCTCACTCTTACCTTAGCTTCCCTTACTCTGGATGCTGGCCTAGGTGACTGGCTTATGGGCTGGCTGCCTTTGAGTGACAATATGCCAACAGCTTGCCCGCCTTGATTGGAATGGTTTTGTGTAGTTAAAAGCATGGCCGTTGCATCGGTATCTAGGATGCAGGATGGTGGTAGAGAAGCAGTATCTTTTTCAAGTGGAGTAGTTATGCAGTTGTTAATACCTCTGTACACATTTCTGAATTATTTGAAATGTGTGTTTATATACCTCCCTACCCTGTTATTCTCTAGATTAAAATTTTCCAGGCTTTTCAATTTTTGCTTCCAGAACATGGTTTTGAGGGTCTTTACTACTTTATCTTTTGTACATATTTGCATGACTTATATCCCTCTAAAAGTGATATCTGGAAGTTCAGAAGTCATTCCAAGCTTATCTGACTGGTTTATGATAGGAATACCTCCCACCATGTTTTAATATCTTGCTTCAACATAGAGTTATGTTAAATACTGTTCATGGGGTTCATGCCATCCAAAATCCAATTAGCTTTTTCTGAGATTCACTTTGTCTTGTTGACTCATAGACCTTACTGTTAGCTAAGCCTCTAAAGCCCTTTCTGTACATGCTAAGACAGCGCTCTTATCTCATGTACAATTGACTCTTTGTACTCAAGATCAAAACCCTTTTTGTTGCTTAAATTTTAATTAAAAAAAAAAAGTTTTAAAAAATAAAAACATTAAGTTACTCCCTGCCCTCTCTAAGCTTACATTCATCACTGATCATACTTGGTATAAAGTTCCTTAATATATAATTATTTAATAAATATCAATAAATGTGCAAAGATTGTTTTGTTAGGGCTTGCCTTTGCAGTCACCTGTTAAATCTGTGCTGACTGATCCTTAATCTGTTCTCCAATGTTTTTATTCTCAACCTCATGGGTAATAGTCATTTGATCATGTGTCCTTCAATCTGAAAATTTTTTTTTTTGCTCTGATCCACCCTGTAACGTAGAGGGTTGACCTTATTTTTCAGATTCCATTGCTAATTGGCTTCTAGCCAGGTTTAGACAATGGAGATTCTTAAGGGGGACTGGATGGCAGAAGAAGGGGAAAAACCAGGATATTTTTCCTCTATCATTTTTGCTTTGATCCTCAACCTCTAAGGCACTGACTACTGCTTTCGTAGGACATCACCTCACTTCTGGTGTCAACAACTCTTGCTGACCTAGGCTCCTGACTTTTGGCAAGGCTACCTTCTCCCGTGGTTATTTCGACCCAAAAGGTGGTGGTAGCTTTCCAAGTCTTGGCTAAATTCTGGTTGCTTCATAGTCCTCTTCTAGGCCTTTCAATTCTTCCTATAACTTTGTAGCTGGTACCCCATTTTAAATTCCTTGACATTTGTCCACCTGGGGTGGATACCATTTTCCTAGCTGGGTCCTGGCTGATAAAGATAGAAGAGGCTGCTACTCATATCCAAATGTAATATATCCTCTCTTTCTTTTTCACAAGTCTATATATAATAAAAGCAAAAAATATTCCTTAAAGATACCTCATTAACGGGTGACTCAAGGTGGCACAGTGAGGTGCAGCAATTGAGAGCATAGATTCTGTTTGGATTCAGATCTTAGATCTTTGTATTATAACATATGCTACCTTAGGCAATATGCTTACACTGTCTCAGTTTTCCTATCTGTAAATCAGGAATATTAAAAGCACTTACTTTAGATAATTGTGTGAAACTTAAAGGTTTCCTTGAGAGAAAGTGAAAGTGAAGTCGCTCAGTCGTGTCTGACTCTTTGCGACCCCATGAACACTGGTCTCCTCCGTCCATGGGATTTTCTAGGCAAGAGGATTGGAGTGGGCTGCCATTTCCTTCTCCAGGGAATCTTCCCGACCCAGGGATCGAACCCAGGTCTCCCACATTGTAGACAGACGCTTTACCATCGGAGCCACCAGAGAAGTTCCTTAGTGGAAATAATTTTGGCCACAAGTGTTTTGGAATTGAACATTTTAGATTTTAGGAAGCTATTGTACATGTACTACCCTTATGGCAGAAAGTGAAGAGGAACTCAAAAGCCTCTTGATGAAAGTGAAAGAGGAGAGTGAAAAGGTTGGCTTGAAGCTCAACATTCAGAAAACAAAGATCATGGCATCTGGTCCCATCACTTCATGGGAAATAGATGGAGAAACAGTGGAAACAGTGTCAGACTTTATTTTTTTGGGCTCCAAAATCACTGCAGATGCTGATTGCAGCCATGAAATTCAAAGACGCTTGCTCCTTGGAAGGAAAGTTATGACCAACCTTGATAGTATATTAAGAAGCAGAGACATTACTTTGCCAACCAAGGTCCGTCTAGTCAAGGCAATGGTTTTTCCCGTGGTCATGTATGGATGTGAGAGTTGGACTGTGAAGAAGGCTGATCGCTGAAGAATCGATGCTTTTGAACTGTGGTGTTGGAGAAGACTCTTGAGAGTCCCTTATACTGCAAGGAGATCCAACCAGTCCATTCTAAAGGAGATCAATCCTGGATGTTCATTGGAGGGACTGATGCTAAAGCTGAAACTGCAATACTTTGGCCACCTCATGCGACGAGTTGACTCACTGGAAAGACTCTGATGCTGGGAAAGGTTGGGGGTGGGAGGAGAAGGGGACGACGGAGAATGAGATGGCTGGATGGCATCACCGACTCTGTGGACATGAGTTTGAGTGTACTCCGGGAGTTGGTGATGGACAGGGAGGCCTGGCGTGCTGTGATCCATGGGGTCGCGGAGAGTCGGACACGACTGAGCGACTGATCTGATCTGATTGTACATGTGACTTTATTTATATGTTGTATAATATACCTATAATATATAATACCCCCAATGGAATCTAGGGTACTGATTAGTAATTAAATATTAGTACCTTCTAAAAATCAGATCAGTTTCTGCTGCAAAATGAGTTTGGTCATGTTTCTCTGCCAATTGAGTTACAAAAAACCCTGGCTGACAAAGGTTTTTGAATTTTAGAATTATGAGTGAGGAATTATGCTATGTCTGCTACATAATGAGCACTAGATAAATGTTAGTGAAAACGTCTTCCAGTTTGGCAGTGATTCATCACTGTCTCTACCCAGCTTGATCATGTCCACTTAGGAGGAAGGGCCCCAGGTTTTTCCTGGATTTAATAACTCCAAAATCATGATGCAAGCCAACCTCCAATTTTTGAAGTTCAAAAATGCCACGTCGTTTGCACTAATTATTTCAACTTTGTAGAAAATAACAACAGAGAATTGAGCAAACCAGCCTTTGAGCCAATGTAGTCCATGGGGTCGCTAAGGGTCGGACATGACTGGGTGACTTCGCTTTCACTTTTCACTTTCATACATTGGAGAAGGAAATGGCAACCCATTCCAGTGTTCTTGCCTGGAGAATCCCAGGGACAGGGGAGCCTGTTGGGCTTCCGTCTATGGGGTCACACAGAGTCAGACACGACTGAAGTGACTTAGCAGCAGCAGCAGCAGGTAGAAATCTATTCTGTCAGCCAGAAACATGTAATATGCTGAGTGCTGAGAACTTATAAACTATAATAGCCAAAAGGAAATACTGGTTTGAGTTTTCAATTTCATCTTGTGTTTGAAACACTCGATGGCAATAACTCATTCCTTCCAAAATCTGAAGTCTTCTTCTGCAGTCTGCATGAATTCTCAACCAAATTGATCAGCCTAATGTAGATCAGCCCAAAGATCAGCAATTCTGTGAGTTTTCTCAGTTTTGATAGATTCAATAGGCTACATTTGTCTTGGAAATTTGAGTTCTAGGAATTCTAGTAATTTGAGAACTAGAATCAGTTCTAGTTCTAGAATTGATGGTTTTGTTATTAAACTTTTGATAAAATATTAATAGCTCTAAAAGATGAAGTATACAAAAGTTATCATAAATTTGAAGATTGAAATTGTAACTGCCCCTGTTGGATGAGTTAGTATATATATCATGTTTTTAATTTTTCCCCCTCTAGCCATTCCTTGTTTGTACCATCACTTTTCTTGCTCACACCCAGCTAATACAGAAAGTTTCAAGTGATATCTGATTAATTTTGTCAAAGGTTTTGGAAGATTTAACAGCAGTCGTTAAAAAAAAAAATCTCACTATTGAAGAATTGTAATATCCAAATTATTGAATAAAATGCCTGTTTTGTTTTTGGCAGATTTCTCTTTCATTATTTCCTGCGGCTCTACAGAAATGTTTATCTTGGAACTCCTCATGGAGATTTGCTCTCCATCTTTTCTAACACTGATAATCCTCCCCAAAGTTAATTGGTACCTTTTGACTGAGTCATTTAACTCACCAGGGGGATCAACAGATTGAGACCAAGCTTGCAAAGCCTCTAGGGCTTTCAGCCCTGCTCTCCCACTCCAACCTTGCACTCCAGTGAGAAAGCAGCCGCAATAAGGCCATGAAAGGCCAAGTTGTCAAAAGCAAGCTGGCAGTTCCTTCCTCCTTAGCATTGAGGCTAACTCCCTTCCACAAAAGCTTGCCTCCTGTTCCTTACAGGTTACCTTACACGACTTCAGAGTGAAGAGGGAAACAGAGGGTGTCCCCTCCCTTCCACCACCTGTGCCGTTCTCCAGGCTTCTTGGATAGCCTCCTTTTCTGTCATCTCTGTCCAGCTTATTTCTGAGGTTGCTTCAATTAGACTGTCTACCTTATTTTAGAGCCTGACTCACAAACGACTTGGGAGAAAATTTCCTTTTTAAATTTCTGTTGCTGAAATGCCTTCAGGTGGCGGATTCTCTCTTCTGGAGCACTGTCATTGATTTATTATTTATTTATTTATGCAATATCCTGTTTCTTTCTAACATGTGTATATCAATATTGTGTGTCTATATGTAATATTTATTATACCATGTCTATGCCTATATGTCTATCTCAGCTTGGATTGCCATGACAAAATACCACAGACGGGTGGTTTGAACATCAGGAATTTATTTTCCCAAGTTCTGGGAGCTAGAATTCTCTGATCAGGGTGCCGGCATGGTTGGTTCCTGGTGAAAGCACACAACCTCTTCTTTGTTTGGGCGTGGAGAGAGTAGGCATGCTTTCTGGTGTCTCTTTTAATAAGGGTACTAATCCAATAATGAAGTCCCATCTTCATAACCTTATGTGCATGCTCGCTCAGTCATGTCCAACTGTTTGCAAACCCATGGATTGTAGCTCGCCAGATTCCTGTCCATGGGATTTCCCAGGCAAGAATAATGGAGCCATTTCCTTTTCCCAGGGGATCTTCCCGACCCAGGGATCAAACCCACATCTCTTGAGTCTTCTGCCTTGGCAGATGAGTTCTTTATCTAAACCTAATTACCTCCCAAAGACTCCCATCTCCAAATACCATCACACTGGAGGTCATGGCTTCAGTCTGTGAATTTGAGGGATGGAGGCACAATTTTTCAATGTATAAATGTTGGAGAAATTCACAACCCCACGTGCTTAGTCCTGTAACCATATTTAAGCCAAGCTTGTGATTCCATCTAAATTGAGGGAAAAACTCACTCTCAGTGGCAAGATAATAGCTTTTCCCTTAAACTATCCTCATAGAATCAAGTATGTTTTGAGGAAACAGCAATCTCCTGCTAAGTACACAGAAGAAGTTCAAAGATAAATTTAAATCCACTATAGGAATGCAATACATAATAATGAAGCCAAAGGTGAATACGAAAACTCAGTAGAACCAAATAGTTCTTAGAACCAGTTTCAGTTTCCAATAATTTCCATCGGAAGTGCTCAAATACATCTGCAAAGCAGCTTTGTAAGGCATCAAGCCTTTGAAATGCAGTTTTGTTATTTGTGTTGCTGACTTCTGCTGTTCTGTTGTCATATACCTTGGCCCAGATTCTCATCCCCTGGGGCCAGGAGACCAGATTAACAGCTGTCTCCTGGGGGAAGACCTGTGGGGATTCTGGGGTTGGGGGTTGGAGGACTTCGGCTGCTGTGAGAGCTGAGAGGTTGTGTCTGTGACTTCTTGTCACTTCTGATTCCCACAGCACAGGGACAGGATGTCTGAGCACAGCACATTGGGTCCCTCTACTCTTACTGAAGTCCCGCAGAAAGAGGCCCAACACTTACTTCCAGGATGGCAGCTGGAAGACAATGGCATGCTTGGGACAAGAAATGGGAGGAGAGGGGAAACAAAGAATCCAGCATCCTTGACCTTTTCAGCACAAAAAGTGAACGCAAGCTTACAGATTGAGGGGTGGTTTAGTCTCTTATCAAAGTTTCATGTTGCTTTTGCCTGGCAGACCCAAACAACCTCTCTCTACTGAGCTGTTCATCCATATGTGGTAATGAAGAGCCCAGGCTACCATGGATTCAGTAGACTTGGATTGTCTTGACTCTGCCTTTTACCAGCTGTGTGATTTTGGGCAATTTAACATCTCTGGGCTTGTTTGCTCATTTGTAAAGTGGGCTAAAATTAGTACCTTCATAATATTGTTATAATGGCAATTAAATTATACTATGCAGGGAAAACACCTAGCCTAATGCCTGACACAGAGTAGCTATTCTAAAACTATTCAGTTCAGTTGCTCAGTCATGTCTGACTCTTTGCAACCCCATGGACTGCACCACGCCAGTCTTCCCTGTCCAACTCCTGGAGCTTGCTCAAACTCATGTCCATTGAGTCAGTGATGCCAACAAACCATCTCATCCTCTGTCATCCCCTTCTCCTCCCACCTTCAATCTTTCCCAGCATCAGGGTCTTTTCCAGGGAGTCAGTTCTTCACATCAGGTGGCCAAAGTATTGGAGTTTCAGTTTAAGTATCAGTCCTTCCAATGAATATTCAGGACTGATTTCCTTTAGGATGGACTGGTTTGATCGCCTTGCAGTCCAAGGGACTCTCAAAAGTCTTCTCCAACACCACATTTCAAAAGCATCAATTCTTTGGCACTCAGCTTTCTTTATGGTCCAGCTGTCACATTCATTTTCAGAAGGCAAAGGAGAAAAGGAAAGATATACCCATTTGAATGCAGAATTCTAAAGGATAGCAAGGAGATATAAGAAAGCCTTCCTCAGTGATCAATGCAAAGAAATAGAGGAAAGCAATCGAATGGGAAAGACTAGAGATCTCTCCAAGAAAATTAGAGATACCAAGGGAACATTTCATGTAAAGATGGGCTCAATAAAAGACAGAAATGGTATGGACCTAACAGAAGCAGAAGATATTAAGAAGAGGTGGCAAGAATACTCAGAAGAACTGTACAAAAAAGGTTTTCATGACCCAGATCATCACAATGGTGTGATCACTTACCTACAGCCAGACATCCTGGAATGCGAAGTCAAGTGGGCCTTAGGAACCATCACTATGAACAAAGCTAGTGGAGGTGATGGAATTCCAGTTGAGCTATTTCAAATCCTAAAAGATGATGCAGTGAAAGTGCTGCACTCAGTATGCCAGCAGATTTGGAAAACTCAGCAGAGGCCACAGGACTGGAAAAGGTCAGTTTTCATTCCAAGCCCAAAGAAAGGCAATGCCAAAGAATGCTCAAACTATCACACAATTGCACTCATTTCACATGCTAGCAAAGTAAAATTTTCCAAGCTAGGCTTCAATAGTATATGAGCCAAGAACATCCAGATGTTCAAGCTGGATTTAGAAAAGGCAGAGGAACTAGAGATCAAATTGCCAACATCTGTTGGATCATCGAAAAAGCAAGAGACTTCCAGAAAAACATCTGCTTTATTGACTATGCCAAAGCCTTTGACTGTGTGGATCACAACAAGCTGTGGAAAATTCTTCAAGAGTTGGGAATACCAGACCACCTGACCTACCTCCTGAGAAATCTATATTCAGGTCAGGAAACAACAGTTAGAACTGGACATGGAACAACAGACTGGTTCCAATCAGGAAAGAAGTCTGTCAAGGCTGTATATTGTCACCCTGCTTATTTAAATTATATGCAGAGTACATCATGTGAAATGCTGGGCTGGATGTGGCACAAGCTGGAATCAAGTTTGCCTGGAGAAATATCCATAACCTCAGATATGCAGATGACACCACCCTTATGACAGAAAGCAAAGAAGAGCTAAAGAGCCTCCTAATGAAGGTGAAAGAGGAGAGTCAAAAAGTTGGCTTAAAACTCCACATTCAGAAAACTAAGATCATCGCATCTAGTTCCATCAATTCATGGCAATTAGATGGGGAAACAATGGAAACAGTGACAGACTATTTTTTTGGGCCCCCAAATCACTGCAGATGGTTACTGTAGCCATGAAATTAAAAGACGCTTGCTCCTTGGAAGAAAAGTTATAGCCAACCTAGACAGCATCTTTTAAAGCAGAGACATTACTTTGTCAACAAAAGTCCATCTAGTCAAAGCTATGATTTTTCCAGTAGTCGTGTATGGATGTGAGAGTTGGACCATTACGAAGGCTGAGCACTGAAGAATTGATGCTTTCTGTGTTCCTGGAGTGGAGAAGGCAATGGCACCCCATTCCAGTACTCTTGCCTGGAAAATCCCATGAATGGAGGAGCCTGGTAGGCTGCAGTGCAGGGGGTCACACAGAGTCAGACACGACTGAAGTGACTTAGCAGCAGCAGCAGTGATCCTGGAGAAGACTCTTGAGAATCCCTTGGACTGCAAAGAGATCAAACCAGTCCAACCTAAAGGAAGCCAGTCCTGAATATTTATTGGACTATCTGATGCTGAAGCTGAAACTCCAATACTTTGGCCACCTGATGCGATGAACTGATTCATTGGAAAAGACCCTGATGATGGGAAAGATTGAAGCCAGGAGGTGAAGGGGACAACAGCAGATGAAGTGGTTGGACGGCATCACTGACTCTATGGACATGAGTTTAATCTTAATTTTATTGTGGCTGCTATTATTGTTTCTGCCTGAGTTTGAATCCTGTCTTTGCCACTTACAAGCTATGTGACTTTGGGCCTGTTGCCTAACCACTCTCTGTGCTTTAGTTTTCTCATCTGCAAAATGGATATAATAATACTACCTATCTTATAGGCATGTTATGAGGATTAAATATACTTAATAGCTGTAAGTCCTTGGAAGAATGCCTGGTACATAGAAAATGCTATAAATGTACTGGTTAAAGAATTAAATAATGCTATGATTACACTAATCAAATGAAAGAGAAATTTCCCTTCTCTTTCTTTTCCTGAGAAACCCCAAAGCAAGAATTTAAATTCTAATAAAATATGCTTTTCAAGATTGTGAAAACAACCAGTTAACTATATTTGAACTGAAAAATCAGACTAGATTGCTTTATAAATCTTAGAGCTACTTCATTAATGAAACATTTTCTGGATATTACATTTAATTCAGAGTTGAGATTTTCATAAATGTTAACCTATGTCTTAAAACTTCCCCTGCATAAAGCTTGCAGGCAAACCTTGAGGCCATCAAAAGATTTGCCTCAGCAAAATCTGAAATAATAATAAAAAGGGACATTGGACTGTAAGAACTGACTACATATGCTGAAAACTGAATTATGTAAATTGATACTCAAGCTTCCAGAAGGAAAGCCACAATATTCACAGATAAAAACGCCATCCTTCACCTTTGGGAAGGGTCTGTGAACTGTTGGTTAAATCAGGAGGATGCTAGCTCCCTCTATGGCTGGAGAGGGGCGGTGGGTAGCTGGTGGAGTGTAGTTAGGGAGGTTGCTTAGGTATGGTTCTTATGACAGGGGATCCTCATCTTTCTTTGGGTCACCCACTTCTTGAGGGTCTCATGTAATCAGTGGATCATCTTCCCTGAACAATACAACTTTTCTTCATCTTTTTTTTTTTTTTTCCTGCAGGGATATTCAAAGACTTCATGGGTCCCAGGCTGAGAACCCCTGGTTGAATGGGCTCCAAACTTTGAAACTGTTCAGAATTTAGATAAGCAATGGGACTCTTCTGAGATCTCTGTAACTTTTTATTATTCCTATGAAAGTGAAGGGGCTTCCCTGGTGGCTCAGATGGTATAGTTTTAGTTGCTCAGTTGTGTCTGACTCTTTGTGATACTATGGACTGTAATCCGCCAGGTTCCTTGTCTTTGGAGTTCTCTAGGCCAGAATACTGGAGTAAGTTGCCATTCCCTTCTCCAGGGAATCTTCCCAAGCCAGGAATCGAACCTAGGTCTCCCGCATTGCAGGTGGATTCTTTACCGACTGAGCCACCAGGGAAGCCCACCTATGAAAGTGGGCACAGTCACTCTTGCATGGCATCACCCACGCTTCCTTGGTGGTAGGCAGGTAGGTCATGGGCAGTTGCATGTTTGCACACAAGCATAGGAAAGTACACCACCACTTCTGTGCACTTGAAATGACCCTGTTTTCTCCTTTGAGGGAGAAATTTTTCTTTTTTGGCTTGTAGAGGACAAGTTGAAACTTAGAAAGTGTTATATCCAAAACTACACAGCTACACCTGGTGCCTAACTCTTTTTTCCTCTATGGGGGAGAGGACAGTTTCTTCTCCATTCCTTGAAATGTCCTTTGAAGATCTCACCCAGGTGAAAAAGGGACTTTCCTATCAGTGGAATTAATTACTTGTGATAAAATAATTTTGAGGGGGAGATACTGTAGTATTGTCTTCTGTCTTGTTTGAATATAGAATTTTATTTTTGCAACCTTTCATTCTGTTGGTTAGGAATAATAACAATCCAAACTTGCATTTATTTTATAATTTTAGGGAACTCACTGAATAGTATCTCTGACAATTCTAAAATGCTTTAGTAACTTAAAAGTATCTTGTAAATGTTGAAGTTAAATCATCATATTTCCCAAAGAATTTTCTTTACTTTTTCTGCAAAAGAAAATTTTGTTTCATTTGTGTTAATTAGTCAAATCATCAGTTAACATATATTTGGCATCCACTATGTGCCAGGATTTGTTTTAATGGGCTGGTTGGATGGTTGGGTGAGTTGATTAAAAAAAAGAAAGACTGAAAAAAATTCAACTCTGTGTTATCAAATTTCAGATTAAGTTGGTCTTATGGGCTGCCATCTATGGGGTCACACAGAGTTGGACACGACTGAAGCGACTTAGCAGCAGCAGCAGCAGCATGAACAGCAAGATCCAAATACAGGGTATGCCAGGAATTGCAGAAATTGGAATAATAGCTAATACTTGAGGACCACCATGCTGGTGATTATCAGTTTGCCCTTTAGATCCATTTCTGCACTTCTCTGCTCCGCTGTATTCTAGGGGTGTGTGTGGGGGTGGGGATGGTGGAAGGGAAGATGGGAATGCTGATCTCTATGTCTTAGCTCTCCCGGCATCCCTTGCCTCTGTCTTCTGATTATGTTTGATGAGCGGCAGACCATCAAGAAACCAGAGGGTTGGAGGGGAAAGAGCCCATGGTACTTAGCATCCTTCTCTAACTCCCTTCTCATGGTGTGGCAGGGTTGAGCTCCTCTTCTGCTCTGCCTCTGCTGGAGGTTTCCCGTTTCACAGCGACAGCTTTCTCCAGGTGGCACACATCACATTGTGCATCTGTAATACTGTTTTGACTGACCTGTCGGGCCTAGGGCTGGTACTGGCTTCCCACTGTTGCTAGTCCCTGGATGCCCTGCCACTCCTTATTGGTTCTTTTAGCTCTGCCCACACCCCTGTAAATAGTCCTTTATTTTGAATGTGCCATCTGTTTCCTTTAGCATCCTAACTGATCCTGCCAATTAGCCTGTGCCAAGCACTACACTACAACTTCAGCATGGATTATCTCATGTAATACGTACCCACCCTGTGTGGTAGCTTCTAATATTACTCCTATTTTTTTTTTTTTTAAACTGATAAATAAGAGATTTAAATGGTAACTTGCCCAAGGCCAGGATTCAAACCCAGGCAGTCGGATCCCAGAGCCCATCCTCTTAACCATGATGCTGTGTGTCCCTGGTCAGGTCCTCTGGGAGACTGATTTTAAAAGAAAGATGTGCAGGGCAGGCAGAGTTTGGGGAGCAGAGCTCGTAAGATGAACACTTGGGGGGTGGGTGGTGAAGGAAGCAGGACTGGGAGAAAGAAGTTGAACTGCAGTGCAGCAGAAACAAAAGCCTAATATAAGCCCAAGAACAGCTCTGGAGCTGGGAAGGCTTCCAATCTGAGGTCAGGGCACTGGGCTTTTACACCCAGGGATTGCCTGTTGCTTGGTGCAGGGTTTTAACCTTGGGCCCTCCTTGGCCAAGGCCAGTCCAGAAGAGTGACTCTGTTGAGAGAGAGGGCCGACTCTCCCAGAAGCTATGGAATGAGGGTCTAGTCTTAGAGGGCGGGTCTGGGCAGTATGCCACTGCATCCATTCCACTGTTGGAAACACACGTGGAGGTCATGAGTTAGCCACTTGCTCAAATCATGTGTGATCTTTGAAAACTTTATAAGACACGTGTATGTAGTTGATTTCCCTAGCACGCATGTCTGTGCGTGAGTGATTATAATGTGATCATTTGATGCTGTTGAAAGACACTGAAGCAGGAGTCAAGGGACCTGGATTCTCACTTCTGCTCTGCAGCTGACTACAAGCCTTTGTTCAATTCTCTGACCGCTTCTGGATTCCAGTTTCCTTATTCATCAACTGAGGAATTTTGATGAGAGAGACTCTAAGGCTACTTTTAGTTATGAAGTTCTATGCTTCTATTAACTTACTAGCTTTCTAAAAGCCAGAAATAACAAAAATAAACATGTTGGAATGCTTTTAAAGTAATGCTGGAGACTATTTGTTGAAACCTCCAGTTAGTGATTTTCTCAAGCTCTCTCAGTAAATCATGATGAATATTATGAAAACTCACACAACCCCAGTATCACCCGGTGATCTCTAAAGAGCAGAGATGCCCCTCTGCTCCCTGGAATGTCTGTATTTGGTATATGTGAGATTTTAGAACACTAGGCACTTCTCATTCTTTCTGAGTATAGCTCATACAGATATTTTAAGAATAGTTTTGAAATTGCTTCTGCAGGATCATTGTTAAAATTTGAACACACATGATCTTAATTTGGATAGACCTATATTTTTCAAAGTGAGGAGGAATAGAAAACGGCCTTAGCTTGAGTTGGTAAAAATAAAACTGATTCTCAAGGTATAGAAAGATGAGAGAAACACGCAGGTAAACAAAACCTGGATGATGAAAAAAAGAATGAAGGTACTGATGATAGTGTTATGAAAAAATACTGAATAAGTACTCAACATTGTGAACTTCAATTAAAACCAACACAAATATATCTCACCAAGAGAGTGAAGGCTTAAGTACAGAATCAAGCAAATGTGGAAATCCTTTAAGATTGATTTTCCTGAGCCGTGGCAAACAATTCAATGAAAATGGAAAATAACTATTATTGTCAGTCATGTATGGCCCTGCCTGTATGATTTCCCAATGTAAGGCTTATGGTCAAAGCTGCTTGAATCATAAATAAATAAATAGACATACCTTCACTCTGGCTTCCTTACCTGCCTCTTGTTAAACCCTATCAGCAACTGTAGAGGGCCAAAGAAGCAATTTCAATAAATATTTCATTACATGGGAGCCCATTTGCTGGCATTTCAAATAAATAACTACATTTTCTCACTCAGCGGACACTAGAAGAGGAAACTCTCCAGTTTCCATTTTCAGACTTTCTTTTACTTTCTGAGGAGGTCAGTCATTTTTGTTTTCCAGTATACAACTCGATTATTTATTGGAGGAAAATGTTTTAAACCAGGAAAAGAAAAAAAAAATCCAACCAAATAATTTATCGAAGACTGTCTCCTGGCAGATTAATCCCTACCACTTGGCCAGGGCTCATTCCAGAGATATCAGACTGGTCAAGCTTAAATTGTATGTCCGCAAGAAGTTGCATAAATAACCCCAAATACTGTGAACCTTTTTGCACTTGGTCATCTCCATGACCTTCAAAGAAAATGTCAGAAAAGTAGTAAGAGAAAATATAGCTTGAGATACTCTAGTTACTGTATTTTCTAATAAATAATAGGCTTTTTGGCTCCTTTCATCTAAACACATTTATCAGTTAAGACTTATATGCTTCTCGGTAAGTGAGTAAAAATACTGCCCTTTACCTTTATTTCCATGGGTAACAGGGAAATACGATTAAATGTATTCAAAATCAAGCTGAGGAGCTATGCTGAGGGCCAGGGTTAACTTTCTTAAGTAATATACTTATTTCCTTAACTGTATTCATTTGAACATTGCCTTTAGAATATACTGTGGCTCTTTCTTAATTGTTCCCTTAATAAAGAGACTGTGAGAATGTTCAAAGAGATGATTTTATGAAAATTGTAGCCTCCATCTTGCGTATTCAAAGGACTGGGCTTGATTTACAGCTACAGAGAAACAAGAGCTGTTCTAGTTAGAGACTATGTCTGATCACTCTCTGCCTAGCACTTTCAGCTCAAAACCGAAGTCATATTCCAATTTACCTCCCTCCATCCTCAAGTCTGCAATTTTAACTGGAGACATCACCAATATTTAAGTCTTCTACGCCCGAAATGATGAAGTTATCTTAATTGTTCTTTATAATTCTCTCCAGTTAATATGTTATGTGCTGTTTTCCTTTTTCGTGAAAAATATTGCTGGAGTTAGAACACGACCTGGAATTCTAGTATCCCAACCCTGCTGCTGCTGCTAAGTCGCTTCAGTCTTGTCTGACTCTGTGTGACCCCATAGACGGCACCCCACCAGGCTCCCCCGTCCCTGGGATTCTCCAGGAAAAGAACACTGGAATGGGTTGCCATTTCCTTCTCCAATGCATGAAAGTGAAAAGTGAAAGTGAAGTCGCTCAGTCGTGTCCAACTCTTAGTGACCCCATGGACTGCAGCCCACCAGGCTCCTCCGTCCATGGGGTTTTCCAGGCAAGAGTACTGGAGTGGGGTGCCATTGCCTTCTCTGATCCCAACTCTGTCACTTACTAATTATGAGACCCAGAAAATTACTAATTTTTAGTGTCTTCCTCTGTGAAATGGAGACTAATAATCTACTTTGCTGATATCACAGATGTTTTTATGATGAAATGAGTTAATGTAAATTGTATATTATCCCAATTTATCTGGTAGAGAGAAGCAGGGTAACCTAATGAGATTGCTGCCTTCTTTTAGAGGCCAGAACGTAAAACTGCTACTTTTTGAACACCATCCACTCCCATATATTAGAAGCTTTAGGTTATGACTAGCTTCCTGTCACTTACTGCATATACTCAACTCTGATCCTGAGGCGTAAACCGTATAAAAGATATCCATCAAATTTCTTACTGCTATGGACTAAGAGAAAAGGCACACTGCACTTGTGTACCATCGCTGCTAAACTTTCTAGGCTGCAGCTGAATGTAGTTGTTCCAAAGTTCCCACACTTCTTCAAGTGACCATGGAGACCAAGTTCACCCTTCTTCACATCCCTGCTTTCCTTACCTGCCTACCAGACCTCTCCTTTTGAACATCCCACACTAACATCATACTTGATCTGTCTAAAACTGGAGTTAATACGTCCTCCTCCCAAACAGTTTCTCTCCAGTGTCTCCATCTGAAAGAACCAATTGAAAACCCCGACCCTTCACTAACTTGCCCAAGGCAGCAATCTGGGATAGGCCTTCCGCCCACCAATATCTAATTAAGCACTGAAGGCTCTTACATCTAGCTTGTAAACATCTTTTAATTCTATTCATTTTTCTTCCTCTTTATTGCCGTATCCCCTGTCTCCGGGCATCGTCATCCTTTACCTGAATTACTGGGTCAGCTTCCTAAATGGTTTCCTAGCCTCTACTCAGCCTTCGCCTCGCTCCATTCTGCCCTTACACTTCTAGCCAGAGTCGGCATTCTAAAATGCAGAGCTGATCATGTCATAGCCCTGCTTAAAGCGTTCTGAATGATTTTCCCTTGCCTTCAAGATACTGGCCAAATCCCATGAATCCTGTAAGGGCAAATTTCTGCTATTGCCTTCAGCTTCCCTCTCCCAACTCATACCGTGTATGAACAGCTTATAAACTTAAGTTTAACTTATAAGTATATAAGTATATATATTTATTAAGTATAAACTCTCACTTCTAAGAATGTGCTTTGAGTACCTTCATGACTTCGCATATGCTATTCATCCTCACTCAGACTACTTTGCCTGGCCAATTCCCATTCTTTGAATTTCTGTTTAGATATTTATTCTTTTGGAAAGCTTTCCCTTTTTCCTAAGTTCTAAGCACACACTTTTGTTTCTGTTCTCATAACACTCACCATGTTGTTTGGAACTTGTCTGTTTACCCAACTATGTCCCAACTAACATTCTACCAAGGTGGGAATTATGACTGGTGTGTTTACAACACAGAGCCTCACATGCAGAAAACTCAAGTATTTGTTGAATAAATTCATGAATAAGAAAAATGTCATCTTTGTTTATTTTCTTGGATTAGTAGAGTGATATGGTTAAAAAAAATCTACCAGCTAGTATCAGTCCCATATTTCAGTTTTACTTGCCATTGCATGATTATGGATGTCACCAACCTCTCTATGAAATAAAATAATACATGTCTCAGATTACTTCAAGATTATTTTTTATACTGGGGAGATAATTCCAATGAAAGGTCATTGAGAATGTACAATTCACTACTAATAAAAATATATCATTTTCAAATGCATGTTTTCATTGACATGCACATGTGTGTATTAACCATCTTAGCCCTAGTATTTGAATTTAGTCATTTAAACAATTCTGTACTGTGTATATCAGTTAGCTATTGCTGCATAACAACCTGCTCCAAAACAGAATGGAATAAAACAACAACTGTTTATTTAGTTCATGATTCTACAGGTTGGCAGTTAAGCCTGGAGTCAGCTGGGCAGTTGGTCTTCACTGGGCTCTGTGGCCAGGTATTGTGTTATCAGGGGGCTGGTTGGACCAGGGTGGCTTTAGCTGATCTGTGTGTCCTCTCTTCCTCCAGCAGGTTAGTGTGGACTTGTTCATGGTGGAGGTAGGGTGCCATGAGGGTCATAAAAAGAACATAGGACCCCTTGAGATTTAGTCTTGAAACTGACACCATTGGTCACATTATTATTAGATAGCAAATCCAAAGTGAACCCATATTAAATCAGTAGGGAATCTCTTCAAAGACATTATAAAGAGTGAAAACTAGGAGGGAAAAATTGTGGCCATTTTGCAAACCATCTACTGTATTCCGTCAGCATCTTCATTTAATTATTTACCAAGTCACAAATCTGACCATGTTACTTTATCTAAAATTCTTTAGTGACTCTTCATTGTCATCTTTTACCACTTTCTCTATGGCAGGCACTGACTATTCTAAACACTATATATTATCCCTATGAGGGAGGTACTATTATTATCTTCTTACAGATAAGGAAACTGGGCCACTGTGAAGTTAAGAAACTTGCCCAAGTTCACTCAGCTAGAAATCTGGTTTTAGAATCAGGATCTGGAGCTCGTAGTGTTACCTCTAGGGTCTCCTGCCTCTTAAGACTCAGTTCAGTTTGATCTGTTCCCCTGTATAGCTTGACATTTCCTATAGTCAGTTATCTATTTCAATTTCTGATGCCCCTGTTTCAATATCTGAGTTAGGAGCAACTCAAGAGCATGGCTCCTTCCTTGCCTCTGTAGTCCCTGAATATAGCACAGAATCCTGTCTCTGTTGCCCTTTCCATACCTAGATGCTTCCTTTGTACCATTAAAAAAATCTCTGCTTCTTAGATGAAAAAAATCAGAGCAAAGACTATTAGTCCTCACAGCATCTCCAAGAAAGAAGTGACGAGTGGGAAGCTCTATCTCATTTTGCAAACAGGAAATTTAGGCATGTGGAGATGAAATCACCCAGTGCTGTGCCAGGATTCTTTTTTTGGTTTTCCGATTCCTAGTTTTGTGTTCTATCTACCAAAAAAGTGGTATTTGTCTATGAACTGCAGCTGATGGTTGCTTAATTTCCCCCAGAACAAAAGTTAAAAAACATAACAATTAAATTAAATCACCCAAGAGGGATGCCTTCTTTCATTGTAAAGTTTTGAGGGAACAAACTTTTGGGGAAACTTTTTTTCCCTGGGGTATAGTGCTTTCTTCTCTTTCAGCAGAATATATTGTGTCTGATGGAGCAAAAAATTGTTTTTAAGAAACCCTGCACCAATCTGTCTGCCCCAGCTCAGACACATGCTCGCACAGAAAATTAAATTCACAGAAATGAGAGAAAATCAGGAGAACCAAAGGAGCATGTCTTCTGTTTCCCAGAATCATTCTCTAGTGTATTTAGTGGCCTGTTGGGTGACAGGGTGATGAGGGGAAAGCATTGGTTGAATGCAACTAATTTTTCATGTCTTTTTGCTTATTTCATCAAAGTGCCATGAAAAAAGTAAAATGTACTATGCGCATTTTACCTACATGGTTTTAATCTGTAAGAAGCTTTGTTAGAACTTAGAGACAGTTAAAACACTTCTGTTTTTTTTTTTTTTTCTTCCCAGCTCAGAGTTTTATTACTACCATTTGCTTCATTAACAGCCGTAATTTCTTGGGTGTGAAGCTTGCTTGAAATGGTAACTACTTACAGAAAGTGGAGGAAGAAGGAGAAATAAAAGAAGAGGCTTAAGGAGTAGTGCCTCTAAAACATGCAAGGGGAGGAGAATCAACTGGACGTTCTCTCTGGTCATATGACTGTTTTTTCGCAAAGATTTCTGGCCTTTGGTTTAAATTCTATGATTTCATAAGTAATAATCTTTAAATCTCCTTTTAATCATCTATTGAGTTGGCCAAAAACTTCATTTGGTGTTTTCCATAAGGTACTACAGAAAAGCCCGAACAAACTTTTTGGCCTACTCAATATCATCCGCCTATCATTTTGACTTAGGTAGCATTTTTATTCATATAAAAATGTGTTTTGTGCTTTGCTTCATAGTGACTTCCCAATTTTACAGGCTTCCTCTGTCTTCTGTCTCTCTAAACCTCAGTTGCCAATAAAACGATGCATTTGAATACTTGGGTCTAAGCTTTGTAAAAAGAGGGAGCTTGGCATGTCTTACAAACCATGTACTTCATAAAGGTCAGATGAGGATATGAAGACGCTCCTGCAGATGCTGACCTTTCCAAGGATCCTATCCTCCTTGAAATTATTGTATTTGCCTTAGTAACTAAAAACAAACAAACAAACAAACAAAAACTCCTTTTTCCTATATCTCAAGAAGGACAAAACACCTTCCAGATTTTGTTATTTTCGACTCTAGGATAGAGTTTGACTGAGGAACCAGAAGCCAAGTCCCTTCGGCCACTGAGCACAATCGCGAAGTTGCATATGAACTGGCAATTAAACTCGCCAGCTCCTCAACATGTCTCGGATTCTTCCCCCCGATCTCTTCTCACCTCTATTCTCAGAGTGGCTGGTTTGTTATGAAACTCATTCTTTTTAGGCCAAGTTTCCTTTGAACAGGGTGCAAAGGCATATGATCCTGTGGATTAGAAGTGGGTTGTCATCAAAATGATATAGCTCTGTTCTTCTCCGTTCCTTTCTTGGAATGGCTGAGAACAGACTTGCGAAGAGAAAAACTTGTTGGCGTTTGGGAGCTGCCAGGTTTTAGAGAGCCCAATTATGTCTTTTTTGAACTAGCATTTCTTTAATAGAGTTTAATTTAAAAATGTTTTTTTTCTTCATTTTTGACATTTCTTGTAGTTTTTTAATTTGAAAGGATGAGGATATGTTTACTTATGGGGAAAGGGAAGACAGATTGTGCATGAGTAAGCAGGGTCAGCTGGCCAATAGTGATGAAGCTGGAGTGGCCATCATGTGGCCCCCTACACTCCAGAAAGCGCCCTTTTCTTGATCTTGTCCCCCCAGTTTCCCCATGGCTTGTGCCTTTACTTTAAATCGTTTTGATCCACTAAAGCACTCATCTTGTTTGTGGCTCAGCATCTATTGCATCTCCTTCTTGATACAAATACCTCCAGGTTTTCTACGAAAGTCCGCCTCCTCTGTTTTGGAGGAGTTGATTCCACCTGAGTTTCAGGACTGTGTTGAGTCTAGTCCAGTCTCCTGACCAGGAAAGCTGGGTCCCATGTGGGCACATAGCCCAGTTGAAGAGATGTGGAGAGACTTTGCTGGATTAAATTATTTTTTGTTGTTGAAGACTTTTGTTTTTCACAGGCACTATTAGACTCTTGATCGCTTTTCCACTGGAGTTTTTGGTGACAGCGTGTGACGTATGTGACCACAGATGTCATTTTCTTTCATAAAAGTCTGGAACTGAGGAGATTGCTGAATGAAGCCTGAGTTTAGAGCTGAACATGTGACAGAGAGACAGCAGGAAGCTGGGTCTTTGGTAACATCTGACCACTGGCTCGCATAACTCATTGCTATCCAGTATGCATGTTGTCACTTGTAGCCACATGATTATCATCTATTTGGATTTAATCATAAATATTGCTGCCTTTTGAACCCCAAGGGGTGTGTGGGGTTAGACGAAGCTGACACCTTGCCCTCTTGCATTACCCCATCCTGCTGCTTCTCTTCCACTCGGTTGATCCTGAGGAAATGCCATCTCAGAGTCTTCTTCCTGGGGAACCCAAAACATGACAGGGGTAGCTCCTTTTGGACAAAAATATCCTAGCTGAATTTTCCATAGGCTCACCACAGAATGAAGCAAAACCCAATACATTTATTATATTTCACTTGTGCACCATTCTTCTGGGAATTCATCTGTTAGGTTTTGCTCCAAGAGTCACTAGTCAACTTTGGAAACTGGGTTATCCTAGAAGGGGTTAGACTGAGCATCTTCACTTTCACTTCTCACTTTCATGCATTGGAGAGGGAAATGGCAACCCACTCCAGTGTTCTTGCCTGGAGAATCCCAGGGACAGGGGAGCCTGGTGGGCTGCCGTCTATGGGGTCGCACAGAGTCGGACACGACTGACGTGACTTAGCAGAAGGGGTTAGGTGGGAAAGGAAGTCAAGATGACCACTATCTTTTAGAATCTCTAATCAAATTTATGTTTTGACATATCTATAAACTCATAAAGAATCTGCCTGCAATGCAGGAGACCCAGGTTCGATCACTGGGTCAGGAGGATCTGCTGGAGAAGGGAATGGCTACCCACTTCCAATATTCTTGCCTGGAGAATTCCATGGACAGAGGAGCCTGGTGGGCTACAGTCCATGGGGTCTCAAAGAGTCGGACACTGAGTGACTAACACTTTCATTTTCATATACTCATGAAAATATCACCATGATTAAAATAGTGAAAATATTCTTCAGTCCCCAAAGCTTCCTCGTGATACTCTGTAATTCCTCCCTTCTACCTCTTTGCCTCTACCCACTTCCCCATGCAATCACTGATTTGCTTTTTGTCAGTATAGATTTGTATGTATCGTTTAGAATTTTATGTAAATGGAATTGTAAAGCATGTGTTCTTTGGTTTGCCTTTTTTCACTCAGAATATTTTGAGATTCATGTGTGGAGCCTTCATCAACAGTTAATTCCTTTTTGCTCATGGATGTTTTTCTATCTTATGCATATATAATAACTTGCTTGTTCATTTATTTGTTGATGGACACTTGAGTGTTTTCAGTTTTTGTCTATAATAAATAAGGCTACTAAGAGCATTCAAGTCTTTGTACTGACATATGCTTTCATTTCTCTTGGCTAAGTACTTAGGAATGGAATGGTTGGCTTACATGGTAGCTATATGTTTAACTTTTTAGGAAACTGCCAAATTGTTTTCCGGAATGGTTGTCATTTGACATACCTATGAGCAGTGTGTAAAATCTCCAGTTCTTCTAATCCTTGCCAATCCAAGTATTAGCCTCTCTGTAGGTATACAGTAGTAAATTGTGGTTCTCCATCTTAATTTTTAACTAGGCATTTCCCTAGTGACTGATAAGCATTCTTTTTGATTGTTTGCTATCTACATATTGCCTTTGTTGTCTTTTCATTCTCTTCTTATAATAGTGTCTTTCAAAGAGCGAAGTTTTAAACTTTCCTGAGGTCCAAATTTTTAAATTTTTTATTTTATGGATCATGCTTTTGGTGTTCTAACTAAGAATTTTTTTGCATAACTCAAAGGCACAAAGAATTTCTCCATTGTTTTCTTCTAGAAGTTTTCTAGTTTTAGGTGTGTTACATTTAGGTCTGTATCCATTTATTTTTAATTTTTTATATGATCCATTTTGAGTTAATTCACATATATGGTGAAAGATATGGATTAAAATTGTTTTTTTTTTGCATATGGATATTCAAGTGTTCCAGCACCATGTGTTGAAATCGCTCATCTAATTTTAAAATATGGAGCACATAATTCCAGTATAGTCCATATACTATCTCAGCATAATCACTCCTATTGCTTGTTAAAAATGCAAATTCCTAGGTCTCACACCAGTCCTTTTGGATTGAAATCTTACGGCAAATATCCTAGGTGATTCTTATGGATGTTAAACTGGGAGTAACTGGCATAATGCCATTATTATTCATTAACACTTCCCTCCAAGTCAGTACTCTCTCTGTCAGAGCCCAGAAAGAATATAATTTAGAAAATTTTAGTCTCTATAGAATGGAATTCAGCCAAAATGGTTCTTTTTTTTTTTTTAATACAGAAGATTTTAAACATATATAAAAGTAGGTTGAATAGTATGAGTTTCCATGTACTCACCATTCAATTTTAGCAGTAATCAATATTAAACATTACTTTTTTTAAAAAAGAAGAAAATACAGGTGAATTTTTGCTATGTGTGGAAAAATTAAGTTTAAAAAGCACTGGGGATAAACCAAAAGTAGAAAAGAATAGAGCAAGCAACTACAAAAAACTCAATGATCAACATATTTACCATAATTGATATTAAAATCTCTATACATCTAAAAAATCTTAAGTGATTTAAAAGATACACATAATCTAGGAAATATTTTTGAATAGAGCAGGTGATTTTTCATCTGTAAAGACATAAAATGATTTAAAAATGACTAAAAAACCTCAGTAAATGATAAATGGATTAAAGGGCAAAAGACAAAATACTCTCTTGAGATTATATTGAGAGAATGTTATGCAGCCAGTAACATTATCTTTAAAAATAATTTTTATGATGGAGAAATGATTATGATACGGTGAGAAAAGCTAAATATAAACATATATTTTTATATGTCTTCATGTATTTAAAACAGGGCTTAGGGAGGAATGAGAGCAAGCATGTGCTTGCATGTCGTTTTTTTTAAGTTAACTCCAACGAACATGTATGTATCACAGATATAATTGGAACAGAAAAAAAGTATTTTTTAAGAAGAAATTGAAAGGGATTTTTTTTTCTGGGCAAAATCAGAGATGGGCACAGATACAAATATGAGGCAAAAAGAACAGGGAGGGCTGAAGGCTGGTTTTATGCAGTGTTGCCTTAAATGAAAACGTGGAGGTAATGGTTTCCTCTTTTGCAAGTTTTACCAGTGGATGAAGACTGCCTCACATGAGTAGTGCAGATTGTGGAGACTGGTAGAGGTGGACTGGTTGTATGCTGCTGCTGCTGCTAAGTCGCTTCAGTCGTGTCCGACTCTGTGCGACCCCATAGACGGCAGCCCACCAGGCTCTGCCGTCCCTGGGATTCTCCAGGCAAGAACACTGGAGTGGGTTGCCATT
Source organism: Moschus berezovskii (assembly GCF_049115385.1). Lineage (NCBI taxonomy): Eukaryota > Metazoa > Chordata > Mammalia > Artiodactyla > Moschidae > Moschus > Moschus berezovskii. The sequence continues at coordinate 17,979,324 of NC_142467.1, forward strand.
TCCTTCTCCAATGCAGGAAAGTGAAAAGAGAAAGTGAAGTCACTCAGTCGTGTCCGACTCTTTGTGACCCCATGGACTGCAACCTACCAGGCTCCTCTGTCCATGGGATTTTCCAGGCAAGAGTACTGGAGTGGGGTGCCATTGCCTTCTCCAACTGTTTGTATGGGCATGCCACAATCTGTTTTCCTGATCAGATGTAGACCCTGCTCAAGCCCTTAGAGCAACTTTCCTTGATTCTGGGAGCAGGGTGTGGAAGAAATAAGTTAAAGCCATAAGAGCCCTTTCTACTTGTCCAAAGCCACCCAACAGATCACGGGTCTGTCTGTTCTCAGACTCTGAAGTGTCACTTTGTATCATTTCTCTTCTGCAGTTCAGAAACTCAGCCTAAAATATTTCACTAAATTAGAAACCCACTCATCTCTTTTGAGTTTGTACTTCTGAACTGACACTGAACTCTGGCACTTTAGATCACACTACAGTTAGAACAATGTAACTTTTTGTTTTGGAAAAGAATGGCTTTAAATGTCTGATAAGTGGGTCCTGCCTGTTTTGGAAATCAAGTAGCACTTGTAAACTCCAGTTCCTAAGTGTTATGTAATTGTGAATAAATAAATGTTAAGGAAGCAGAAATAATACATAATATACATCTCAGGTCATATATATTTGGAAATAATAAAAATGCGTTTGTCCCTTTAAAATTCTATATTGAGAATTGCATCAAGAAGATATGGACAGATTGTGGTTCAGGGGCAATATATTTATTAATCTGAAAGAAGTAAATTAGAATGCCAAGTAAAGCTGGTGAGGTCTCCAAAGTACTACAGAGTTTTCCAGAAGAAATTTTATACCCTTGTTCTTTAGCCGGTTCTATAATTTGCTAGTTCCAGGGAGTTCAGATTAACATTGTCATGTAGTCTTCTGTGATCAGCTGTCACCAAAAACAACTGATGACCAAAATCGCTATCATCAAAACAACTATTGAGTTGTTCAGAGCATACCTCATAAAATAAAATAAAATAAATTTGTGTAAAAGAGTTTTTCCCTCAGGTTTGTCAGGAAAATAAAGCAGAATGATAATGAACTATTATAGAAAGGAGGCAACTACTCCAAAATACAAGACACCCTAAGGAATTTAAAAAATAGATTTAAGAATTGACTCAAGTTATTTTCACTACTTCTGTGGAGTCTCTTTTTAAAATCAAGAATTGAAACATAGTATGGGTGATTATGATTTTACTTACAGGAAGAACACAAACTAAAAATTTGAAATAAGAACAAGATCAGGCAAATACTTTCATTGCCTCATGTGCTAAAATACATACTACTAGATTTCTGACTTGAAATACACATTAGGTTTATTCACTATATGTATTAGGGTGAAGTGTGCTTAAAAAGTGGAATCAAAAACAAGATTAAAAATTAGAATTATCTGTAGAACAAAAGCTCTTGATCCCAATTTACCTACAAAAGTGAAGTCGCATCCAAATTTTCATACCCGAGGATCTTAAACCTTGTCATACACTTTCTACTTTACTTGTTTAACAGTTTGATAATAAGCAGCATGTATTAAGTATCATAAATGCGTAAAACATATTCTGCAATATCTATCTTTGTGGAGGAGTGTTGTCAGGACAATATATAAATAGAATTTTGAGACTGTTTTGATGGTGTACTTAACAAGATGTGTTAGATTTTTACTCTTAGTTGGCCAGATCCACAATATTTAGCTCCCATTACTTTAGTAAATTCTGTACTCTCTCAGGTTCTAAACAATAATGAACACTATGGCTGAAAACTCCTTATTTGATACTCAAGGGAATGCAGGCCAGTTAACAGTATCATGAGACATTATTTTAGAAAATATGGACGATTCTGTACAAGTAAGTTTGATTTGCCTAGTAATATGGGCTTAAAAATTGTCTAATACATGCTTAGTCTCCTAGTGAATTCTAAAATTACTGCTTCTGTGCCCATTTCCAGAAATGATCTACAGAAATACATTTCCCAACCTTCAACCATGCTGTTCCTCTTAGAAAAATTCCCTGGGCTCAGTTAGAAGGTACTACCTTTCATTTAAAATCAAGAACCACTTATAGAATGCTAACTTCATGTCAGATACTGTATTAAGCACTAGAATAAAAAAAGAAAAAGATGAGCATGGTATGGTTTCCACTCCTCGGTGCACTGTTTTATGTTTGGCACCATGCAAATACATTATCCTATTTCATCCTCACTGGAACTCCACAAGATAGATACAATTTCCCCCATTTTACAGGTGATAAAACTGCAACAGAACTATCACTTGCCCAGGATCACATTTTTAGTTGAACCAAGATGATAACCCCAGCTATTTTTAAACTCCTGGCTCTTTCCTCTGTTATTCAGTATAGCATACGTTTTCCTAATGCTTTTCAGTCAAGATAAACCACGTAACTATTTGAATGCAGAAATCCCTCTTGTCCAAAGTAAGAATTTCATTACCTTGCCTAAATTTCACTGGCCATTTCAGTACCATAGGAGCAAGAAATTATTCAATTCATGAGAAAGAAAATTCATGCACCTGTGGATTTCATCTTTTGTGCCAGATGAATAGGTGAGGTTGGATTTGATTTACTCCATGACTAAACTCTAAAATTGGGATTTAAAATGGATATGTAATCTCACCATGATTCCATTTCTCCTGTAATGCTGCCTAATGGTTATGCAAGTCTCAGAAATATATTTAAAGTCATAACATATCCTTTTATCCAATAACATCAAACTGAGATCTTTTTTGTTCACTTTTGCTGGACCTCTAACCTTTAAAGGTGAGTCAGGCAGCTGCAGAAAACCTGATCTTATTTTCTGCCCCCGGCAAGACTTTTTCAAGTTCATCTTTTTTCCCTTCTCTCAAAATCTGATGAAAAATGAAATGTCAGGAAAACAAGCTCTCGGGCTAAAAAACTTGTGTCTGTCTCTGTGACAGATGTCAGTTTGAAAGGTTTCAGGTCACCTGTCAGAAGTGTGCCAGTGTGGTCTGCACTCACATCGACTTGACCTCACACCAACACGGAGTTCTGCTTTTAAAAATATCCTTGAAAAAGAATGAAATGATTTGAAGTCATTCCCTTTTCCTCTATCTGTTAACTCTGATTAATGAGACAAAGAAAGGGGAGAGAGGGAGAGAGAGGGAGGAGGAGAAAGAGAGAGACTTTTAAAAGGACAGTTTGACCTTTGGGTGCCCCCGGCAGTGAAGCAATCAGCATTCTTGTAATCCAAACACAGATGCCTGGAGCTAAACAAATCCTATACTTGTGAACAAGAATTCAGTTTGCTGTCAAAATATAGTGAGGATCAGCATAGTGCTTCTTTCAACAGAATATCATGAATTAAAGTTTAAATGTTTGTGATTAATAAAGAAGAGTAATATTGAGCAACACAATAGCTCAATGGCGGCTCAATTTAGTAACAAATACTTCCATCAAAAAATTATGTGTTTTGAATTCCTGTTTTCTAATTCCATATCCTGGTTGTCACTCCCTTATATTTTATGCCAGAAACTCCACTGATGTTCTAGTACAAGTCAGTAGTTTTGTAATGACTAATTAATGGGGTTGAACTCTGTGCTTTTTCTGGATTAATTATACAATGTTTGAATTATTTATCACAGTTATTAAAAATGTTAAATGTTTCTTTTTTTTTGTCATGAAATTTTGCCATAGCCTGGGAAACTTAAGTATGGGTGTGGGGCGGGGGAGGGAAGATTTTGTTTCAGTTTGGGAGGATTCAGGGCTTTGTCTTTTAACCAAGAAGATAAAAGATGATAGTTCCAAAGGCATGTTTGTCAAATCTGCCACTGTAAACTGTCAGAAGGCTGGGTCAGAAGGGATGAGAAAGTCCATGCAATACAACCCCGGAAACTACTAGCGCCGTAGAGATGTTAAGTTTTATTTCCTTTTGCTTAACTTTTAAGCATACGATACTTCCCTGCTTTAAAGTGGGCCCAGCCTTGATGTGAAGTTGTGGTTATGCTCCCTGTGTCTATGAGCATATATACATACATCAATTTAGAACAACATTTTTGTGTATGAGAAACTCAGGGGAGAAAAAAGAAGCATAGGAACCTGGAACACAATTAGTTAGCTTGAAATAGAGGTGGAAAGTTGATTCTCGGGAAGGATTTGCGTGAAATTTTTTTCCCTTCCGCAGCCATGATTTAGACCAGAGCTTCTCAGACCTGATAGATAGAGTGCCTGATGAACTCTGGACGGAGGTTCGTGACATTGTACAGGAGACAGGGACCAAGACCATCCCCATGGAAAAGAAATGCAAAAAGGCAAAATGGCTGTGAGGAGGCCTTACAAATAGCTGTGAAAAGAAGAGAAGCGAAAAGCAAAGGAGAAAAAGAAAGATATAAGCATCTGAATGCAGAGTTCCAAAGAATAGCAAGGAGAGATAAGAAAGCCTTCCTCAATGATCAATGCAAAGAAATAGAGGAAAACAGCAGATTGGGAAAGACAAGAGATCTCTTCAAGAAAATTAGAGATTCCAAGGGAACATTTCATGCAAAGATGGGCTCAATAAAGGACAGAAATAGTGTGGACCTAACAGAAGCAGAAGATATTAAGTAGAGGTGGCAAGAATACACTAAAGAACTGTACAAAAAAGATCTTCATGACCAAGATAGTCACGATAATGTGATCACTGACCTAGAGCCAGGCATCTTGGAATGTGAAGTCAAGTAGGCCTTAGAAAGCATCACTACAAACAAAGCTAGTGGAGGTGATGGAATTCCAGTTGAGCTATTTCAAGTCTTGAAAGATGATGCCGTGAAAGTGCTGCACTCAATATGCCAGCAAATGTGGAAAACTCAGCAGTGGCCACAGGACTGGAAAAGGTCAGTCTTCATTCCAATCCCAAAGAAAGGCAATGTCAAAGAATGCTCAAACTACCGCACAATTGCACTCATCTCACACGCTGGTAAAGTCATGCTCAAAATTCTCCAAGCTAGGCTTCAGCAATATGTGAACTGTGAACTCCCAGATGTTCAACAGGTTTTAGAAAAGGCAGAGGCACCAGAGATCAAATTGCCAACATCCGCTGGATCATGGAGAAAGCAAGAGAGTTCCAGAAAAACATCTATTTCTGCTTCATTGACCATGCCAGAGCATTTGACTGTGTGGATCACAATAAACTGTGGAACATTCTGAAAGAGATGGGAATCCCAGACCACCTGACCTGCCTCTTGAGAAACCTGTATGCAGGTCAGGAAGCAACAGTCAGAACTGTACATGGAACAACAGACTGGTTCCAGATAGGAAAAGGAGTACGTCAAGGCTGTATATTGTCACCTTGCTTATTTAACTTGTATGCAGAGTACATCATGAGGAACGCTGGGCTTGAAGAAGCACAAGCTGGAGTCAAGATTGCTGGGAGAAATATCAATAACCTCAGATATATAGATGACACTACCCTTATGGCAGAAAGTGAAGAGGAACTCAAAAGCCTCTTGATGAAAGTGAAAGAGGAGAGTGAAAAGGTTGGCTTGAAGCTCAACATTCAGAAAACGAAGATCATGGCATCTGGTCCCATCACTTCATGGGAAATAGATGGAAAAACAGTGGAAACAGTGTCAGACTTTATTTTTTTGGGCTCCAAAATCACTGCAGATGCTGATTGCAGCCATGAAATTAAAAGACGCTTACTCCTTGGAAGGAAAGTTATGACCAACCTTGATAATATATTAAAAAGCAGAGACATCACTTTGCCAACAAAGGTCTGTCTTGTCAAGGCTATGGTTTTTCCCGTGGTCATGTATGGATGTGAGAATTGGACTGTGAAGAAAGCTGATCACCGAAGAATCGATGCTTTTGAACTGTGGTGTTGGAGAAGACTCTTGAGAGTCCCTTGTACTGCAAGGAGATCCAACCAGTCCATTCTAAAGGAGATCAATCCTGGATGTTCATTGGAAGGACTGATGCTAAAACTGAAACTGCAATACTTTGGCCACCTAATGCGACGAGTTGACTCCCTGGAAAAGAGTCTGATGCTGGGAAAGGTTGGGGGCGGGAGGAGAAGGGGACGACAGAGAATGAGATGGCTGGATGGCATCACCGACTCTGTGGACATGAGTTTGAGTGTACTCCGGGAGTTGGTGATGGACAGGGAGGCCTGGCGTGCTGTGATTCATGGGGTCGCGGAGAGTCGGACACGACTGAGCGACTGAACTGAACTGAACTGAACTCTCAGACCTGAAGTACCCTTGAATCTCCTAGATCTTAACAGGCGACTCTGATCTGGTAGGTCGGAGAGGGGCTTGATCATCTGCATTCCTAACAGATTGCTAGGGGATGCAGATCTTGCTGGGTTGGGGCCTCACACTGAGTGATTTTAGGCTCCTGTTCTGTTCAGTCGCTCAGTCGTGTCTGACTCTTTGCGACCCCGTGGACTGTAGCCTACCAGGCTTCTCCATCCATGGGATTCTCCAGGCAAGAATACTGGAGTGGGTTACCATTTCCTTTTCCAGGGGATCTTAACGAAACTGTCAAATGTATCAAGTTTCTCAAGTTCAGGTGCTTATCTTTAAAAAAAAAAAACCTTTCTGACATTTTTTTTTTTCTGTGTTGATGGTCTTTTCCTATGTGTCTAACTTGATATCTTTTTAGGAATTTGAAATTTCAGTATAACAATAGCTTCATCATCTTGAATGACCCTACTGTATTACCAAAATAAAGTACAAAGGTGGTAATAATGTCAGGTTTTCTCAGCTCTGCTCTTAAATCATTATTTTTCCTCTAAAAAATAAATGACATCCCTTATATGTGGAATTGAATTAGACAAGGCTGTGGTCCATGCGATCAGTTTGCTTAGTTTTCTGTAACTGTGGTTTTCATTCAGTCTGCCCTCTGATGGAGAAGGATAAGAGACTTATGGAAGCTTCCTGACGGGAGAGACTGACTGAGGGGGAAACTGGGTCTTGTTCTGATGGGCAGGGCCATGCTCAGTTCAGTTCAGTTCAGTCACTCAGTCATGTCCGACTCTCCGCGACCCCATGAATCACAGCACGCCAGACCTCCCTGTCCATCACCAACTCCCGGAGTTCACTCAAACTCATGTCCACAGAGTTGGTGATGCCATCCAGCCATCTCATTCTCTGTCGTCCCCGTCTCCTCCCGCCCCCAACCTTTCCCAGCATCTGAGTCTTTTCCAGTGAGTCAACTCGTCGCATGAGGTGGCCAAAGTATTGGAGTTTCAGCTTTAGCATCAGTCCTTCCAGTGAACACCCAGGATCGATCTCCTTTGAAATGGACTGGTTGGATCTCCTTGCAGTCCAAGGGACTCTCAAGACTCTTCTCCAACACCACAGTTCAAAAGCATCAGTTCTTCAGTGATCAGCTTTCTTCACAGTCCAACTCTCACATCCATACATGACCATGGGGAAAACCATAGCCTTGACTAGACGGACCTTTGTTGGCAAAGTGATGTCTCTGCTTTTTAATATACTATCTAGGTTGGTCATAACTTTCCTTCCAAGGAGTAAGCGTCTTTTAATTTCATGGCTGCAATCAGCATCTGCAGTGATTTTGGAGCCCCAAAAGATAAAGTCTGACACTGTTTCCACTGTTTCCCCATCTATTTCCCATGAAGTGATGGGACCAGATGCCATGACCTTTGTTTTCTGAATGTTGAGCTTCAAGCCAATCTTTTCACTCTCCTCTTTCACTTTCATCAAGAGGCTTTTGAGTTCCTCTTCACTTTCTGCCATAAGGGTGGTTATGCTCAGTAAATCTTTAATCCTATTTTCTGTTGATAGCTGGTGCTGTGTTCCCTCTCTGTTGTTTGACCTGAGGCCAAACTATGGTGGAGGTAATGAAGATAGTGGCGACCTCCTTCAGAAGGTCCCATGCACGCACTGCTGCATCCGGTGTCCCCAGCCTTGCAGCAGGCCACCGCCAACCCATGCCTCCTCCAGAGACTCTTGGACACTCACAGGCCTGTCTGGGTCAGTCTCTTGTGGGGTCACTGCTCCTTTCTCCTGGGTCCTGGTGTGCACAAGGTTTTGTTTGTGCCCTCCAAGAGTCTGTTTCCCAGTCCTGTGTCAGTTCTGACAGCTCTGTGGTGGGGTTAATGCCGACCTCCTTCAAGAGGGCTTATGCCATACCCAGGTCTGCTGTACCCAGAGCCCCTGCCCCTGCAGCAGGCCACTGCTGACCCGTACCTCCACAGGAGACACTCAAACACAGTTCTGGCTCAGTCTCTGTGGGGTCTCCGGGACCTGGAGTGCACAAGGTTTGTTTGAGCCCTCTGAGCATCTCTGGCAGGTATGGGGTTTGATTCTAAATGTGATTTTGCCCCTCCTGCCATCTTGCTGGGGCTTCTCCCCAACCAAGGTCCATCTAGTCAAAGCTATGGTTTCTCCAGTAGTCATGTATGGATGTGAGAATTGGACTATAAAGAAGCTGAGCACCAAAGAATTGATGCTTTTGAATTGGTGTTGGAGAAGACTCTTGAGAGTCCCCTGGACTGCAAGGAGATCCAACTAGTCCATCCTAAAGGAAATCAGTCCTGAATATTCATTGGAAGCACTGATGCTAAAGCTCAACTTCAATACTTCGGCCCCTGATGCAAAGAACTAATTCATTGGAAAAGACCTTGATGCTGGGAAAGATTGAAGGCAGGAGAAGGGGATGGTAGAGGATGAGATTGTTGGATGGCATCACCGACTCAGTGGACATGAGTTTGAGTAGGCTCCAGGAGTTGGTGACGGACAGGGAAGCCTGGCATGCTGTGGTCACAAAGAGTCAGACACAACTGAGTGACTAAACTGACTAATATGTGGAATATGAAAAGAAATGATACAAATGAACTTACAAAACAAAACCAGACTCACAGTCTTAGAGAATGAGCTTATGGTTGCTGGGGAGGAGGATGGGGGAAGGGATAGTTAGGGGGTTTGGGATGCACATGTACACATTGCTATATTTAAAACGGAAAACAAACAAGGACCTTCTGTACAGCACATGGAACTCTGCTTAATGTTATGTGGCATCCTAGATGGAGGGGTGGAGTTTGGGGGTGAATGGATACATGTGTATGCATGGCTGAGTCCCTTCACCGTTCACCTGAAACTATCACAACATTGTTAGTTGGCTATCAGTTCAGTTCAGTTCAGTCGCTCAGTCCTGTCTGACTCTTTGTGACCCCATGAATCGTAGCATGCCAGGCCTCTCTGTCCATCACCAACTCCTGAAGTCTATGCAAACCCATGTCCATTGAGTAAGGGATGCCATCCAGCCATCTCATCCTCTCTCATCCCCTTCTCCTCCTGCCCCCAATCCCTCCCAGCGTTAGGGTCTTTTCCAATGAGTCAACTCTTTGCATGAGGTGGCCAAAGTATTGGAGTTTCAGCTTCAACATCAGTAGTCGGCTATACCCCAATACAAAATAAAAAGTTAAAAAAAATTCATTTTTCTCTAGATCATGGTCTTGTTGAGAGCATTTTGCGACCTACAAATTTCATGAATACTGACTGACATCTCTTCCCTTACATCTCACAATCAGACTGTTCATAATAAAAGAGTTGGAGGTCTCCATACGAAGCACTTTGGAGTAAGAAGCATTCAGAGAAAAAACAGTTAAACACAAGAGTAGTCAGAATTATCAGCAGTGTTTAGACCCAGATAACCACAAACATCCTGGAATTTACTTACCCATGTCTGATTTCCCAGTGAGTCATGTTTATATCTCTAGATGTTAGTTTACTTTCCCTTCATATTTTTCTTGATCACTCATGCAGTGGAAAACGGAAACAAAATCTTCCATGGCAGATAACGTGCCAAGACTTGTGCCCGCTCTGGGTTCCCACTGCTGATGGGGAGAGATCTGGCCGTCAGTCAAACAGGGCTGTACCAGTTTTCTCATGTTCATTATATATTTATACTATGGACAGTCTTGTGACATTAGGCAGCTGCTTGAGCAGGAAGCTAATATCAAATAAGAGAGTACCAGATGTAGCTTTACCGAGATAAAATGCACCATATTTAATGCTCAGTTTTCATTCTCTGTGTTAGATATACACGTGATTGCTGAGATTTTTTTCATACCAGTATATTCATAACTGTGTATTCCACTACAAGTTATTTTTATTCTCATTAAAGATTCTTACTCTCTTTTGCTGTCACATGCTGAGAGCATTTACACAAGTGAAAATTATTGGGTATTTTTCTCAAAAGGCACACATACTTTCTGTGCAGAAGGTGTAGCTCCTTGCTACCTTCTATTAGGAGAAGCAAACGTAAAGTGGTTGCCCCAGTCAGGCTTTAAGGACTACTGTATCATACTTTCTTGCAAGCCTTTAATTCATGTTGTTAACTTCTTCTGGTGAGTCAGCCAGACAACTGTGAGTGCACGATTATAGATTGGAGCCAGAAATACAGATCCAATATTGCTACCACATAGACTCTCAATAGCATTACTCTGATTAAACCTTCTCCCGTAAGAAAATGGTTTCACTCTTTTTGATGAATATTGGTGGAGGAAGAAATGGGGATACAACCATTGTGAAAACAGATTTTTTTTTTTTTCTGGCTGAAATTAATAATTCTGAGCAGTACTGAAATTAATTACTCTGTGGTTATAAGTAGGCAGCGGATTTATGGTAAATGACAGAGTGTTTGCAAATTTTCCTGACTACTCGATTAGAAAATGCACAAGTGGAGGCGTCAGCCGAGCATGCATTATTTAAGTGGTTGGTGTCTGGCGACAATCTGGAAACTGCAATTGTTGTGGTTGCCGTAGGAAAATTCGCACTTTCTGGGAGAAATTATTTCACCTTTGTGTGCCCACAGCATGGATCTCTCCTCGTGGCAGCTGTAGGGAACACAGGAACTCCATGACCTGGAAAATGTGGGACAACTGCCACAAGGTGACCCTGGAAGGCTGGGGTAGGCCCAATTAATTTAAAATTTTGCTTGGCCTTGTCTCTTCCAATTTTCTAAATCCTCTGGAAAAATGATTAATGCGTACACTGCCAATGCGAAAATATTTTTGACCCTATTAAAGTCGACCAAGGGTAAACCAAGTGTAGGCTGGCATTGTATCAAACTAGCTTTATTAAATTTGATTGGAGGTTTGTATGAGGAAGGGACAGACAAGGACATTATTTTGCACAGCAGCTCTCTTTTAAATGAAAATATCAAGAGGAATACAAAGTAGCAATATGCTCTGGACAGGAATCATTTTAAATATAGGAAAATACCATGAAGAACTTTGTTTAAAGGGTAAACCATATTTGCTAGAAAAATTTTCTGCTATCTTATTGCTATGCTGGTCAGTTACCAATGAGGGTATTTTAATTTAGGAAGGCTTATAGAAGCCTTATATTTTTTTCATTTATAGATGAGCTGGTTCAACCTTGGTTTCTTTCTCTTATCTGTCATTGAATTCTACAAGTTAAAATTATCTCTCTGCATTTTGAACCTTAGCAGAATGTTTCCCCAATGAATCCATCCTATGCAATCATTTAATTCATTAATAAAGTTAAATTTTTTTTCTACTGATTATGAATAAAAATGTTTTGAATAAAAATGGCACAATTCAGGCACAATTTCAAGGGTAGACTTTCTGATAAGCATTTCTCCCTTCCCCAGAAAGCGAAAATTCATTCAGTTGTCATAAAATACAGTGTATACATAACTTTAGAAGCAATATCCAGATTTCATATGTAATATTTTTCATAGTTTTCTCAAACCTAGGAGCTATTTCGCTACATGAAAATTATCATAAAGTGTGTATTTTATCCATTTAACATCTGGAAAATATACCGACTTTGTTTATATCCAGGGTAGGTATTGATAAGGCTGATATAGCTAGCAAATAGTAAATATTTATTGAATGAGTGAATGGAAGAAATTGCCTGTGACCAGCTACCAAAGAGGAGGCTAGAGTTACAGCTGGAATGAGACTTCAGGAGGTGACAATAGGCCAGTGAATGTTCTAAAATACACTAATCATTTTAGTCTAGTGGGCATAGATGGGAAGAATGGGTAGTCTAGGATAAAAAAATATCCATGACTGAGGATATTGGTTTCACCTCTGACTTTTCAACTGAAAGCTAGGAATGAACCATCTATAAGACTTCCTGATTGTATTACTCTTCACGCATGTTCCACATTCACCCATGTTCCGTGGCTTTCCCATCAGTGCCTTCCTACATCTTTGCCCTCTTTAGCGTAGGCCTAGCCTTTGATGTGGTTTAGCCAGGGAAGCATGAGCGGAAGTGAGTTGTGTCACTTCAGGCAGAAGCTTTAAGAGTCAGGGCATAGTTTGCTTGTTCTCTCTCCCTCCGCGTGACATCAGCCAAGTTGGAGATAAAGGGCAAAGTGGAGCCAAGTTACACCCAACTTGTGACAAACACAACACTGTGCAAGAAAACCTGGAGAAGGCAGTGGCAGCCCACTCCAGTACTCTTGCCTGGAAAATTCCAGGGACGGAGGAGCCTGGTGGGCGGCTGTCTATGGGGCACGTGCTGACATGACTGAGCGACTTCACTCTCACTTTTCACTTTCCTGCATTGGAGAAGGAAATGGCACCCCACTCCAGTGTTCTTGCCTGGAGAATCCCAGGGACGGGGGGGCCTGGTGGGCTGCAGTCTTTGGGGTCGCACAGAATCGGATGTGACTAAAGCGACTTAGCAGCAGCAGCAGCAGTGCAAGAGAAACACACTTTGGCCAGCCTTTGGGGTTTTGTGACGGCCTTTTACTCCTGTACAACATGGTTTATCCTGACTGACGAAGATGTAAACTGTGCTTTTTCAACATGACCTAAAGAATGTGACTCCATGAGCTCTGGGATGCAATTAGCTTTCATCAACCACAGCTAGGAACCTACTTGTTTCCACACCCACCTGTTGCTTCTTCCCTCTCTCCTGAATAAAGTGAACCTCCTCTGAACAAGGGCCACAACCTCTCCCTGTGCTCTGGATCCTGTCACCTCCCAAATACTTGTAGCTTTTTCTCTCTGACGTTGCGGGAGAAAAGGGATATCTCAATCTTTCCCCCTCGAATGGATCGTTTACATCTTCCATACTAAAAGCTATTCTTTCTTGACTCCACATCCCTATCAGCTAATCCCTTTCCACTTTCCTTTCTTTTTACTCAGCCAGGCTTCTCAAAGTATGTGACTGTGGATGTTGTCTGCACTTCCTCACATTCAATCCCTAATCTACTCTAGTAGGGTTTTTATCCAACCAGTGAAAGCACATCGCTCTTGTAGAGCTTACCAGAAGCCTCCATGTTGTCCAATCCAGGGTACATGTTCATGTCTAATTTTGCTCTGCTTCATAGCAGGATTTCACTCAGATGACCATTCCTTCCCTCTCAATGGACTCTTCAATTGGTATCCAGTACACTCCCCTGGATTCATTCTTACCTTTATGGTTGACTCTTCTCACCTGTAAAACTTGTAAAAAGTAGAACTCCTATGGGTCAGTATTGAGTCTGCTTTCCTTCTATCTTTGTACTGTCTCCGTGTACTGAATTTGGTCTCATGACGACAATTGTTTCTAGAGTTGCCATTTTGAAGTTCTCACTTAGAAATACTCATAAAAATCCTATTTATATATCCTTTCTTATTTCCCACTTCAAAACATTTTTCACGAAATTTTAGGCAGAATTCATAATGCTGTTATTTTAATTCCCTCGTTTTATTCTTTTAAAAAAGCTATTGATCATCCACAGTATGCCAGGCACTATAATAAATGTTAGGAATATGAAAATGAATCAAATATAATTCTTGTTCTCAAAAAAGTGTTTAGTGGGGAGGAATATATGCACACAATTATGGTAAAATGAGTAAAATGAGAACATTTCTAATAATGTACCTTGTATAACACATGGTGGGAACATAAAGGAAAGAGAATCTAGGTTTTCTGGGGCAGTAAGAGAAAGATTCCCAGAGGAAGTTATATTTGGGTTAAAACATAGTCAAACAGGAATTTATAGAAGCAGGGAAGAGGAAACATTATTCCTAAAGGCAAGGGGATGTGAGAAGGCCTGTCATGTTTAGGGAATTTAAAATAGTTTGATATTTTTTTATAAAGAATAGGTGAGGTGGGAGAAGGGTAAGGGCTAGATTGGACTGGGGGCTTGACCAAGGGCATGAGGGCATTTTATGGAATCATATTTTCTTGACTTTGGGCTGACATTTCTGAGCCCTTTCCAATGTTTCTGTTCAATCCACTCCAATCCTGTATGCATGGGCCCTGTTCTACTAAGAGTAGGGACAACATAAAAAATACTAAAAGTTTTGAAACAGGAAGCATTGTATTCTGTCACCTTTCTAGTCTTTATATTCTTCTACTATATTTATCTGCATTCTGGTCTTCCATTTTCTCTTTACTTCATTTGGTTCTAAATAGCTATTTTCTGGAAAGATATAGGCTAAAAATCTTAATGTTTTGAAAACTACTGTTAACGGTTTATAGGGCTTTCCCTGTGGCTCCGTGGTAAAGAATCTGCTTGCCATTGCAGGAGACACAGGTTTGATCCCTGGGTTGGTCACGAAGATTCTCCTGGAGAGGAAAATGGCAACACACTCCAGTATCCTTGCCTGGGAAGTCCCATAGGCAGAGGAGCCCTGTGGGCTACAGTTCATGGGGTTGCAAAAGAGTCGAACATGACTTAGCCACTAAACAACAACAATTACTGTTTATTATAATCTAATTCCGGTCCTTTACTTTTAATACTATAGGGAAACAATACTCTGATATTGAATGGCTGTATTAAGACTAAATTTTCTCTATTTCAATATGGATAAAATCAGTTATAAAATATTTGAGAGTTCAGTACAAGAAGAAAATCCCAATTGGTATAGCGTGAGTTACTGTAATATATAGTTTGTCTGACAGAACCCATGGAAGTGCATGCATCTAGGTAACTTGGCATTGTTTTAGTAACAGCAAAATGACAATTTCTATAATTTTATTATATTTCTATTCTAACCCTAAGTTTATTGATATTTCTTATATGCTCATGATGAGTAACATTTAAAAAAAATTAAAAATGGCAAAGTCAGTGTATAAACATGGATTTTTGAATATTCCTCACTTACTACAGCCATACAACAAAAACTTTTGAAACTAAGGGAAGGCAATTTTGTTTCTAAATATTATTATATAAATAGTATTTAAAATATTCAAATTTTGTGAGGCAATATTGAGTTGAGTGGTGTAAAACTTGTTTTGACTTTGTTTTACCTTAAAATACCTGTTTTAATTTCTTAGTTTATGACAAGAATGACAAACTGATTATGAACAGGACATTCTAGATGAGATTTTTAACTTCATGGATGAATATGTTGGGGTGAATCAAATAGTTGCACGGACAAACCTTCCCCATGGAGTGCTAGCAGGCATCATTGTCTTACTTGAATTATTTTATGGTTGCAACCGAATGGACTCTGATAACTTCTCCAGTAAATTAGTCATTCTAGTGAACAGCCTACAGCATTTTTGTGAAAGCAGTAGAACCAAGAACAAAGAGACATTAATGGTATGAATCAGATTTTGCCCTGTGACTTTGAAACGAAGTTTAAAAAAAAATGGCATGGTAGAAAGGAAAGTGCAAGCCTAATTTTCTGAGGATAGAGGCAGTTTGTAAAATGACTAAATATACAATGATTTCTTATCTGCTGAGCTCTAGCCCATTCAAATGCTTATTATGATTTTCCATTAGCATTTGATAGACCATAGCTGGGTGGGTGGCCGCTGACACATAAGTTGGCTCCACTAAAGTGAAGACTCATTACTTATAGGGAACTTGAGCTACTGGGCACAGGGAAGGTTTTTAAATACCTATCCTTTCCCACTCCTCCAACAACTTGTCAGAACATGTGATGATCATGGTACCGAGGCTAAAAAAGTCTACACTCACTCAAATTCTATTAGGAGAGACTAAACCATTTGTTGGATGACTGAAATAAGAAGCGAAGTTATTATGGGCTTCTTTTCTCCCTGTGGTGCTAATGTGTCCTCTCAGTATCCGGGAAGTGTTTAGGGATACTGATTAAAGATTCTAGGCCACAGGAGTATTACTGGGTTTGTTAATTTCTACCAGAAAGCCCCAGATGTGTTACTACAGTTGAGTGGCTACTGGGGAAATCTGGTTCATTATTTCTGATAATGGAAAATGTACTTTTCTGCAATGGCAGCTGTACAGCTCATAATTATGGATATTGAGGAATTAGGCATTACCTTTTCCAGGTGTCTAGAGTTCCACTGTCTATCTCTCTTTTTATATGTTATGGTTCTTACAAAGCAGCAGGTATAATGACAAAGAGCTTAGCTTGCTGGAAAATGGGAATGTCCCAACGTGCAGAGAAAAAGTTGACTTAGGTCTTAAAATGTAATTAATTAAGAAAAATAAATGCCTCCTCATTTGTCTGTTAAAATGGGTTAAAATAAAGTTAAATACACACAATTTTTAAATACACAAAACTTTTTCATTGAAATATATATATTTTAAATCTCTTAAGTTGTTTCTATGTTTAAGATGTAGATCAAACTTTTATTTATTAATGTTAGTATAAAAATAATTATTAACCTCTGGTATATATAAACTAGTATTCTAAATATTATCAGAGATGCAAATGTTTAAGGGTAAGGAGACATTCCAATCTCTCAATGCAATTTTCCCCCCGCCCCCCAGCGGTGTCACACAGCATGTGAGATCTTAGTTTCCCAACCAGTGATCAAACCCACATCCCCTGTATTGGAAGCATGGAGTCTTAACCACAGAACCACCAGGGAAGTCTCTTAGTACAGTTTACTTTCTAGTTATAGGATGGTACCAAATAACCACAAAGCAAAGCACATAAAACTTAGAAAACATAATTCTTAACATTTAGATTATGCTTTTTCTTTTAGTCAACATATGCAATGAGGCAAGGAATGTTTCTAAAGGCTTATTACTCTGATAAGTTAAATCTATTCTTTGTGGTGGCCTGCATAAAATGCAGTTGAGAAATCAGAAATTCTTTGTTATATGAAAGAAGGAATAAAATTATTTAGTTAGAAATGTTGTAGTATGTATAACCTGCTTACTCATTCTTTAATTATGTTTTCAAGAAGACCCAAAGAACATTCTTTTTATTTAGACATTGAGCAATACACTGATGAAGGTTTACTAAAATTCCTTAGAAAATCAAAAGTGGCTATCCTCTCTAGGTGGGGGTCATGGTAGGTAATGCCCCAATAAAAACAGACTTATTATTTTCATTGGGGATGATAGGATTCACTGTGGCAGAAGCATTTAATCACCACTTTAAGTCAGTAATGGGGTTGAATTTTATTAAAAATTCTTGGCATCTATGGGGGTTATAATATTATTTTCTTTCTTTAATCTACTTCTTATACTGAATTACTGTAATAAATTTCCTAGGGTTACATCAGCCTTTCATTTCTATGATAGTATATTTGATAACTATTTTATTTTGTGGCTGGACTATGGGATTCATTTATTAACAATATCATGAATTTATATAATAAGAAAAATTGGACTATAATTTTATCTTATCTTTGTCCAATTTTTGCTATCAGAATTTTGCTAGCCTTCAAGAGTATGTTGGGCAGACTTCCACATTTCCCTAGTTCTCTATGCTCATGAAGATTATTTGTTCTGGGAATTGTTCACTATGGTTTTTCCATAAAATCATCTGGGTTTGATATCTTTCAGGCATAAACTTAAAAGTTTTCTTCTACAGTAATTATCCTGTTCAGATTTTCACTACTTCTTGAAATATTTTAGGTCACTTTGTAATCCATTTCACTGAAGTTTTCATTGATATAAAATAGGATATTCTTAATTAGTTACTTTTAGAAAGAATGTGAAAGTAGTAAAATTTTTGAGTCTTTGCTTTTCTGAATATGCCCTTATTGTTGTTGTTTTAGTTGCTGAATCACATCCAACTTTTTTTGTGACCCAATGGACTGTAGCCCACCAGGCTCCTCTGTCCATGGGATTTCATAGGCAAGGATACCAGAGTGGGTAGCCATTTTCTTCTCCAGGGGATCTTCCCAACCCAGGGATAGAACCCATGTCTCCTGCATTGCAGGCAGATTCTTTACAACTGAGCTTCCAGGGAAGCCCAAATATGCCATTATTCTCTCCTTATAATTGATTATAACTTTAGCTGGGTCAAGAATTAGATTTAAAGAAATGATCTTCTGGTTCTCTGACAGCATTGCACCATTGTCTTCTAGAATGAGTTGTTGCTGAGAAATCTGGTACAAATATGTCTCATTCCTTCATAGGTCACCTGTATATTTCTCCATGAAAACTTTAGGATTTTCTCTTTCTTAGGAGTTTTGAAATTCTAATATGATTTATCTTTATGATTATCTTTTTTCTTTGATTCTGTTGAGCCCTGCTGCTGCTGCTAAGTCGCTTCAGTCGTGTCCAACTCTGTGTGACCCCATAGATGGCAGCCCACCAGGCTCCCCTGTCCCTGGGATTCTCCAGGCAAGAACGTTGGAGTGGGTTGCCATTTCCTTCTCCAATGCATGAAAGTGAAAAGTGAAAGTGAAGTCGCTCAGTTGTGTCCAACTCTTTGCGACCCCCTGGACTGCTGCCTACCAGGCTCCTCCGCCCATAGGATTTTCCAGGCAAGAGTACCGGAGTGGGGTGCCATCGCCTTCTCCACTGCTGAGCCCTAGTTAGGCTCAAAGGCATGCATCTATTTTTTTAGCTCTGGGAAATTTTCTCCTGTAATTTTCTTGATTATTTTCTTCCCTTCCTTGTGCTTATTGCTCTTTTTGTAAATCTAGTGTAATGGATGTTGCAGTTTATACCTCTATTATCAATATGTCAGATTTATTTTATAGTGTTATCAATAATTTATTCATTTGTATCATGTTTTGAAAGAACTATTAGGTTCCTCTTTCAGTTTGAGGATTCATTCTTTGTTTTCATTCCATTTCGCTTTCAAAATTACTACTTAAATTTTTTGATAATCATACTTAAGATTTTAAGATCATGAATTATTCCTATTTTGTGTATGAAATATCCTTTTAAAGTTCTCTAGGTACATCCAGTACATGTATTTGAAATGTTTGCTCTGTTCGGCACACTTTAAATTCTCAGCTGTTAATTCTTTATTTCGTGATATTGTTATCTTTATCATGCTGATAAGTTTCTCAATTATTTGGTGATTATTATTTTTTTCTGCCTCTTTGAATATCTTGTTCACGATTTGTAGATTTTCTCTGGTCATTCTGAGGGAGATACAATACATACTGTTGCATGGGGTGGACAGACTCTTTTAGGAACTAGGGATTCCTATTCTTCCTGACTTTGCTAGCTATCTGCCAAAGCATTGCCTTTCCAGACCTAATATTTAGTATTTATTGCATAAGCTGCAGCTTCTAGGAAAATACCTCTGCTGCCTACTATTCTGAGCAATGGGCAATCAACTTAATGATTTTATGTGTACCTTTCTTGCTGAGCCCAGAGCACCCTGGGGATTGCTTTCCTTTTTTGCTTATATAATTAATTATGGTCTGTTTTTTCAGTAATTCCTGAAGCATTCTAGTCAACTCATGCCACCTTCATTTTCACTGATGTGTATTGATATATTTTAGAAGTCTAATTTCTATATTTCCAAGGACTTTACGTAGGTGAGTAGGGAAAGGGATGTGCATACACGTCTTACTGTATACGCAGTATGACATCTTGGTCAAATATTATTTCCATTCATTTGAACATTGTATTGTCTTGGTCTGGTATTACCATATACCAGGTCTGCCCTACACATTATTTTTCATCTTTCAGAGTCCTCAACAATGAAGTCAGGCTGTGAGAAGGGTAGCCACATCATACACAAGACCATGAACTGGGGCTCCTTCCCTCAGAAGGCTGGTATGAATGGATTGCTGTCTGAGGCCATAATATAATAGGCAGTTACATGAGATCAAAAGCAGGAAACTGCCCAGTAGGCTCAGAGGACAGAGGAGATGTTCTCTGCAGTACGTCTGTTTTCAGAAACACAGAAAAAATTTAGAAAATCTCTGATTCATCTTTCCAGTGGGATTTAAGAAACATTCTTTAGATTGTAACAAGCAATTATGAAGATAAAACAAAATTGAGACACAGAAGTATTATGTAGGTATGATAAATACAACTCTCAGATTAGTGACTCCAAGGGAGTCATGCCATGAAGAACTGACAGAAAACCAAACTAACAAGACAAAAAGTAGATGTGATACGACATTATACTTTCAGAAAAAGTATAAATAATTGGAAATAATAAATTTCCTAATATGGACAGAGCACTATGATCCAATCTACATATATGGAAAGTGAGAAGAGTAGATGAACAGAGGTAATGAACAAGGAATTCCCTGGGGGCTCAGATGGTAAAGAATTTGTCTGCAACCCAGGAGACCCAGGTTCAGTCCCTGGGTTGGGGAAGATTCCCGGGAGAAGGGAAGGGCGACTCTCTCTTGCCTGGAGAATTCCATGGACAGAGAAACCTGGTGGGCTGCCGTCTATGAGGTCACACAGAGTCAGGCGTGACTGAGCGACTCAGCAGCAGCAGCAGAGTGACGAACACACTCACTGAATAAGCAAAGATAGAACAGAATAAGATTCATTACCAGAAGGTAGATCTGACTTTTCAAATGTAGAAATAGCTCATGAAATCTAAGAAATATTAATTTCACTATACACATTTTGGTGAAATCATTAAATTCTAAAAATACAGCAAAATTAGAAGTGTTAGCAGGAAAATCACGTTACTTTAAAAAAAAAATTTAGGCTGGCTATAGACTTCTCCAAATCTTTTTGGACCGTATCTCTAAAACAACATGAAAGAGAGTGTTAAATATAAAGTTAAAGACAGATACATCAGACTTACCAAAAAAAAAAAAAACACCAAGAAAAAACAAACCCAGAGAAAGCAGTATCACTTAAATACAAAATACAGTTCACCAGTAAAAAACATATAATGTCATGTTTTTATATTAATAAAGCTAATATGTAAAGTAAAGCTATAATAACAGTAAAGCTATAATATCATGAAACATTACGTAACTGAAAAGATAAATTATCTGCAGCATAAACTTAGAAATACATGGAGACACTGACAGAAACTCAGTTGTAATGGAATGCTTATCACATACTCTTCTTAGTCTTTGACAGATCAAAAGTAAAAAATAAATGAGGCCTGAAAGAATTTGAAAAATGGAGTTAGCATCGTTATATTTATATTTTTGCAAATAATATATGGCATGTTATATATATTTATACTAAAAACTTTGTAAAATGTAATTGTATCCATATAAAAGCTCTATATTCTATAGAAACAATGTTTCCTTTTCAAATACCTCAGAAACATTTACAAAATGATCATATGCTAAATACACACCCTTAAAATCGTAATTAAAAACAAGGAGTAGAAACTGTGTAAGCTACATTTTTAAAGACATTGCAATAAAATAAAAACTTAATTGCACATCTAAACAAAAAATTCACACTAGTTGGATATTAAAAGCAAAATAAAGCATTTTGCCAAAGAGTTCTTGGATTAAATTAACACTACAGATTTTAGATATAGCATATTTAGAGAGATAAGGAGCACTTTCTAAATTAAAACCACTGTGATATTTCCAAAGTCATGGTTTGAAGACAAATTTATAGCCTGGAATTCTTGTTTATTAAACAGCAGAGATTGAAAATCAATATTTAACCGAAAAAGTTTGAAGAAAAACCACAAAGCAAACCTAAGAAACTCGGGAGATAGAATATGGTTCAATCACTGATTTATTTATTATTTAGGAAACAATAAAAGCAGAATAAAGAATAAAAAAACTTCTGGCATACCCAAACAAGAGCAAAATAAATGTGGAACATTAAATGTAGACATTTATAGTTTATAAGGAATGATATATCAACTGAGAGAGTTAAAACATTTTAAGAAAATCTTGCACACCACTCTATGCTTATAAACCTAAACATCTCGATGAAATACATACATTCCTGACAAGGTGTTAGTTATCAAAATTGGTCTGAAAAGAGGTGGAAAATTTAACCTTAAGTAGCCCTACCACTGTTGAAAAAAAATAAAATGTAAATTCAAGTTTAACTTTTCCGTAAGTGTTTAAGTAGATTGAGAACATAAAAAGGACATTTCAAATCCTTTTATGAAGCTGGTATACTTTTATAACAAAGTGTGAGAAAGCTAACACAGCAGTGAAAACTACAGCACACACAATGGCATTACTGTAATACATGGATGCAAATAGACTAAATAAATATCAGAAAATAGAAAATATGTTTTTTTAAACATTTAAAAAAATGTTTCATTTAAATAATGAAACACCATAAGCAAAACTAGTTTTTTCATCCTCAAATAACAATTCATTATGGTTGGACATATTAATTTGAACATTATGTCATAGGTTGCAGAATAAAAGTAATATGATCATTATGAGTGATGCTTAATACGTTAGTTTCCTATTTCTTTTGTCACAAATGACCATAAACTCAGTGTCTTGAAGCAGCACAAATTTATCATCTTACAGTCTGGGAGATCAGGAGCCCTAAAATCACAGTGTTGACAGGGCTACATTCCTTCTGAAGGCTCTAGGGAAGAATCCATTTTTATGCTTTTCTAGCCTGTAGAGGCCACCTGCTATCCTTGGCTCATGTCCCCTTACTCTTATCCTTCAAACTTCTACTGTCATCACATCTTCACTGACTCTGACCTTCTTGCTTTCCTCTTACATGGACCCTTGTGATTTACACTGAGGCTGCCTGGATAATCTGGGAAAGTTTCCCCATGTCACGGCCCTTAGTCACATCTGCCAAGTATGTTTCACCATGTAAGGTAACACTGTAACAGGTTTTTGAGAATTAGAATGTGGACATTTTGGGGGGCCACTCTTCTGTTTACCAAACCCCCAAAGAATCTAAATATAAAATCTTTTCTGATCAAATTCTTATCATACCAGGATCAGAAACATACTTCCCATTAACAACTGTCACCATCTTACTTTGTGGAGAATCACTGGAGATATTCTTAATAAAATTAGGAATAACATGAAAATGATTGCTACCTTGCTATTGTTTGGGAAATAGTAACAAATAAGAATGGAGCTCTAATTTAGAACGGAGATTCAGTTTTAATATTATCCAAGCATGTCACTGTATGCCTAAAAAGCAGAAGAATTGATTGAAAAACTATTAGAATTAAGATAGAGCTTAATAAAATGAGTGGAATATGAAGAAACAGACAAAAAATAAGCAGTATTTAATATACTGACAGAAAAAAAGTTTAATTTTAGGCAACAATAAAAGACCCTTTGTTTGCAGGGACAAAAAATACAGGAACAGAATGAAGTCCAAGGCTTTAGATCAATGGTTTTCAGACTTTTCAGGGTCAGGCCTCCTTAACACTATTAAGTGGTAAGAATGCTAACTAGCATTTTTATGTGAGTTGTATCTATTGATACTACAGCAGAGATTAAAATAGAGAAATTTTTAAAAATTAGTAATGAAATAGTAGTAAACCAATATATGTTAAAAGTACCATGTATTTTGTGAAAAATAAGTTTCTCTTCCAAACTTCTTCTTCTTCAAAATTTAGTGAGAAGAGTGGCAGAGCTTACAGTTCTCCAGATCGCTTTAATGTCAGACTTAACAGGAAATAGCTGAATTTTTGTCTGCCTCTACATTCACATTGTTGGGATATGCTGTTTTGGTTAAAGTACATGAAATAAGTCTGACCTTAGATATGTAATTGGAAAAGGGAGGAGCATTTAGCAGCCTTTTAGTGAGCTGTCGCTATTCCCCTTTGACCTTAACAAGTGGTGGTTTCTCCTCTGTTTTTAAGTTAATGTATTTTTGGCTGCTCTGGGTGTTTGTTGGGGCAGGTGGGTTTTCTCTAGTTGTGGCACATGGGGGATCCTCTCTAGTGGTGCAGTGGAGGCCACTTTTGTTGTGGAGCACGATCTCTAGGGTGCACGGGCTTCAGTAGCTGTGGCTCTTGGGCTTTAAAGCTTGGGCTGGGTAATTGTGTTCAGGGCTTAGTTGCCCCGAGATATGTGGGATCTTCCCTGACCAAGGATTGAGCCTGTGTCTCCTGCCTTGGCAGGCGGGATTCTTTACCATTGGACCACCAGGGAAGTCTGATTGTTTCTTAAAGTGTTGCAGTAAGGAATCTGAAATAATGTTAATGAACCTTTTTGTACTCTGCTTTATTAAAATCCATTGGCCTGTTTTGCCTGATTTTGTAATATGTCTCAATCATGTGGGAAATATTTGTAAACTAAATTTGCAGATCTTCCACATGTTGACACATTTCATTAGATGACATCTAAAGATCAGATTTGTTAATATCACTGTTGATCTCATCAGAAGAGTTTTTAAGTACTGGGAAGTCACCAAACTCATAGGGGCATATCTAAAATTCTAATTTTTGCTTGAAAGTACTAAGATTTTGGAATTGACTGCTAGTGTAGCCTACCCTAAAATTTCCTGACCAATACGGAGGTACTAGAAGACCTCCAAGCTGGTTATTTTTGTATTTGCAATCAATGGTTCGTGACCCATAAGAAAAGTAAAGCAACAGTGATACTTAGACTGTAAATTGGGAGCATACCTGCATCTCTGGCCCATCAATAGTTCATATAAATGATAATGAACATTTGAAAACTATAGCAAGAATCAAAACATTTATTTTACAGTATATTGGAGAGTGAATTATAAGCGAAGAGGGAAGGAAAACTGGAGGAAATAAATCTGTTTTAGTAATTCATTACAATAGGTCCTAAATAAGGGTGAGGTTAGTAGGAACAGAAATGATGAAATGTATTCCAGGCATTGCATATGTATGTCTTAGTTTATAATCATTATTACTACTGCAAATAAGGGTCTAAAAAGAACTTGATAAGAGTTTGAGTACTGGAGTGAAAGGAAGAGAATTCATATGTGATTCTAAGATTTTAATGTGTGAGAAGAAGCAAATTTGGGCATTGAAATTGAGATGGTTTAGAGAGAGTATGGATTAGATGGTATTCAGGGAATAGATAATATTTATAGCCACAGGGACTTGGAGGAGGTTATTTAAAGCCTGAGTGTATGTAGAGAAAAGAATTCACAAACTTGAGGCTCAAAGCTCTCAAGTTTAGAGTTTGGGGAGATGCAGAAGCATCAACAAGGAGAATGAGGAGGAACAGATAGAAAGAAAGAAAATTTAGAGGGAATATTTAGAAACAATTTTGGGGGGAAAAGCTTGAAAAGAGAAAACAATCCTCTGTATCAAATGCTGTTGTTGTTTAAAATGAGAACTGGAAATAACCATTGCCCATCACTGCGAAAATCATGAACAACCTTGACAAGTGAAGGGTGGATGGAAAAGTGGGAATAAAACTCATAGGGGAGGAGGTTCAAGGGAGAACACAAGGAGAAGAAGCTGAAGAGGAATACTGTGAAGGGGAGTAGAGAAATGACTTGTTAGTTAGCAGGCTATGATCTCCTCGGATAGATGTGGTTGTGAGTGTTAGTTGCTCAGTGGTGTCAGACTCTTTGTGACCCCATGGACTATAGCCTGCCAGGCTCCTCTGTCCATGGAATCCTCTAGGCAGGAATCCTGGAGTGGGTTGCCATTTCCTTCTCCAGGAGATCTTCCTCATCCTAGGATTGAATCCAGATCTCCTGCATTGCAGGCAGAGTCTTTACCATCTGAGCCATGAGGGAAGCCCCAGTATTTTAAAGAGCAGAATGTTCTAGTATCTCCGCATGCCATACACTGATCCAGTAGAGAAGGAAAATTGATGACAGAGGAGAAAGAGATGACAAATACCAGAGCAGTGCCTCTTAGTGAGCAAGAGGAGAAGGACTCAACAAAGAGATGGAAGGGCAGGGTACTCACAGGAACAGGGAAGCTACCCGGAAGAAGTAGACACCAGCTATAGGAAGGTGTGAGGATGTTGGCAGGAGAGTTTGTTGAAATCCTCTTCTGATCTCTTCTGTTGTCTTCACAAGGTTCTGGAGAGAAAGGTGAGGGAGCTGATATCTGCAAGTGAATAATTATACCAATGAGGCATGGAATCCCAGGTGGGAAGGGAGGACATAAGGGAAGTTAGAGACCTGAAAGTGTGGTAAGATCAGAGAATTAGAGTATAAAATGAATTGACATGCTGGCATACGGCGTGGTTAAGACCAAAAGCATACTGAGTAGGTGAGAACTATAAACTTAAATAATTGTACTTATGTTTACATCTTTCATCTCAAAGATAAATTCTTAGTGAAAAGTTCTGATGATAGAGTAATTAATGCAGGTTGTTTTCATCATCACAAATTATTTTGATTGTACAAGTTTGTTTCAGAAGTCAGGCTCGGTATCATGTACCTGGTGGGCCCCCATTGACGTGCTGATGGTCTCACTTATCTTGTTCCAACCTCCACAGAAGTGGGCAGCTCTGAGTGGGCTCTGACTGACGCCATCCAAGTGCAGTCTGACAAGCGAGCTCAATCTGCGAGGTTGGACCTCTCACCTTCCACATAGGTGTGGACTGCCAGATGTGGTGAAGGGAGTGACCTGTTTGGTCCTTCACTGCTGGGAGTCACTTGGTCAACCACCTGCCGGGAGTTATACATGTGCAACTGGGAAATGTGTAGGGAGTTAATTGCGTGATATTAAGCCTGGCTTCCCTCATAGCTCAGTTGGTAAAGAATCTGCCTGCAATGCAGGAGATCTGGGTTCAATCCCTGGGTTGGGAAGATCCCCTGGAGAAGGAAATGGCTAACCCACTCCAGTATTCTTGCCTGGAGAATCCCATGGGCAGAGGAGCATGGAAGGCTACAGTCCACAGGGTCGAAAGAGTCAGCCATGACTTGGCGACTAAACCACCACCAAGCCTGGTTTAAAACCCATGGAAGGTGGGAATTGGTATAAAAGTTTCCCCTTTCACCTCCTTCAACAGTTGTTCTGGGAAACTGGGTATAGAATTCTGGGATATGGAGCACTCAACTTGCACTTAGCGGTGCTGAACCTGGAATGTATCCTCAAAGTCTTCGCTAGGGCTTTTTTTCCTTCCCTGTCACCCCCCTCAATCCTCACACCTGCTCCCAGAGTTGCTCTCCCTGATAAAGTAGGAGTCTGTGAGCCCTCTGACTCTGCTCTCAGGGAACTCAGACAAACACCATAACACTTCTATGCTCTGCCAATTCTAGTAAAGAAATTAAACTTCATTTAATTAAATAACTTCTCCTTTGAATAAGCATCAAGAGAATCTGACAAAAAAATTTAGTTTGAGATTTAAAGTTATTTTTCTTCCTTAACCTAGATTTTTATTGATATGTGATTTTAGTCATTGATTATTGTTTATGAACTTAAGTTCTGCTAACGTTGCATTTTGTGGCAATTAAGACACAATATCCTTGATTATTCTGGCTTAAGAAGTTAAAAGAAAAAAGTAAAACAAAGTACAGTTATGTTTATTCTATTTTATGTAATGTACTAAGAATTGTTATTTTCATTTTCTTAGTTTTGCTTATTAAAAATATTAAGCCTTCATGATTCTCTCATGGATTATTGAAATAGTTTCTTAGCTCATTTCCCAGTCTCTGAGTCACCCCTGCTTCTAGCCCTAATGTTGTTCTCAGTGATTTTTCTAAAAGAAAGATTTGATCTGCTTGTACTTTTCTGCTTAAAAGCCTTTAATAATTTTTCACTGACAAATATTAAGCCCAAATTCTTAGGATGACCTGTAATTTACTGCTTTCTCCTTTCCAGTCTCCTTGAGCCCCATGACCTATCCTCTCTCAATATTTAATTATGTGTCGTTCTTTTTTGGCCGCACTGTTTCAGTCCTTGGGCTCAGATCTGCTCAAATGTCTCCTCTTTGGCAAAGCGTTCTTCTTCCATGCCCAGTTGGATTTGATCGCTCTCTCTTCTAGGGAGTTAGACTTTGTTCTTTCCTCTTTTATAGCAAGAATCACGTTGTACTATTATAATGATTTGTTTGCAGAACTCTTCAGGTCTACTAGACAAGGCTTTGCTCATTTTTATATGCTCAGCCCTTGCTGGTACTTGATATATAACAGTTCATCAGTAGTCAACAAAGCTGTGCTACCTTTGAAAGTAACAAAACTGGATTAACATTTTATATTTCAAAGTTCTTATGAATTCAAATTGCAACCCATCCCTCTTTCTGGGTCTATTGTCCCCATGCCCCTTAGCAGAGTTGGTGAAAAGTTGCTATAGATGTAGCTGGGAATTCTGATTTCATAAAACATTTTGGAACACGTGGGTGTAAAAATTCCTTTCATGTTAAGCATCTACTCTTCACTGAAACTGTTTAAGATTTATCTGTAGTTAATAGTATTCTATGTCAGCAGCATAAAGTTATGACCAACCTAGATAACATTAAAAAGCAGAGACATTACTTTGCCAACAAAGGTCCGTCTAGTCAAGGCTATGGTTTTTCCACTGGTCATGTATGGATGTGAGTGTTGGACTGTGAAGAAAGTTGAGTGCCGAAGAATTGATGCTTTTGAACTGTGGTGCTGGAGAAGACTCTTGAGAGTCCCTTGGATTGCAAGGAGATCCAACCAGTCCATTCTAAAGGAGATCAGTCCTGGGTGTTCATTGGAAGGACTGATGCTGAAGCTGAAACTGCAATACTTTGGCCACCTCATGCGACGAGTTGACTCACTGGAAAATCCTCTGATGCTGGGAGGGATAGGGGGCAGGAGGAGAAGGGGATGACAGAGGCTGAGATGGCTGGATGGCATCCCCGACTCTATGGACATGGGTTTGGGTGAACTCCGGGAGTTGGTGATGGACAGGGAGGCCTGGTGTGCTGCGATTCGTGGCGTCTCAAAGAGTCGGTCATGACTGAGCGACTGAACTGAACTGAACTGATGTCAGCAGCAGGCTTGAAGGTAACTTGAAGATACTGAGAGTCATAGAGCAAAATTAGCCTAGTTAAAAATTAGAAATCTGCTCTTGACGATGTGCTCCTCTGTGGCTCATACAGTGTTAAATATCCAGCACTTGGGCTCTTTGACTCAACCATGAATGCAATAATTATTGGGAATATTACCATTTAAGACTCTGGAGGGGACAGTGTATCCGTAACAACTTTCTGCACATAGGTATGCTTTGTTTAACCTGTTCACATTTTAGAACTATGAATTAGTTGCTAACATTTAAAAGAGAATACATTGCAGTTTCTTGAAGCGCAGGAAGACCTGGGACTTTAGACCCATGTTTTCCATAAGGCAACAATTGGCTGGAGCTGAACACTGAGTACAAGGCACACACTGCCCTGTCCATGATATCTAGCTCAGCCTCTCTCTGTCATTTGTTTGTTTTGATCCCTCTGTCATCATTAGTTTTGGTTTGCAAACCCTGATCTTAGTTGTATGGCACATTAAAGCCATTCCTTCTGTCTTAGTGCTCTCATCCCATGAAACCATGAACTTATTCCATTATGAGTCAAAATTCAACATCATCTTCTGATGGCTTGAGTTATTTGTAGTAGAACATTAAAAAAAATTGCCATCTGATTAAATGTAAACATTTCCCCTATACACATTGCTGTGCTAAGTCGCTTCAGTCGTGTCCGACTCTTTGCAACCCTATGGACTGTAGCCCGTCAGGCTCCTCTGCCCATGGGATTCTCCAGGCAAGACTACTGGAGTGGGTTGCCATGCCCTGCTCTAGGGGAACTTCCCAACCCAGGGATCGAGCCCACGTCTCTTATGTCTCCTGCATTGGCAGGCAGGT
Source organism: Moschus berezovskii (assembly GCF_049115385.1). Taxonomy (NCBI): domain Eukaryota; kingdom Metazoa; phylum Chordata; class Mammalia; order Artiodactyla; family Moschidae; genus Moschus; species Moschus berezovskii. The sequence goes on from NC_142467.1 coordinate 18,009,090, forward strand.
TGTTTACTACTAGCACCACCTGGGAAGCCCCTATACCACGTTATCGCTTCACATTTTGAACCTCCAAACAGAAGTTGAAGTCTCCTGGGATCAAGAACAAACAATTCTGCCATCAGCTTTTTTAAGACCAAAGTTTAATAAGGTCAACTGAATTGCTCAGAAGAATTAAGATAACTCAAAATAACTGTACCATATTATCTGCTAAAAGTTAGTGTTTATTTTTTGACATCTTGCACTGTGTCAATACATTTCTCTCGTGTCGTGTCGTGTTATGCCAGTTCATAGTGGGAAGAGACATAACAGGATGTGACATGATGTAAGTGATGCACTGACATGTATAATTTAAGGACTGCACTCCTGTTGGAAACAGACACCTGCAATTAATTCGGATCCTGGGAATTTAAAATGAAGTTGACGAAAAAACTGGAAAGGTCCATGAACTCATGAGTGGATGAGGTTGTTCACTATCCCCCAAAATAGACTGTGGTATGTGAGTACAGTATCATCACTGAGGATCTCAGAGCTAAACGTTACCCGTGTATAAAGTAGTTGTTTGCTATTTTCCAAATTTGACTATTTAGACGATCTAGTCTAAATAGCAAAAATTTAAGAAGAATATTTTTGCTTTAAAAATTAAACAACTTGGCCATTTAATTCCCAAGTAGGTAATTTAATCCAAAGCTTCTTTGCCATATTTCTCTGGATATGCTATGTTAAAGATATGTTTTGTTTTACGCAATAATGATCAATGAATTTTTCACTTTTAAAATGATTTTCAAAATAAAAGTATTACATGTTTACCACTGGAAACTTGGTGAGCACAGAAAAGTATTAAAAGTTATTGATAAACAACCCACCATAGACAACCACTATTAATGTTTTAGAATATTTTCTTCCAATTGTTTCCGTAAGATTCTTATCTACTTATCTTCATCTATATGTATTATAGCAATTATTTGATTATATCTGTCATGTATAATACCTAAAAAATATTAACAATCTAAAACTTGAGAGTTATGTTTTATTTGGTGGCAATTTTTAGGACTTCAAGCCTTGGAGACAAGCATCTCAAGTAATCAAATCCTGAGAGAACTGCTCTGAGGAGCTGAGGGGAGGAGCCAGGTTATATAGAAGTTTTATAACAAAGGGGAGGTAATCTGAACATCAGAGATTATTGCTAATTAAAGGAAACCAGATATCCCACATTAAGAAATTTAGTGCTTTTCTATGTATGGGAAGATGCAAGAGTCTGGGATCCCTGGAAGTATTCCTTTCGTATGCATCTCAGCTCTCTGAGGTCAGTATACAGTATTTTTCACATGCTGAGCTCCCTTGAGGCTCACGGGAGGGATTGGCTGCAGTCTGATGGCTGCTGGATCATAGGTATTCTTCTCCTTACTGAGTGCCCTTAGGGCTTACCAGCTCACGTTGGACTGCTGAAATCCCTGATGACTGGGACATCCTTGTTTACTGATATGGCAGGAAATGTTCCATTTCTCATATCTCAAAACAGTGTGGATATGGAACTTGGACAGTGCTCAGTGGGCAATTCTTCTGCTTCACACATGCCTCTGTCTGAGGTCACTGGGTGATATTTAGTTGGCAGATATGCCAGTCTGAAAGGTCTGAGATGGCTTTTCTTACATATCCGGCATCTTGACAAGATGGCTACATAAGACGCAGCCCAAGTGAACCTATTGGATCTTCTCTTTTGGGGGCTCTCCATGGAGTTGCTTGGGTCTTCCCCAGTGGCTCAGCAGTAAAAGAATCTGCATGCAATGCAGGAGCCACAGGAGACATAGGTTCAATCCCTGGGTAGGAAAGATACACAAGAGGAGAGCATGGCAACCTACTCCAGTATGCTTGCTTGGAGAATCCCATGGACAGAGGAGCCTGGTGGGCTACAGTCCATGGAGTCACAAAGAGTCAGATACAACTGAAGCAACTTAGCACACATGAAATTGCTTGAATCAGACTGCTTGAGCTTCCTCACAGGAAGGGGGCTGAATTCTAAGAGCAAATATTCCACATGTATATATACTTTAAAAATATGGTTGGAATTTCCCTGTATACCCAGTCTTGAATCTTGTTATTTCAAGTTATGTTATAAGCATTTTCCTATTCCACAAAAATTTCGTGGCAGTTGATCTTGATAGCTACATAATATTAGATATAACAATGTGTAATTTACTTAATCACTATTGTATTGTCATACAATAATATTTTTATTATATTAATAGTATGTAATAAAAATTACTGTATATATATTTTCACCCGAATTTTGTATTGGTTTCTTATTATGTAGTCTAGGAAGCAAAACTAGCTAAGTGTATGAAAAATTTTAAGGCCAGTGCTATAGATTGTCAAATTGCTTTCCAGTAATGTGATATTTACTCTCGTAATCACCATTTAATACTTTGTTCACTATCCCTTCATTAGCATTCTCATTTTTAAGCCTTTGTACATTTGATTGTTGTATATCACTGATTGTATTTACATTTTTGTGTTCACTGCTGCTGCTGCGATTTAGTCCGTAAGTTGTGTCCGACTCTGTGCAACCCTGTGGACTGTAGCCCTCCAGGCTTTTCTGTCCCTGGGATTTCCAAGTCAAGAATACTAGAGTGACTTGCCATTTCATTCTCTAGGGGAATCTTCCAACCCAGGGATCAAACCTGCTTGGCAGGCAGATTCTTTACCACTGAGCCACCTGGGAAGCCCTCTGTGATCACTAACAAGACTGAAATATTTTCATGATTATTATTAATTTATGTTACTTCCTTGCCTATATTTGCCCATCATTTGTTGAGATACAATTTTCAAAATCAATTTATCTGAATTCTTTACATATTAAATAACTATTTTAAAAATATAATTTGTGATAAAATATATCTACATACTTTTGGAATAGAAATTTGAACTAACATGTACACAGTTTAGGATTTCTTTATATGTCATAAATTTGAATTAGATTTAAACTGCTTTTGAAGTAATTTCTCTTATTTTTTATTGACACAGTTATATTTGCTATTCCTACTTAATCTAGGCTATGCAGAATGATAATGAAAATTAAGATGATTATGCAATTAAAAATCTTTTTCTCAAAAAAAAGATACAAAATATAGTTTGGAATCAGCATAAAATTTGATGACTTAGACTTTTAAAATAGCAAAGAATTTTTGAAAAATGTTTCTAAAATTCTGGAAGTTGTATTAACTGTATATTGCCCTTTTATTGCAGAGTGAAAAATCATTTCTGATTTATATATTTATAAAATAGTAACTGAGTATTTTATATTATTATATACATAGTTTCTCAAGAGAGAACAATGACAATACCTAAAAATATTTTTATTGCCTCATTTAAATAGCTGTTTGAATTATTTAAAGGATATGGTTTTCTCCCTCTTCCTTTGGTGTTCATTTCAGAACACTGTGTAATACAGGTTGTAAAAGTAGTGAAAGTGAAATGGCTGATAGATAGATGTAAGCATGTAATAGCTGTGTATTTTGAATGCAAAGGACTATGAAACTTATTGTAGAAATTCACTGCAAAATTTCAGTAGCAATATCACAAATTGCTTTGGGGGAAACAACACAGAATGCAGGAACTCACTATATATATATATATATATATATTTTTTTTTTTTTTTTTTTTTTGCTGTAAAATGAAAGCATTTCATCATGATGTCCTGCCAAGATTTGTCCTCAATAAATTCAAAGTCCTTCTCACTTTCTGAAATTCTGTAAAGTACATTTTGCCATTGATATTGAAACACATATTTTCTAACATTCTTACTCAGCCAGTTTGTTTGATTTCTGCTAACTTGCCTATTAGTCCTTTTCCATTAGCCTTCCTTTTCTCTCATTGTTTTGTTATGCAAGTGTTCCTATAAGCTGGCTTGAACACTTACATTAGGTTTTCAGTGGTTTGGATTACAATTCTAGCTAACACATGAATTGTCTGCATATATACTGAACAACAAAGGATATATATGTGTATGTATATATACATACATATGTATGTCTTTTTACCTTTTCTTTCCTCTTTCCCTCACTCCTTCCCTTCCTTCCCTGTATTTGGCAATCCTAAAAGAAATGCAATAAACTTACATAACTAGCCACATAACGTGATGCCATGTCAAATTGTTCTCCTTCCTCCACTCAAAGCTAACAAAGGTGGCATGGTAATTGTTGCATTAAGACCCAGTGCAATGGCACACAATTGCATGATGCTATTTCAACGCACCCCCCACCCGCCTTCTTGAGACTTTCATAACAGTCCCCGTTATTGCTGATGGGTTTCTAACAATGGTATCCATGTGGCTTTGGAACAACAGCAGAATGTTAATTTATTCCCCAGTGTTACCTAGAGGCCCTGACGTGGGTCCAGGATTGGCAATGCCCTAATTTAAATACTGGGTAGGACCAGGCTGATCAGGTGGCTCCGAGCTAGCACAATAGACTGTGAGGGGGTAGCCCTGCTCCCTGATCAGGGCCGATCAGGAGGATTCCAAGTGTAATTGGCCTCTGGGGAGTGCGTAAGTCCCTCCGTACACCCCCTTCAGACCTCCTTAATGCCTTGCCAGCTGGAAGGAAAAGTGCCTTCTTGCACTGCCCACAAAGGAAGCAGGGACTGAAGGGAGTAGAACTAGAGAAATTAGAAAAGAGGAAAGAGACAGTGACACAGATAAAGAGGTGGGTAATAATATTGTGCATCTAAAAGCCGGGAGAGTGTGTCATAAACAAATGGGCTTGCAATGGTCAGTAGACAATTATATCCTGTTACCTCATTTCAAATGCTGACTAATTACATACAGCAAGAGGAAATTAGCACAGGAACCTCATTCTTTGCCAAGTCCGCATCAAAATGCTGTAAAAGAAAAACATGAAATCAATCTTCCGTGGCTTTGAAGAACTCATAGTTCCTCAAGTTTAAAGCTCCACACCAAGTCCTCCGAAGTGTAAAAAGACTTACTGGATGTTCAAATTTCAGAAATCAGGTTGGTAAGAGAAACAAAAGAAAACACTGTGGCCCTCATCTTTCTTGATCTGGGCAATATGCTTACCATTCTATTCTTCTCTCTATCCTGATGTTATTTAAATTCCCAGCTCCAGTCCTGCTTGCTTTGCATCAAATAATGCTTTGATGAAGTGGGCAAGAAATACCTTCGTGAACAGGGTGTTCTCTGAAATTTCTCTTAAGATGCATGTGGCTTTTTTCAGGATTTAACTGAGTCCTTGAACTTCCTAATCAAAGAGGTGCTGGTAAATAGTACAGCTGTATTTTGTGATTTTAGAAACTTTTCAAAATGTAGAATTTTTGAAAATGAGATCACTGTCTTCTGTTGACTTACAGCTTAAAGATACATCACCACTAAAAAGCTAAAAACAAGAAATTAATTCCCAAGATAACTTAGACATGTAAGTTGGCATCATTGCAAAAAACAAAAACAAAAAACCCCAGACCCAAAACAACCTTAAGAAAAGTACCAAACCTTTGCCGAAATGTGTGTTAGCATGAAATAATGCTAAGAGACAGGAAAGCCAGCCTGCAGTGTGTCCCGGACAGAGCAAGCCCTCTGATTCTGGGTCTCCTCGTCCTTGGTGGGGCTCAATAGTGCTTGTCATTAGGGCGCTTTTGGATGCTACTGCCTGCGTACCAGCGGTCACTGTGGGTTAGGGTGAGCGCTCATCCTGTTTCTGCTGGGTTAGTACCATTGCCTTTAAAATATGGTGTTTTGGAGCAAGGTGTCTTTTGGTGGGGGGGGGATTCATGATTCTGCTGATTTAAAATAGTTTAAAAAGACTGGACTAGATGATCTCTTGGGAACCAGTCAGTTCTAATTAGTCTGTGATTCTATGTAAAATATCTCATGGAAAACCCACCACAAGATAGAGTACTGTGTCTGGAAATGATCAGGAAGGAAAGAGCGAGTCTTATTATACTCGAAGATAAAACTCAGGGATTTTTTTTCCTGTGACCAAAAAAAAAAAAAAAAGCCTTTTTAGGAAATTAATTTAAATATCACCTTTCTTAATAGTAGTCATTGAGATATCTTTCACTTGCTGTTTTAGTGGAGTAGTTTGTTGCTGGCAGGGCGGGGGGAAGACAAACTTTTAAATGTCACCCTCGCACTGTGAGGCCCGACTGCCCTCCTGTTTCCTTCCTGTGCATTCTGGTGAAGGCAACGTTGCCATAGATTCATTTGCTATCATAGTAGTAAAAAATAGAGTAAAAAAGTAAGGGAGCCAGTGCCAAATTAAGACAACTAAAAAAGTATAATGAGGTTAATATTTTTGAAAGTATCACTGATGTATTTAGCAAGTTGCTTAGTAACTCCTCATCCATTGAACCAATAGCATTTATAGTCTGAAGCTGAATCCCTGAGAATAGAGGCCATAGCTCAGTTTAGAGTAGCAAAACTTGATTAAGTGGAAGGTTTTTCTAAATTCCATAAGCTTTATTCCGCATGCCAACTTCACTGCAGAGACGCAGAGAACACGGAAGCAAAGCACCCATTAGGGGTAAGTATAAGGCCTTCTGATAGTGAGGGGATTGCTCCAGAGAAGAGAGAAGGGGCAAATGTAGGATCTGAGACCCTTGTGTACAGGCCTACCTCTACACTTCAAAGTTATGTTGGTGGTAGGTGGGCCAGTGACCTGAGATCATGTCTTGAGAAGGAAGCCTCCTCAGAGGGACACTGTACATATTTAGAATTCCAGAGGGGGAGCTTTCTCATAGAAAATCCTTCACAACAGGAAGTGTAGGCACAGATGAGAGCCACGTCTGGGGGCTCTCAGGCAAACTATAGTCCAGAGGAAGCCAAGGGAGAGGCCTTGTCCTTAGGAGAGATGTCTGAGCTCACCAGGCTGCTGTCACTGTGTGCTGTTGCTTTTGAGAAGTGGGACCATGGATTTCACCAGCTCAGATCAGCAGTAGAGTTGATCTGGACAAGAGATGAATGCCCAGAAATGAGCAGAGCTGGACATTCCTCCACCCACATGGGTTACATAAGCTCCCTGTGCACTCAGATGTCCAGCGGAGCATAAGTAGAAAGCGATAGATGCCTGGGACTGTTGGGGTTTTAGCACTCGAGTCTGCGTTTTGGGGCACCTCAGTTCAGTTCAGTTCAGTTCAGTCATTCAGTCGTGTCCAACTCTTTGCGACCCCATGGACCACAGCACTCCAGGCCTCTCTGTCCATCACCAACTCCCAGAGTTTACCCAAACTCATATCCATCAAATCAGTGATGCCATCCAACCATCTAATTCTCTATCGTCCCCTACTCCTCCTGCCCTCAATCTTTCCCAGCATCAGGGTCTTTTCCAATGAGTCAGCTCTTCACATCAGGTGGCCAAAGTATTGGAGTGTCAGCTTCAACATCAGTCCTTCCAATGAACACCCAGGACTGATCTCCTTTAGGATGGACTGGTTGGATCTCCTTGCAGTCCAAGGGACTCTCAAGAGTCTTCTCTAACACCATAATTCAAAAGCATCAATTCTTTGGCGCTCAGCGTTCTTTATAGTCCAACTCTAACATCCATACATGACCACTGGAAAAACCATAGACTGACCAATTCTGGATGGCTGGTAACCCTACTGTCATGTTCAAGGCAAGATTTACAGAAAAATGATTCATCTTTGTCAACATAGAGACAAGAAGAAGAGCTGCCTAAACTGCAGGAGCCAGAGGGTAGAGTCTACCCAGTAACTAAAGGCATGTGTCACCATGAGGTTCTGCCCATTGAAAAAGACAATGTAATTTTTTGATTGCTCCACATGAGTTAAATGAGAGATGTTTTGTCCCAGTATTATAAAATATCTTTTAGATCCGGGTTATTGCCCTTTCTGGTAATTTTTCTCATTTCAAATTAGATATTACTTCAATCTTTCAAGCTAGATTGAAGGGGACCATGATTTAGGATTAACAGACTTAAATTACAAATCTGAATCTTTGAAAGTGTGAAGTTAATACTGTGGGCTTCTCTAATGACATTTATACATTTTTCACCATCGCGTCAGTTCCTATTTCATCAAGGCAACTTAGTATAGTGGTTAAGCGTCAGGGCAAGCTTCAGCTTCCCTGGTTCAAATCCTGTCTCTCAATCTTCACTGGCCAGACCCTGCAGACCTTAAGTCATGGCGCCTTGGTTTTCTCATCTATAGGATGGAATGATGCCAACAAAGGAACTATCGCTCAGTTTGCAGTGTTTTGTTGGGTTAATGAGATAATGCTTTTATAGCTCTTTCAGTACGTCTGGGCACATAGAAAAAACTCGGTTAAATGGAGGAGTATCTCTCCTCTGCTAAGTTAGAAGCTCTTTGGTCACAGAGAGATCATCTGTACTTTTGCCTGTCTGTTCATCCCTGGTATATAGAATAGAATGAGTATTAAATAATGTAAGTTATTATTGGGACTAAGTTTTGAAAAGAAAACTAGCCATAGTCTTTATACCATTCTTTTTATTTGTCTTGTACTTAAAACTTCTTAGACATATAAATCAAGAAAGGAAATCCAAAAATTCACTGGAAATAAATACTTGCACATTGTTATGAAGATAAAATCATGTTTGCAATCTCAAATTTGCTGTCTTCTAGAACACCTGAGACCGGCCGAATGGGTCAAACACCAGTCCAGGAATCCAAAAATCTGGCTCCTGATATTTTCTCTGCTAAAAAACAAAACAAAACAAAAAAACTCTTCCATCGTGTTCTCTTTAAAATCCTTAAAATTAGGGGGTTGGACTAGATGAGCGCTAAGGTCGTGGCCAGCTCCAGCCTTCAGCAATTCTAGCAGAGAATAAAACAGAACAGTATACAATTAAGTGCTAAATGGTACTGAGCAACATGAGAATGCTTTTTAAAAGCTTCACTCTTTTCTCTCTTAAAAAAAAAAAAAAACCCTTCAAGGTTAATGTTACCCTTTTTCTTTTGAAAGCCTGATTTCCTGGTGCAGGAATATTCTGATTCAGATGAAAAAAAAAAAAAAAAGCCTGTGTAGAAGATTCCCCAACAGTTGAGAATACCTAACAGCAGAGAAGTGGCCAACTTGATTGCGCACCACGGGTCCATGAGGGAATAAGCCCAACTCCTACCCTGAAGGTTCATGAGCAAATTGCTTCATAATGACAGCTATGCTTGCAGCAGAGCAGAAACAAGTAACATTGTCTCTACCTCTTGAGGTAGCTGAATATCACATCACCTCTCCAATTCCCTCATCCTGCCTCCCGTCCTTCCATTTCTACATTTTTCCCCACAGAAGACAAATTGCTCTAGTCTCTTGCTGAGAAAGCATGTTGTGAGTTGCACAGCTCAGAGTCCAATGGCCTGGGATAATCTACAACCCTCATTTGCTAAACACAGGCAGGAAATAATTTCATTTACCTTGGTTCCTCTCTTAAGGGGCGTCTCAAGGAAAAAAAAAAAAAAGCAAAAAACCCTTGATAGACTCTAAATTATAACTTAGAATGTACTGTCCTTCCTTTGATGGCACTGAATGACTGACTTCTCTAAGTATCCCTGGAATCAGACAAATCTAAAGAGGAAGACAGATACTCTAGTCCTGAAAGTGAGTGTTAGTTGCTCAGTTGTGTCCGACTCTGCACATGGACTGTAGCCCTGCTAGGCTCCTCTGTCCATGAAATTCTCCAGGCAAGAATACTGGAGCGGGTTGCCGTTTCCTTCTCTGGGGGAACTTCCTGACCCAGCGTTCAAAACCATGTCTCTGCTTTACAGGCAGATTCTTTACTGTTTGAGCCACTAGGGAAGCCCCCTAGTTCTGAAACTTGACTCTGTTTGTAAGGCAGTGTTGCCGTTTGCTTTTCTCACAGCTTGGTTGTTCTGGCACTAATTCTCTCACATAAATGGCGATGTTTTCTAAGTAAGGATGCATGTATAGAGGTAAGGAAATTCAGTTCAGTTCAGTCACTCAGTTGTATCTGCCTCTTTGCCACCCCATGGACTGCAGCACACCAGGCCTCCTGGCCATCACCAACTCCCGGAGCTTGCTTAAACTCATGTCTGTCAAGTTGGTGATACCATCCAACCATCTCATCCTCTGTTGTCCCCTTCTCCTCCTGCCTTCAATCTTTCCCAGCATCAGGGTCTTTTCCAAGGAGTCAGTTCTTTGCATCAGGTGGCCATAGTATTAGAGCTTCAACTTCAGCATCAATCCTTCCAATGAACACTCAGGACTCATATCCTCTAGGAGTGGCTGGTTGGATCTCCTTGCAGTCCAGGGGACTCTCAAGAGTCTTCTCCCATGCCACAGTTCAAAAGCATCAATTCTCTGGTGCTCAGCTTTCTTTATGGTCCAACTCTCACAAGTGAATTTGGTTCTAGTCAAAATTTCCTTTTCTGCTTGAAATTTTGAGGGGTTTCTTTGAGGGATGTGTAGATACACCTATGCCTGAGACCAAGGACGTTGCTGGTAACCCTGCATGAGGTCAAGGGTGTGTTGGCAGGACGGCGTTCTGTCAGGCATCCTTTCTGACAGAACGAGGAAGAAGAAGCAAAGTGTACATTGGGTAGGAGATTCTCCGAGCACAATTTTATTTCTCTGAGCATCAGTGACAAACAGTACTTCATTCAGGCTGAATGCCACATCTGTCCTATTTCTTTTCAGTGGCATCCTCCCCGCTCTCCCTCCTCTTCCTCTGCTCTCAGGAGCAGCTGGTGGAAAGCAGCATGTTCTGGGACCACTGGCTTCTCAGGGTATCATGCTAGTCACAGGGGTCCTGCCTGGGGTTGTAGCTCTCATGAGGACAGTCCTCTTTGCTTTTCTTCTTGTCTTTTCACAAGTCCGTCACACACACCTCTGTCCCTTCACCCCAAGATGATGTAGCTGCCCAGATCCCTTTCTCATCAGCACTCGTGCTCATGCCACTGCTGATACTGAGCGCTAATAATGATGTTGCTGACTCCTTGGTAGTGTGGGCAGGTGGGCATGTAGGGTTTAAGAAGTTCTCAGGGACTTTGGAGGGAAGCCAAGCATAATTCTGTAGCCTGGTGAGTGGGAAAGGGAGCCCCTGCTGTTAAGGAATAACTCTCTCTTTTTTTTTTTTAGAGCACTTTGTATTTTGCGTTTGTTTGTTAACTTGTTCATCAGCTGCTTGTGTCTCTCAAAAGCTTATGTTTCCTGATAGCAGAGACTATCGGTTCTACTTACACTGTATACCTAGCCTCTAACTCAGGGCTTCCCTGGTTGCTCAGTCATAAAAGAATCTGCCTGCCAGTGGCAGGAGACACAGGAGACATCAGTTTGATCCCTGGGTCCAGAAGATCCCCTAGAGAAGGAAATGGCAACTCATTCCAGTATTCTTGCCTGGAGAATCCCACAGACAGAGGAGCCTGGTGGGCTACAGCCCATGAGGTCACACAGGAGCCGGACATGAGTGAGCAACTAAACAAACAGCTAAGTGCCAAGCATGTGTCTGATGCTAAATAAAACTGTGAAAGCAAAGGAGAAAAGGAAAGATATAAGCATCCAAATGCAGAGTTCCAAAGAATAGCAAGGAGAGATAAGAAAGCCTTCCTCAGCGATTAATGCAAAGAAATAGAGGAAAACAACAGAATGGGAAGAACAAGAGATCTCTTCAAGGAAATTAGAGATATCAAGGGAACATTTCATGCAAAGATGGGCTTGATAAAGGACAGAAATGGTATGGACCTAACAGAAGCAGAAGATATTAAGAACAGGTGGCAAGAATACACAGAACTGTACAAAAAAGAGCTTCATGACCAAGATGGTCACAATGGCGTGATCACTCACCTAGAGCCAGACATCTTGGAATGTGAAGTCAAGTGGGCCTTAGAAAGCATCACTAGGAACAAAGCTAGTGGAGGTGATGGAATTCCAGTTGAGCTATTTCAGATCCTGAAAATGATGCTGTGAAAGTGCTGCACTCAATATGCCAGCAAATGTGGAAAACTCAGCAGTGGCCACAGAACTGGAAAAGGTCAGTCTTCATCCCAATCCCAAAGAAAGGCAATGCCAAAGAATGCTCAAACTATCACACAATTGCCCTCATCTCACACGCTAGTAAAATCATGCTCAAAATTCTCCAAGCCAGGCTTCAGCAATATGTGAACCGTGAACTCCCAGATGTTCAACAGGTTTTAGAAAAGGCAGAGGCACCAGAGATCAAATTGCCAACATCTGCTGGATCATGGAGAAAGCAAGAGAGTTCCAGAAAAACATCTATTTCTGCTTCATCGACTATGCCAAAGCCTTTGACTGTGTGGATCACAATAAACTGTGGAACATTCTGAAAGAGATGGGAATCCCAGACCACCTGACCTGCCTCTTGAGAAACCTGTATATAGGTCAGGAAGCAACAGTTAGAACTGGACATGGAACAACAGACTGGTTCCAAATAGGAAAAGGAGTACGTCAAGGTTGTATATTGTCACCCTGCTTATTTAACTTATATGCGGAGTACATCATGAGGAACGCTGGGTTGGAAGAAGCACAAGCTGGAATCAAGATTGCCAGGAGAAATATCAATAACCTCAGATATGCAGATGACACCACCCTTATGGCAGAAAGTGAAGAGGAACTCAAAAGCCTCTTGATGAAAGTGAAAGAGGAGAGTGAAAAGGTTGGCTTGAAGCTCAACATTCAGAAAACAAAGATCATGGCATCTGGTCCCATCACTTCATGGGAAATAGATGGGAAAACAGTGGAAACAGTGTCAGACTTTATTTTTTTGGGTTCCAAAATCACTGCAGATGCTGATTGCAGCCATGAAATTAAAAGACGCTTGCTCCTTGGAAGGAAAGTTATGACCAACCTAGATAGCATATTAAAAAGCAGAAACATTACTTTGCCAACCAAGGTCCATCTAGTTAAGGCTATGGTTTTTCCCGTGGTCATGTTTGGATGTGAGAATTGGACTGTGAAGAAAACTGATCGCTGAAGAATTGATGCTTTTGAACTGTGGTTTTGGAGAAGACTCTTGAGAGTCCCTTGGACTGCTAGGAGATCCAACCAGTCCATCCTAAAGGAGATCAATCCTGGGTGTTCATTGGAAGGACTGAAGCTAAAGCTGAAACTCCAATACTTTGGCCACCTCATGCGACGAGTTGACTCACTGGAAAAGACTCTGATGCTGGGAGGGATTGAGGGCGGGAGGAGACGGGGACGACAGAGAATGAGATGGCTGGATGGCATCACCGACTCAATGGATGTGAGTTTATGTGAACTCCGGGAGTTGGTGATGGACAGGGAGGCCTGGCGTGCTGTGATTCATGGGGTCGCGGAGAGTCGGACACGACTGAGCGACTGAACTGAACTGAATGTCTGTTAACTATTCTTTATTGACGGAAGAAGGACAAATTCCTTTAAACGTATATTGCCCATGTGCGTGAGAAAGGGAAGGATGGAGGAGAAAGAGCTGCGAAAACTTTACATCAGAGGTTTCAAAACTTTCTCCATTTACAGTGCTCTTATTATCTCAGCAGTGTTTTCTCATAGTATTCCCCAGCCCAAAGAAACAGTGTAACTGGTGCATTAAGTGTTTGGGTCCAAACAATTTAGTAAGTATTTATGTCCTAACAACATAGTGGCCATTTAAAAGCCACACATAAATTGGAAGAAAAAGCATAATTTCTGTTCATTTTTACCTAATATACAAACGAGACGTGTGTGCGTATCGGACTGTGCAACTTCTCAAACTTTGGAATTAGATTAGACATTGTCAGCCTCACCTTCAGTCCCACATTATGTGTTGACTTTCATGTGATACTTGCTCAGAGCAATTACTGGAGCCCCAGTTTCACAAAGACATGACATCATCAAAGTGAATCTAACACAATCTAACATTGAAACTGGGAACCACCTCAAGCAGGTAGTTTGTATATCTGTCAGAGACTATCTCTTCGTTTCCCTGAAAACTTTAAAACATACTGTCATGAATTGACTGTGGCATTCTGGGGCTAAGTTTGATTTCATAATAGTCATCATTAAAATATGTTTGGGGTTAACTGTGCATGGGCTTCCTAAGTGGCGCAGTGGCAAAGGATCCCCCTGTCAGTGCAGGAGACGCAAGAGACACGAGTTTGATCCTGGCTCTAGAAGATCCCCTAGAGAAGGAAAAGGCAGCCTCTCCAGTGTTCTTGCCTGGGAAATCCCATGGACCAAGGAGCCTGGCGGGCTACAGTCCATGGGATCACAAAGAGTCAGACACAACTGAGTACACACACACACACGCTTTCAAAGGCTTTGACTGGAGCAGTGAGACCAGTTTCTCATTTTATTCACATGAATTGGTCTCCTCGCTTTCCATCCCACAGGCTTAACCTTCACACTTTGTGCCCCACGGAGCTTAGCTATCTGCTTACAGCTAAAGTGTGCAAGGGTTGTACTGCTGGTCTTGCTCACACTCGCAGCATTAGAGCACTTCCGGCATCTGCAACACATCACAGCACTTGTGTCAACGTACAAATTATCCCTTGGAACCAGAGGAATTTACTTAAAGGCTTCCAGTGAAATCCTGTGACAAATAGGCACAATCTAACATCAGCCTTCTCACTAAATGCTTTATTTTTTGGCATTTATAAATGTTTATTACCACTGTGCATTCTTGAGTAAATTTGGCTTTTAGAGGCTAATTTATAAGCCTTCTCATTCCTTCTGTAGAATTCCGCTAACCACTGCTCTCTCTCAGCTAAAATGTGAGCCCTCCGAGGGTTAAGTGAGTTTCACCCACACACAGAAATCTACATCAAGTATTTCTTTAAATGTGGACTTCTTGACAAACACATCTCTCCATTTGCAAGGCCCATGAATTTAAAGCATCCAGTAATAACAGGCCTGTTCTCCATCTCTGAGCTGGAAGTTCCTTGTGAAATGGTATCCTGCCAAAGTGCCACTGCAGTAAAGCTCTGTGTCCTCACGTCGGTGTCAAATGCCAGCGAACCAAGATTGGCAGCCGGCTGATTTGGGAGAGCTGTCTGCCTTCGCCTCCCCCATGCACTCCTACTGATCATCGCACCCACGCCAGCTATTCCGCTTGTCACTGCTCATAGATAAGGGGAGAGGGGATGAAGAGAAACCACGACACGCCTTTCCCTTTCACTCAATCTCCAGATCACCCTGTTAGTGATCCAGCCCCTGAGGGCATGGGGGCCCGGTCCCTGGATAGGTTAATGGCTTCACAAGCAGACCCTCCAAGTAAGAAGTACGCCCCTCATGAGAGGCGGTATTACTTATATAATATTTTGACACTATCTAACAGTTTCACAGACATCCTTAAATTGAATCCTTAAATACATGAGTGTCTGTACCAACAGATGACTTGCCTGATCATTTAATCATCTTTTCCTTTCTGTTCAAATGATCAAGTAAATGAAGGGCAGCAAGCAAGCTGCATTACTAAGGTCAGCTGGGTGGGTAAGAGCCCTTCTGTAGAATTTTGCTTTCTGGGTAAGAGAGCTACAGAAGAGACATTGATGTCCTAAAAATGCTTGCTTTTTGGTAAACTGAGCCTTAGCTCTCCCAGGCCACACCTCATCACAAGTGCACACATTTTAGCTCCTTCTCTCAATCCAATCGAAGTCAAAATGGGAACAAAAGCAATCCTGGCTTTACTGGTGTAAGGCTCCAATGGGATAATGTATATAAAGCTCTTCGTACATAGCAAGCATGAAATAAATTGTTTTCTTTCTCCTCCTCCTCCACATTGTTATTATTATTGATTTAAACAATTATGTGAAATAGTTGTACCATAATGTAAATTTATATTAATGGCCCCAGATGTTTAATCTCAGTAAAATATCATAGGAGAAGAACTATAATTAAATAAAGAAATTCTATAATACCTAGCATGAAGAAATTAGCACAAAATGAATATGACCCTCGGAGGTCCTGACTCCTTGTTTGCAAGGGCGACTTACCCTGAGGCACTGAAGCTCAGTGAGCAGCTTGCAAACTGCTCACAACACTGAACAAGCGGTTTGTGGCTCATTAGAGCCTGATTTACTGTGTGTACCCTGTGTGTGAGCGTCTTCCCTCTCAGAAAGGAGTTTCAAATAAAATGTGTAGATTCCACCTTCTGGATCTTAACATATGGCTCATGGCTCTTTGCCCCATGAACATAGAGTACTTGGTACCTCAAGTGAAAGTCATTCGGTCGTGTCCGACTCTTTGCGACCCCTTGGACTATACAGTCCATGGAATTCTCCAGGTCAGAATACTGGAATGGGTAGCCTTTCCCATCTCCAGGGGATCTTCCCAACCTAGGGATCGAACTGGTTTCCTGCATTGCAGGTGGATTCTTTACCAGCTGAGCCACAAGGGAAGCCTAAGAATACTGGAGTGGGTAGCTTATCCTTACTCCAGGGGATCTTCCTGACCGAGGAATAGAACCAGGGTCTCCTGCATTGCAGGTGGATTCTTTACCAACTGAGCGATGAGGGAAGCCCGGTACTTCAAGGTGATGCTTTAAGTCTCCATAGCGACTATGAGGGATAGATGCAGGCAACATCATCATGGTTAGTGGCTGAACAGTTATAAACATTAACATTTTACACAAGCAGTAACAGGAGAGGGAGTTGAGCTTCACAACTAATAGGGGAGGCAGAGATGAGCAGGCTCCTCTGATGAAGGGGGTCCCATCAGTGACATGAAAAAGCTTAAGCCGAGTATTTCAAAGATGGAGGAAGCGAGGTAGAGACTCTGTGTGTGTGTGTGTTTCAGAGAGAGAGAGAAAAAGAGAGATTTTCCTGGTTTTAAAGAGAGGATCTCTTTTCTTTTTTCCCCGTTTGTTTTCATGTACACAGAGGCTTTCCTGCTCTGGACTTCTTTCTGAAAGCGGTCTTCTGTCCAATATGCCTATGGTAGGTACAATTTTTCCTCTTTGTAATGCAATTGCTCTGTGGAGAGTAGCAAAAGAGTTATTTGAATCTCACAGAGGCCAGTTTTTTCTGATTATATTTTTAACCTTATTTTGTCAGTTCACACTGTCAGGCTTCTAGGCCATCTCCTTCAAAAGAGACCTCATTTTCATTTTCAATCAATTTCTCTCCACGATTTTTCACATAGCTTCTTTCACACTACTAATTCCACTCTAAAGCGGGCATCCTATCCCACGTCCCTGGGCTTGCTGTGCTAACGTGTTTAAACACGATTAGCCTTTATTAATGCAAGAGACAAAGCTCCAAGAATCACACACCTCCTAATCTGCTATCATTCCAGAGGGGGACCTCAACCCCAGAAACTGAAAATGAGTGGGCTCCTTAAGATGCAGATATACGGGGCATTCTTTGTCTAAGTGGGGAGTTTTGCAGACAGGATTTTCCAAGTTGCATTCCAGTTAAAATCCATGCTATATCAAATGCCAAATTTGACAATATCCAAATTATTATTTGGATATTACTTGAAATATCCAAATAATCAAAACACATTTCCTGATCATAGATGATTAATTTCCTTTTAGCAATGTTTGTCGCACGTTTAGTTCAGAAAATGAAGGGTTATTGACATCATTATGATGGTATTTTACCCCCATTACAAATATTATAATTTAATACTCTCTCAATGGGGTACTCAATTTTTGTTCTACTAGACAACAAATGTGTGCCAAGAATGTGGCGTGCACTTAAGAAATGGCGGAACTCTATGAGATGATCCATACGGGAGTTAGAGTTAAGGTGAATACATAAGCTGTTTAGTACTGTCAGGAAAATCCTAAGATTTCAAAATATTTTATATTATACATACATATATATGTAAAATACAAATATTTGATACTTGGTATATGTTGCTTATTTTATAAAGATTTGATGTATATTACACAAAAACAATGAAACATTAAAATAAAGTTAAATACGAAGGACCATATAAAGGAAGAGAGGAGACTATTAGATCTGAAACCTAAGCTAAGGATAGTTTCTACAATTACACATTAAATTTAGTTCCTGTGTGGGTCACGAAGGCCAATAAAGAAATTTCATGAATCATGTAGTATTCATTTCCTAATAAAAGGGTATATACTAGTTGGTAAGAAGAAAGTGTTCCCGGAAATAAACTCTAGCAAGAATCTAATCCTGGATTGCTGTAATAAAAGAAAATATCTTTAATGGTGGCCTTTAGAGAAGATGAATAAAATGTATTCATATGGTCATTTCTTATAGTGACCCTTGGTAAGAATCAAAAGAATAATACTATATTGCAATTTTGTGAACGTGAGCCTGGCGTTCGGTTGCAGCTGGTGGTGCTGGCATGCTTCCTGGCTAGGTATGCATCTGAAAACTAGTAATTCTCACATGACTTTTTGAAGAGAGCCCAGTCCCAGGCCCCTGCTGACAATTGACAGCAGCGCCACCCTCAGCAGACCCCTGGGCTGTTCCTGGGCAGTGGACAGGTCCTTCACCTTTCCAACCTCTACCCTCACCCCTGCCCTGGAAGCCACCTCGGTCTACTCAGCAGGTTTTTGGGCTCCACTTCTCCTAAGCAGCAATGCTCCTAGACTCTTTTACTTGGGGCTAAGACATGTATTTGGGCATTATAGGTGAGTTATAGCCTAAATAAGTGGAGAATTTGAAAGTATCTCAAAATGTTAACAGCCAGGAAGGTTAGCTAACAGACCTGGTGGCTCAGATGGTAAAGAATCTGCCTGCAGTGCCGGAGACCTGGGTTTCATTTCTGGGTCAGGAAGATCCCCGGGAGAAGGGAATGGCAACCGACTCCAGTATTCTGGTCTGGAGAATCCCATGGAAAGAGGAGCCTGGTGGGCTGCAGTCCATGGGGTCACATAAGAGTCAGACATGACTGAATGACTAACACCAACACTTTCAGGATGGTTAGATCAGTATGCATCTCATGCCCTCGAATAAGAAAATCCTCTCCCCCTCCACTGAGCTCACTTAGCTCTGCATGGTTTCCCTTCTCATGGACACAGAGTACACATTTCTCATCTTCTTTCCTAGACCGTGGTATCTGTGAGTGTGGTGTCCATGTCTGCTTTGATTTATATGCCTCACAGCACTTAGCACAGTCTCTTATATCTGCTGAATGAATAAATGAATATGAGCCATTTAACCAAGTCTTTTGAATCTTTGAACATGCGTATAAAGTGATGAGATGTCTTATAATATGTTGAATCTCTTGACTTTTTCCCCATTGAACGTTCTGTGTCTATCAATTATAAGTTATAAAAATTTGATTTTTAATGGCAAAAATCTTGGAAAAACAAGTATCCCCAGACCCTGGTCCTTGAAGTATTTTCTCTTTGAGTGCCAGCAGAAGTTTCGTATTGACTCAGAAGGGCATTTTAAGGCTTCTTTCTTCTAACTTCATTATAAAGAGGGTCACCATATAATTTATTGTCAAAGTTGGGATACTTTTGAGGGTGAAAAATGACACTTTTAGTAATACGTTAGGACCACAGACAGTAGCCCTGGTCGAATAGGGGTGTGTGGTCGCCTAGTTAAATAAACGCGTTTTATTTTATGAGTCACTGGTCGCCAGTGTGAAGGCCGTCCTCCATCTCGTTCAGTGGCCACGAAAGAGGCAAGAAATGACACACGTGGGCATTTCAAATTTCCCCAAATCGCCTTTTTTAAGGTGTGCATTAGGTTGGGATATTTCTTACACTCTTTGCATGCATGCTAAGTCGCTTCAGTCATGTCTGACTCTTTTCTACCCCACAGGCTGTAGCCCACCAGGCTCCTCTCTCCCTGGGATTCTCCAGGCAAGAATACTGGAGTGGGATGCCATGCCCTCCTCCAGGTTATCTTCCCGACCGAGGGATCAAACCCACGTCTCTTGCTTCTCCTGCACTGGCAGGTGAGTTCTTTACCACTAGCACCACCTGGGAAGTCCCTTACCCTCTTTGCTGCTGCTGCTAAGTCACATCAGTTGTGTTCAACTCTGTGCAACCCCATAGATCCCACAGGCAGCCCACCAGACTCCACCGTCCCTGGGATTCTCCAGGCAAGAACACTGGAGTCGGTTGCCATCTCTTTCTCCAGTGAATGAAAGTGAAAAGTGAAAGTGAAGTCTTTACCCCACCTCAAAACACAGTCTCAATTCCTAGGCATAAAATAGAATGAAAGAAAAATGGCATCCTTTTTCATGCTGGAATATAGAAGATAAAAACTGACACATGTACTGTCAAGTCAAAGAGCTGGTAAAATTCTCAGGGAAGAACACTTCCCAGTAGATGACTTTCAGCAGTCAGCTTCAAAGTTTGGTAAGGTTCTAATGGAGAGGAGGGAATCAGTTTCAGTGCAACTCTCATCAGCATGTTTTCCTTCATTGGGGGCGATCTTTGATCTCAGCTTCTAGTGACATGGAAGGAGGCAGAGTGGCTGATATGAAGTAAAACAGAAGCCTGAGCACTTGCGGGGGGAGGTCAGTTCTATCTATCTAAGTGATCAGTCATTTGCTCGCAGTATGAAGGGTCTGGATTTATCACAGTAATATTCTTATTTGTTTCTGTAGACCTTGCAGGTCTCATTATATCTATGCTGATGGCCTTGTCATCATGGCTGATGATCAGCATTTGCTTTGTTGGCCTTAAGTGACTCAGTGACCTTCAATAATTGAGGATGGGATGTGGAATTACATGGTGAGGGTAAAGCAACTGTCTGTGGTGAGATCTTCTCTTCCCTAATAAGGGAGTAAAAGTTTGTCAGAGGTGATCAGCAGGTTTTCTTAGAACATAAAAAGGAGGGGAAATAAAGGGGCCCTCCCTGCCTTCATAAATTACACAAGAGTGTCCAATCTGCACCTCTTCATCGCGTAATTTGGAATGGAAAAATCTCATGTGCATAAATTGCCTTTTGTGAATCTAGCACAATTAATCCAGAAGAGAAGTGGGAATGGGTAACAGACTTTTTTATTTTTTTCAAATTTTGTTGTTAATTAAAAAAACAATTATCAAGGATTTCTAATTACTTTGTAAGTGCTGTACGGCCCATACCTGCTCCTCAGCAAATTAGTAAGATAATGCTGGAAACATCTTATTAAACAGAATTACTCTTTCTCCTCCTCCTGATTCGCACATCTACTTAATTCGCCCCTTCTTATGCAACACTTCCGTGAAACATTTATATCCATTAAGTGATCTCACAGTTATTAGCATTGTGCTTTGGTTTCTAAATGTTCTTTACCCAGGACCTAATAAATTGAGAGGCTACTCTCAGGGTGAATAGGGACAGACATCAACTCTTCAGAAGATCTTTAGAGACTCTCCCTTACAGCAAGTATTCTGAAAATTAGATCTTTCGGGTATAGAATGTAGAGATTCATTAAAAGATAGTGCCTAAAGGAAAATAGATCCCAGAGGTCCACAGAGGGTCCCTGGGATAGAATGGGAGCATCTTCAGTCAGGGGCTGACAAGTAAAAGACTAGAGCAAATGTGACGAGAGCAAAGGGAACCCTGGAAAGAGAGAGGTGACTGTGCTCTAGACATCAGGTCCGATGAAAGATCTCGAAAGATGGGGCTTCATCCGCTTGGGAGTTTCAGAGACTCTGTCAGGGTCTGCAGCCCTTCCCTTTGAATCTGAGTGGAACCAAGTTGAGAATGAGGAAGCAAGCTTCCAAAATATAGCAAATCATGATCTCATAGTTTTAAATAATCTTTGAGTAGATCATTTGCATCATATAGTCCATCCTAGAACTATATGATATTGGAGCTTAAATATGAAGATTGAGCCATATTCAGAGTTTATTTTTTGAATTTTCTAAATTTGAAGTGACTTTTATTTCATCTAAATATATTTCCATTCTTTTATATAGCCGTTCACATGCGATTCATGAGGATGGTGCTCGTAATAGTTCTAGGAGGGGTGTCAACATCACAAAATTTTTTTTTATGCCCAGTTGTTACATGAGGCTTGTTAGCTTGTCCAGAAACATGCAATATATACAGGGGATCTGTAATTAAGCCTAAAATTGCCTCCCTGCTGGCCTATATCTGCAATAATCAGCCCACCATGCTTTAAGTACCTAACAAATATTATCAGTCTGAAAATGCTTTGATGTCACATACGCCAGGCCATTGTTTACCAGAATGAGAGTCTCATTTTAGCATGCCTTTCTCATGAAATATTTGTGGAGTGTTGGGGAAGCTATGGAAATCCTTTTGTTTGTAAAAATTTAAAAAACCCAATTCATCATGAATAAATAGTTCTTGTAGGGATTTTAAGGGAATACAGGGGCACAGTTTGACTTTCAAGTCAGAGTGTCAGAGAAATTTTATGGCGATAGAGAAAAAACATGAATAGAATTGAACAACTGTAAGATAAGTTTGCTGACTAAAGGTTAAAGAATTTGGGATCATTAGGCAGGAAGTGAGAGCTAAAAAATAGTTTACCAGTTTACCATTTTTAGTAAGACAAAGAATGAGTAAGTGGTAGAAGGCCCTGACAAGCCTCATAGCAAACCTCACAGGGACTGTTTAATTGCAGGAGTGATTGGATGGACATAGGTGGCTGAAGATAGTTTTCCTTGTGTCTGAGCAGTTGGGAGAGGGGGTTCTCCTTATTTTGGTCAAGGGGACAGCTGGAAGCAAGAGAGAACTTCTGGGCATTCCCGAGCATTCCTCCAGAAATGCTCGCAGTGGACTCTGTAGGTTTCTGGTGAGACAAGAAGCTCATATCTGGTGCATACATCAGCAGAAGTTTCTAAATCTTCTGGCAGCAGTAATAAAAGTCTCTGTCACTGTGGAATAAGTGTACTTTTTTCCATTGTCTTTCATCCAGGGACCTCAGGCAGCAGAGTTAGATACAATCAACTTGCTGTTGCTGCTGCTGCTAAGTTGCTTCAGTCGTGTCCGACTCTGTGAGACCCCGTAGACGGCAGCCCACCAGGCTCCCCCATCCCTGAGATTCTCCAGGCAAGAATACTGGAGTGGGTTGCCATTTCCTTCTCCAATGCATGAAAGTGAAAAGTGAAAGTGAAGTCGCTCAGTCGTGTCCGACTCCTAGCGACCCCATGGACTGCAGCCCACCAGGCTCCTCCATCCATGGGATTTTCCAGGCAAGAGTACTGGAGTTACTTGAAATAGACGTGAAATGAAAGTGAAGGAAGCACAGTTATGCTGAATTCTCTTACATAGTTTATCTAAGGTCAACCAATGCATATAGATTGTCTGGAAAGTATTTTGCCTCTACCCTCTATTACAATTCCTTTAAGATTTCTCTAGAAATCTTATCTTTCTTAAAACTGCTAAATTTTATCCCCTTAGCATATGAGTATCTCCTAATTTCACATGCTGATGCTGATGTTCCTTGAGTCATCCTTCCCTATGGTCCCTGCTTTGGGACCTTCTTGATTATTCTTCAGTTACCCTCAGCACAATAAAAGTTCAATAAATATTTTTTAATAAGTTGATAAAATTGAATTTTTCTTCCTCAACATACCTCGTTTAAAAAGAATGATTTTCTCATTATAAATGTTAATTGTCAAGATTTTTGAGATTAAAAAAAATAAGCTGTCTTATTGAAAGGATAGTTTGTTACTGTGGCTTTTTCATTACATCAGGAAAAATATTTTGGCCAAGAAATGTGTTATATTAAAATAAAAATGCACTGTAAAAATTAGTGACTTTTCTATAATGCAAAGGTGTTTTAAAAATCTAGTTCTTTTGAGAGCCTGCGAATGTATGTTATAGTAGCATAGGAATTAGTAAGTTCAGAATAGTTTTTGTCCCAGTAAAAGGCTTTTCTTCAAAATGCACTTACTTTTAAGTTGCATATTTTCTCATTTTTATAAGATAAGGATAATAATACTTTTTGCACTGACCTCTTGTGTATAGTGACATTTGAATAATAGATTTAATTCATTTGGAAAGTATCAAGCCCTCTGTGAGTGTAAGAATACAAGGAATCTTCAGTCATTCATTTATTTATTTAAGCATTTTCAAGCCCTATGTGTATGAACGCCAGGGAAGGTACAATAGAGGATTGCCCTCCTCTTCAAATAAATGCCTTTTAAATTTACAACATCCAAAACTGTTGTAAGCTCCAGGACTGAGCGACTGAACTGAACTGAAAATTGTTGTAGACAGTCCAAACATGTAGAAAATCTTGCAGGTTAACTAATCATCCAAATAAAAGAGGACAAGTTTTAAAACTCCAGAGAAAAGATAAATCCGACTTAATGGCATACATCTCTGAAAAGAGGAAGACTTCAGGGAGTCTGGAGAACTTTCAGTATTTATTATAATTATAAAGCTGCAGACTGAGCCACCAAAGGATTCAAAGGGAACTACCTCTCAATATTTGAAGGTCCATACTCAGAGACGTTATATTCATTCTCTGCAATTGGCTCAGAGAGGCAGTGTAGGACCAATAAGAGAAAATTACAAGGGCACAGATTTCCAACTATTGCAATGGAGAGACGTATAATACAGCAAACCATCCAAGGCTATAAGGAGATGCCTGAGAGGTGATGAGTTCTTACCTCACTGGAAAAATTCAAGGTGAAATACACTATCTCTTGCTTGAGCTGGAGGCTTTTAAGATATTTTCCAATTCTGATCCGATTCAATGATCTACTGCAGAAGTTTGTTTCTTAAGCTGTGAGAATCCGCTCCCCCTGCTCTTTTTGGAGCCCCCCAACCTCTTCCCAGAAGAAGTTTAAGTGAAAAAATAAGGCTCTTTTAATATTAATTCTATTAATTTCTATTAAGTATGGAAAGATTCTCCCTTAAGATGAGATTTCTATGTAAGGATAAATCCAGGGTCACACATTTATATTTTTAGTTATCTTTTAAAAACATTCGAATGGAAGCATAAGTGTTTAATGTGGTACTTATATCATTTCAGTTCATTGCCCAAATGTACATACATAGGGATGGAATGAGCCTGTATTGCCTGGATACATCAGCAATCAGTTTTCCTCCTCTGTGTTTTTAAATTTTGGTTAGGCATATAAACACATTGTGATGGACGACATTAATAAATAAGTATTACATTGGCTCTGCTTGAGCAGTCCCTCTTCATCTTTATCTTTTTTGTTTAAATCCTGTGGGCCTCAGAACACTCTTTATGGAGATCAAGAAGATTAAGCAAAATTAGCTCTCAACTACATAATGGGCTTCCCTCTCCCGGCATGTGCCTTTCCTCTCTGCACGTGGTGGCTCCCCCTGATATCAACAGGAGATTCACAGACTATGGAGGAGGGGTGGAATCACGTTCTGGGAGAGCAGGGCACACCATGGGACTTCAGCATGCTCTTTCCTTTCTATCAGGGTGTATGCTCGAATTGGAATCCAAAATGAAAATGATAAGTGAATCAATCGGCCGCTCAAAGACACCTCCGAATTCACCTGTCTCCTAAGGCAGGCTGACCTGTTCAGTCTCAGAGTGAGGGTTAGCTGTCCTAGGCTCGAGAACATCCAAACCACCGCTTCGTAAACAGATGACACCTTAAAAGAGGTTATTTTCAGAGAGAACGATGCTTCAACCCTGTCAAACAGTGAAAGTCATGCTGTTTATAAAGTCCTCCAGAGAGAGACTGGCTTACTCATGAGCAGAGTCTGCAGCTGCCTGCATGGAATAATTTGACGATCCACGGGAGGCCTCCCCTCCCCCCCGCCGTGCTTTAAAATCCGTCTCCCTCATCTGTCTGCAGCGGTGCCTGAAATGTCCACCATTACTGTCATTCTTAAAAGCCTTTAAGGGGACATATGCCTTATTATCTGGAGGGAGGTAACATTAATTAACTATATAACATATTAGAATGGATGAGTTTTCTTGTTAATAACCTCTTACAATCATTGACACCTAGTAAAGATCAGGGCTGTGAAGACATAGAAGAAAAGGGAGGTAAGTTTAATGGAGAAGTAGAAGGTGGTGATTCATAATGTGCGTGTAGGGGTATTACTCAGGTCCAGTTTGGCGAGAGATATATTTGTCTCCAATCGGTAACCCACTCCAGTATTCTTGCCTGGAGAATCCCATGGACGGAGAAGCCTGGTAGGCTACAGTCCACAGGGTCGCAAAGAGTCGGACAAGACTGAGCGACGGAACGGAACGGAATATAGGGGTAGCCAATGGAGAGAAAGAAGACATTGAGTATTTTGTTGCAGGTAGTCAGGTGTGCGTGACCCCAAAATGAGAGAAATGGAAAGCAAAAGGAAGGGTAAGGAGAACAAATTTTACTTGCCTCATAATATAATCTTGACCCTGCCATTCCCAAAGAACTTCAGTGGTGTTAATCCTCATTTGTATAATGATTTTCACACTGACTTAAATGCTCTTCATTGAAGGTGGAGGATGTAGCCTTAATCTAATATCAATGAGAATGGAGAATTCATCATTATAATTTGAATGGTAATATTTTACTAATTTAAGGAATATTTTTTGGCCTTTCCTCTATAACATCCATTGGCTAAATAACCATTTTTATTTAAGTAGTTTCTTCTGAGGTATTATTTAGATATTTATTCACCCATAACATGAAGCATTTGTAGTGTTTAATTGGTATCAAAAATTTTAAGAGCCAAAATTGATGGTTTAAGATCCCTTAGTTCAACTCCATTATGTTCAGTTCAATTCAGTTCAGTTCAGTTGCTCAGTCGTGTCCAACTCTCTGCGACCCCATGAATCACAGCACGCCAGGCCTCCCTGTCCATCACCAACTCCCGGAGTTCACTCAAACTCATGTCCACAGAGTCGGTGATGCCATCCAGCCATCTCATTCTCTGTCGTCCCCTTCTCCTCCCGCCCCCAACCTTTCCCAGCATCAGAGTCTTTTCCAGTGAGTCAACTCGTTGCATGAGGTGGCCACAGTATTGGAGTTTCAGCTTTAGCATCAGTCCTTCCAATGAACACCCAGGATTGATCTCCCTTAGAATGGACTGGTTGGATCTCCTTGCAGTACAAGGGACTCATTGAGACACGTTTTCATAAAGTATCTTTATTTATTCCTTTTAATATTTATTGAGTATTGACTCAATAATGTATGAGTTCAGGTATGGTAGGTACAGGAATACAACAACAAGCAAACAAGCACATGTAATATTTTCTTCATGGGGCTTATACTTTAGTGGGGAAGAAAGATATTAACTAATCAACTTATACATATAAAATAAAAGCTGTAGTAAGTATTGTTAAATAATATATTTCATGAGAGTGCAATATAAGGGAACTTGAAACCTTATAATTAGGATGGTATTAGTAAAATGTCCTTATAGAAATAATGTTTGAATTACTATCTGAAGGTTAGTTGGGGTTCACTAAGCAGAAAGAAAGAAGAAAGATCTAGGCAATGGGTAAAGAATGCGCAAAGGCCCTGCCACCTGGAGGCCAGGGCATGCTTGTGGAATTAACAAGGGGCCTGAGTGTTTGGAGCTCAGAGGCTGACAGGGAGAGAAATTTGAAAAGAGGCTAGAGAAGTAACCAGAGACTGATTACATAGAGATTTGTCTGGACCTCATCCAAGGAATAGTGCATAGAAGGAACTGAAACCAAATACAAGAGTTTCCCTTGTGGCTTAGATGGTAAAGGATCTGCCTGCAGTGTTGGAGACCCAGGTTTGATCCCTGGGTTGGGAGGATCCCTTGGAGAAGGGCATGGCTACCCATTCTGGTATTCTTGCCTAGAGAATTTCATGGACAGAGGAGCTCGGCAGGCTGCAGTCCATGGGATCACAAAGAGCTGGACACGACTGGACGACTAACACACACTTTCAGGAGACTAAAGCAGTGATCCAGAAGGGAGCAGGTGATGACTTGTCCAAAGCTATAGAGCCAAAGACTACAGAACTGACATTGCTTCTAGAGTCCCTGATTAACAAGGTCATGTTCTTTTAACTCATAGTAGGTTGTTTTGTGTTGCTTTCTGAACTTAACCATCATCCACTTATCCTACTTCCATTTTAGTGGGAGATGTCTCCCTTACCCATAAGTTCCTGTGATTTTGGTAGATCTTTCTGAAGCATATGATTCAGATCTGACCTGACCAATGAGACCCTCAGATTCTTTTGGGGACATAGCTAGTGGTTCAGGAGTGAGCATGTGACCCAACATAGCAAAGGAGATGCCAGGAGAATAAGTAGAATTTCTGAGACAGAGAGGAGAAGTGAAGTGGGGCCCTACTGGAGTTATTTCAACAATAAATGGGGAAGAAACTGAAGTCAACACCGCAGAAGTTAGATGTGAGAGATGGAGAGAAAATGCACCCAAATGAGACTGTATGAACCCTGAGGCTAGTCATGGCAGAAGTCAGCTGTGCCTTGAATTTTTCAGTTATAGAAATGAATGAAGTCTCATTCTGTTCAAGCTGGCTTTCATTGGTTTATCTATCCTAGACAACCAAAAGTCCTAACGAAAAAAGTATTAAATTTCGTGTTCCCTTTGTTAACTTACTAAATACCACCTATAGAAGAGGAAAACTATGATTTTCAGTACAACCTTTGCAGGAGGATAATTTGACTATAAAGTCAGCTATTCTGGATTCATTTGGGTGTAACTTTAGTATTAAGTCACTTTGAAACTGAAAGATAAAATTTTCACAGAATATTTTATTCTAAATAGAAGTGTTTTCCAAGAAATAATTCTATATTAGAAATGTTTATATTATGAACAATATCTAGATAAATGGTACTTGTTATATCTAATGTCATTAAAAGAAAACAGCCAATTGACAAATATTCCTCAAACAATATAACAACATATGATATACAAGTAATTTCAATGCCTCTATAAAAACACCTGTTCCTTCACATTCAATAAGTCATTATAATATCTCTATTACAACATCTTGAAAGTTTTTTTTTTCTTGCCACTTATTTTTGATGCTATTTCCTTAAATGCTATCCATTAATAGTCTTTACTTTTGTTCTCTCACTTATCTTAGTTAATTCAGGTAAATAGTAATGCAGTTTCTTTAAGTTTTGGGGGTGTATTTAAATACTTTTATATTCTTTGTATCAATAAACAAATAGCTTAAATGTTTACAAAGTATAATATTTGTTTTTTTTGTAGGATAGGTCTTTTTTAAATTTTATTATTATTATTTTTTATTTTTATTGGAGGCTAATTATTTTACAATATTATATTGGTTGGTTTTGCCATACATTGACATGAATCCGCCCCAGGTGTACATGAGTTCCCTCTCCAGAACCCCCCTCCCACCTCCCTCCTCCCCTTATCCTCCCTCTGGGGTCATCCCCGCATACCAGCCCCAAGCATCCTGTAACATGCATCGACCCTGAACTGGCGATTCGTTTCACATATGATAGTATACATGTTTCCATGCCATTCTCCCAAACCATCCCACCCTCACCCTCTCCCACAGAGTCCCAAAAACTGTTCTATACATCTGTGTCTCTTTTGCTGTCTCATATACAGGGTTATCATTTGCATCTTTCTAAATTCCATATATATGTGTTAGTATATTGTATTGGTGTTTTTCTTTCTGGCTTACTTCACTCTGTATAATAGGCTCTAGTTTCATCCACCTCATTAGAACTGGTTCAAATGCATTCTTTTTAATGGCTGAGTAATACTCCATTGTGTATATGTACCAAAGCTTTCTTATCCATTCGTCTGCAGATGGACATCTAGGTTGCTAACACATGAAAAAATGCTCAAGATCCCTCATAATCAGAGAAATGCAAATCAAAACCACAATGAGATACCATTTCACACCAGTCAGAATGGCTGCTATCCAAAAGTCTACATGCAATAAATGCTGGAGAAGGTGTGGAGAGAAGGGAACCCTCTTACACTGTCGGTGGGAATGCAAACTAGTACAGCCACTATGGAGAACAGTGTGGAGATTCCTCAAAAAACTGGAAATAGAACTGCCATATGATCCAGCAATCGCACTCCTGGGCATACACACCGAGGAAACCAGAATTGAAAGAGACACATGTACTCCAATGTTCATTGCAGCACTGTTTATAATATTTGTTTTAAAATCTAATAAAATTTAAGTAAAAGTGTAAGATAAGGCTTTTGTGGGGAATTTTGGATCTGTGGAAGACTAAGTGCTTTTTAAAAAAAATGAATGAAATCCTACTTCACCTTCTAAATCATAGAATTCCATTCAGAAAAGAGCATCCATTCATAAACTTTTGAATTAGTGGACTTTAAGAACTGTTGCCATTGACTCTTTGCTCTGATTTATTATTATTTTTTATTGAGCAGATGAGCTTCTGGTAGAGGGTGCTGAGAATGACATGGCAGATTTTGCTTCCTTAATGTTCTTTTGAGAGTAGAATGATTAACTTGGGTAGGACCAAAGGAAATGAGCAGTCCATGAGTATTTACACAGTTGAATAAATGGTATAGTGGTTATGCCAATATTTAGAGAAACAAGGAGAAAGCAAAATTATAAAAAATCTAAGGAACAGCTATACATATATTCATTCCTATTCACTGCTTATCTAATTGTGAAGAATACATATTGCTATTTTATCATGTGAGAAAATAAATCAAGGATCTGTTCGTTTATGTACATGTGCCCTGACAGGAACAGAGCTTATATAAAATCTACTTCACAAAAATGTATAGAAATAGTTCTGTGTTTGGAGGACTTCTGTCTAGTATGATTGAAGAAAGCTACGTGGCAGAATTGACATTTTAGCTATGACTTGATAATTATTCAGAACTTGTAAGAGCATTTCAATGGAAGGAAATAGCATGAAGTAAGTTATGCAGGTGGAAAAAAATGAGAGTTCAAAATAGTGAACAGATAAAGATTGGAAAAATGAGTTACGTGCCTCCAGATCATGGAGGCACTTGAAAGCTACTTAATGGGTTTTGTTAGTTTATCTTCGAGGTAATCAGAAGTCATACTCCTTTGGAGCATGAAGAAAAGGTTGAAAGAAGGGTTATGGAAGATGAAGATGGCTAGGGAATGGGAGGCTACTGCAATAGTCCAAGTGCGAAGCAATAAAGTCTATTTTAGGAGAAGTGGAAAGAAGGGATGGTTGGAAGAGATGGTAAACCAATGAAAGGTCTTGGAAACTGAGTATGGGACAAGGGCAAGAAAGAAAGAAAAGATGACTCTGTGAAGATGAGCAAATGTGACTATTGAAAAAGCATATTCAGGAAGAGGAGCAGATAATAGTAAGAGAAAGGTATTAAAAGACCATGATTCTCTTAAGGATTGTGGTCAGCTCTTCATGGAAACAGGAGCACTGAATAAAAACATTACACTAATTTTTAATTTTATGTATATCATATCAAGTAATGTTATACATAGCATCATTGTAATTATGGTAGTCATATTTGTAAAGTTTTAATCCAAAAAAGTGATTTTTAAAATTCTGCTTGTGCCAGCTGCCTGCACCAAGTGAAGAAATGACCTCTTTCTTTCAAAAACTGTTACAGATGCAAGACCTATGTATTTCATTTCCATATGCGCTCTGTTGATCCATGGACCATTTCAGCTGTAGGACTTTTAGTAGAGATAAAAGCCAATAATGTATGAAATAGATATTATCAGCAACATGATATTAAAAAAATATGAGGCAAACAGTATATTGCACACTGTATAAAAACCATGTGTGTATATACATATTCATAAATTAAAAAATATATATGAATTTTGAATGTAGTTTTATCTTCTGGAATTAATAATATTTCCTAACCATTACCAGGCATGTAGCTAACCATGCAGAAAAGAGTTTTAAGTAATAGAATTAAAATTGTCTAGTAAGACCAGTGAGTGTCTAACAGGAGAGATGGTTTTAGATGCTTTTTCTAAAGCCCTCAAGAGTTCAAGGTCTCACAGTCTCTCTTAAAGGTCTCCTGTGTTTTATCACTCTCCTAATTAAGGAATTCTTGTGTAAGTCCCGTTGAAATCTTTCCTGCTCCATTTCTCAGTCGTTCTCCAAGGAGCAACATTTCCCTGCCTGATTTTGGTGAGGCCTCAGGGGTGGCCAGTCTTCCTAAAGACGTTTTGTGGTTGTGAAATGACTGGGGAAGCACATTTTCTTCCTAATTGTTCTCTATCGTAGTGATGAAGCCCCAGTCAGAGTGAGCTCTGGAACTTGCAGGAGTTAGGACTTGCATAATCCTAGTAGGAAGTAGCTATGTGTAGAGCCTAAGGAGTTAATTGGGCAGTCTCTCAAAACCCTCCAGGGTCCTTTGAAGCCCCTGATGCTCCCAGATTCTCAGAACACAACTGTTTCTGCTGCCTCGAAAGTGTAGTATCTGGGAAAGAATTGGTTCAATATGAAGTAGGTGGCTGGCAGCCAGAAGAAATGAACCGCCATCTCTAAACATAGCTTGAAAACAGCCGGCCAAGGGTGAGGCAAAGAGGCATGTCTGACATGAAGTCTCCAGAGATGCTCACTGAGGACCTGACCTGCACTTGCATGGCGGTGAGAGAGAGGGCCTCCTTGCCTTTTGCACTTTAGATGCCTGCTGGCTTCATCCTTGTCACAGACCCTGGTTGAAAACAAGTCGTTTGAGGACAGCATCGAGCTTCCTAGGATGTGCATTGTATTTCTATGATGCTTCTGTCCCGGGGACCACAAAAAGAATAGCAGGTGCTTGGGATGGGAAGAGAGAATTCTGTTCTCCAAGGGAGGGGACTGTGTGTCCATTAGGGCAGAGAGAACTGGCTTTTCAACTAAAACCAAAAGAAAATTTATGGGGAAAGTCTTGGGGTAGCTCCTCGGGAGGAAAAGAAAGTTGAAGAACCAGATTTAGAAAGGACTGGGAAGTTAGTTGGTGAGGATGCAGAGACATTGGAATCCTTGTGCACTTTGGTGGGAATGCAAAATGGAGCAGACACTATGGAAAACTGTAAGGGGGTCCCTCAAAAAATTAAACATTGAACTCCCATGTGAGCCACCAATCCCACTTAACGATATTACCCAAAAAATTGAAATTAGGATTTCAAAGAGATAGTGAACTCACATAAGCATGACACCACTATTCACAACAGCTGAGATATAGAAACAAAGGTCCACTGACCAGATGGATGGATACAGAAAATGTGGTATATACGTTCAATAAAATCAGTCAACTTTAACAAAGAAGGAAATTGTGCAATATGCCACAACATGGTTGAACTTTGAGGGCATCATGCTAAGTGAAATCAGCCAGTTATAGAAAAACAAATACAATATGACTCCATTTGTCTAAAATAGTCAAACTCATAGAGTCAGAGTGGAATTGTAGTTGCCAAAAATGTGGGCAAAAGGAAAGGAAAAGTTACTATTCAACAGGCATAAGACTTCAGTTAGGCACAGTGTCAGTTCTAGAGATCTGTACAACTTTGAACCTGTAGTCAATAAAACTATACTGTACACTTAAAAATTTGTCAAGTGTAGATCCCATGTTTACCACAATAATGTGGAAGTTTGAAAAACTTGGGTTGTTGTCAGATTAAATGCAAAATGGCTTTGCGATTGGTTGCTATCCAGGTTTCATCTATCTAATGGGACAGGATTACATGAGATATGATACACAAGTCATTAGGATCATGCCAGCAGAAAAAATGCTCCAGGTGAAAATGCTTCATGAATCAAAATCATAGGAATCGAAACTTTATTCAAATTACTACTTGCATTCCCACTTTGAGCAAGACAGTATTTGCTCTTAAGTGATTTTCAGAAGATCAAATATGTGCCTAATACCGCTTTATTTCCCTGCACACTTTTGAATTTATTCTTATTTAGTTCTCAAGAGAATTTTTAAAGCAATTAATAGTTTTCTATTCAAGCTGAGGCTTCCTCACCATCCAGCTATATGGAAACCTAAGATCATTTTGTCTGAGTTTCCTGTTTTTTAATAGACTTAAAAGAAAATCAAGACCCAGAAGGGGTTAAGGGGTTTTTCTGGGGTCACATTTGACATACGAATGAGACATTGGTGCAAGTTCATGAACAGTTTGTCAGGTAATGTGTCCAGTTGTTGAGTACGGAGCATGGCTGAAGTCCAGGCTTACACTCTTTTCTTGCAAAATAAGCAACAAAAGTGGTTAAGGATAAAACTTCTCCTAACAGAATGTGTATTTTCAGTTCTTATCATTTTTTTTTTCTCTCTCTTTTTTTTTTGCTATTACGTTATTGGTGGAGCAGCCCATTATAGTCAATGGAATGCTCAGCCTCTAAAAGGGCCAGACCTGGACATGCATCATGCCTTTATCACTTATCAGTTTTGTGTTCTTAGACAATTCGGCCAGCCTCTGCAAGCCTTGGTCTCTGTCAAATGAAGCCAGTAATCCTATCATATATGTATGTAAAATGCCCTGAATATATAGTATATATATATAATATATATATTGAATATATAATATACTGAATATATAATATAGTACCTGCTACATAATACATATTAGATGTTGTTATTAATAATAGCAAAAAAATAGAAGGATTGGATAGAAGCAGCATATTGATTTTGTTCTGTTATTAGGGTTCTCTAGAGGAATGGAACCAGTAGAAATGATTGATTCACTGATTGATTTTAAAGAATTGGCTCACACCGTTGTGGAGGCTGGCTATCCAAAAATCTGCCATGTGGTCTAAGCAGGCCCAGGAAGAGACCCAGGGAAGAGTTGATGCTGCTGACCAAGTCCAAAGGTCTTGTGCTGTCAGAATTCCCCCCTTGCTTAGGAAAAGTCAATCTTTCACTTTGTTAAGGCCTTCAGTTGATTGGGTGAGGCCCACTTGCATTAGAGAGAGTATCTGCTTTACTCAAAGTCCACTGATTTAAACGTTAATCTCATCCAAATCATCCTCTCAGAATCATCCAGAACACTAAAGTTTGACTGCATATCTGGGCACTGTCTGCGGTCTAGTCAAGGTCACATAAACATTAACTTCACAGTTTCAAAGTGCCTTCATTGTGTTTTAACGATGGCTTCCATGTCTGGTGTGGCATCAGTGATGCTTACACTCAGTCACAGAACTCAAGCCATTTTGACAGGCATGGATGCAAATCACTTTTCCTCCTCGGTGATAACGAAGCAGTCCTATTCTATGATGGCCACAGTTTGTCATTTTCTCATCACAGACTTATCCAGCTACAGACATTCACTAACTCCCACATGCTACCTAATTCCAAAGTAATATCTGCTCTATTGTTCCCGAGCTAATTATACAGGCCCCTAATCAACCACTGATCCTCACATCCAAGTCACTCACATTTCTCCAGAGGAGTGACATTTCTCTCAGTGGCCATAGCTGGCCGTCTATGATTCAGATGTTGGCCCTGAAACCCGCACTTGTTTTGGAAGGAGTCCTGTGGGAAGTGATCAGGAGGTGTGGCGCTGTTTCATTTGGGGCCTTGGTGGCTCCAACAGGTCCGAGGAAAGCCGTGTGTATTTTTAGACGACCACTCTCCTGTCAGCGGTGGTGGAGAAAGCTGAAGATCATCATCAATCTCCTGATTGTCAGGGATCCTCCAGCCAGCATGGCCTGGCCTTTGATAAGTGGCATTATTTGCCTTGCACTGTGCTACATGTTATTAAAGCTTCTGTTTAATGTTCTCTTCCAAGGAGGTTGTCTCTGGTGTTCTTATCGTCCAGGGAAATGTGGTACGAGACATGATCACGTTCCTGGCAATTTTCTTTGAAGATGGTAAACTTTTGTGGCGTTTACTTTCCCTTGTATTAGGGCTGATAATGAGAAATTGTGAGGATTATTAAACACTCCTAGCTTTCGGTAGGAACTTATTTAGCACAGATGTTTCTATAATTGCGGTACACTGGGAAAATTCACAGTGTTCAATGGCCCAAAACTCATTATTACTTATTACTTCTACCTGTGTATTGTGGCACTCGTAAGCTGGGCTGAAATGTTTAATTTAGCAGGGCTGGAGTTCTGCATCTCAGCTACTTTAGAAAATCTACCGAGAAGAAATTACTGGATGTTCTGCCCAAACCCTCCCACCTTATTAATCTTTCAACTGTTACCTGGTACCCTGATATATTCTTTTTTATGGGTTGGGTCATGTCATTGTGTTAGAGCCCTTCAGACAATTCCCTAGCTTATGGCCATGAGGCAAAAAAAAAAAATGGGATCTTAAGAGACTTTAAAAACAAACAATGTGGCTAGCTATCATGTTTCATTGGGACAAAAAACTTGGAATGTGTACAACTGTATTTAGCTTTCTACTACTCCTTTATAGGGTACAACTCTTGTCTCAGCAGGATTGCTTGTATCTTTCATGAAAGCTTGACAATGTTTAAGAACAGGGGTTCAGAAGATGCATTGAAAATGCTTATAAAGGGCCACTGAAAAGAATATAACAACTCTTCATATTCTCTCATTTTCTGCGTTCTTAAGACCAACACTAAAAATAACCCAACTCCCCATTGCATCCTTTATTTCACTAAGCTGAAGAGACTGTTTTGCCTTGGCTGCAAGTTGGCTGGGGGAATGTTGGAAAACACACTCATATGAGTTTTGGTAAGGTGGTTTCCTTGGGTGACCAACTTTCCCTGATTTGCTGAGGATATTGCTGGTTTTACCATTAAGCACTCAAAGTTCTACATCCCAGAAAACTTTCTTTGTCTTGGCATATTGGGATGATCACTCTTTCTTTTACGACCTGGGGTTCCTATGGTCTGTTAATATTGCAAATACTATCCCTAGAGTTGAAGATTTCTTGAGCATGTTAAAGACTGCTGTTTTTCCTTTGTGCCCAGGAGAACCCAGGAGTTGCACTAGTAATGTAAAAGAAACGAGAAACATGAATTTAATGACAATATTCACTCATAAGAACCAATCATACAAGCTATTTGCTCAATCATGTCTGACTCTTTTTGACTGCATGAACTGTAGCCTGCCAGGCTCCTATGTCCATGGAATTCTCCAGGCAAGAATACTGATGTGGATTGCTATTCCCTTTTCTAAGGGATCTTTTTGACCCAAGAAATTGAGCCTGGGTCTCCTTCATTGCAGGCAGATTCTTTACCGTCTGAGCCACCAGGGAAGTCCTATAAGCTATCAGAGACTAGATAATATACCATATTAAATTTTGGATTAGATTTCAAATATTTAATATTGGTGACTTTAAATCAAGACCAGAAATTTTTGCTTTTCAGATTCATTTATTATACTTAAAGATGATATTTATTTGACAATGGCAAAACCAAGATTGCAAAATGATCTAGCAAATTTTGATAACTTAAACTTACACATCTACCTTTATCTAAATAATATAATATCTTAATTTGAGGAGAAGTTTAGCTTTCCTCTTTTATTCTTTGTCTTAGTTATTTTGATTGGCTGCTTGGACACACACACACATGAATTTAGAGGGTAATAACGATGGTTCCATTTCTATTCTTTTTTCCTTTTTTACATATAAAATACAAATAAAATTTAAAAACATTATGATGATCTACTAAGTATTTGTGGTACAGTGGCTCAGAGGTTAAAGCATCTGCCCACAATGTGGGAGGCCCGGGTTTGATCCCTGGGTCGGGAAGATCCCCTGGAAAGGGAAATGGCAACCCACCCCAGTATTCTTGCCTGGAGAATCCCATGGACAGAGGAGCCTGGTGGGCTACAGTCCACGGGGTTGCAAAGAGTCGGACAGGACTGAGCGACTTCACTTTCACTCACTAAGTATTTACTATATATTTAAAACTCTACTTAGATCAGTGAGTTAAGTATCACAAAGAATAATATAAATAGTAGTTTTAGGAAACATGGAAATATTTTAGAAAGCCTTTACCTCATGCCTTGTGTTGAGTTATTCTGGGAAACAGTGATTGGGTACATGTAGTTGATGCTCACATTTTGTAGGCTGTGTGTGGTGAAGAGGTGCACGGACCAGACTGGACCTCCCTTCTTTACTAGCAGGGAAAGGAGCACTGTGCCATTTGCCCTTGGTGACTAAATTACAAAGGAATATTTCAAATCCTAGGAATGAGCTTAAGATAGACATTCTTTTGTATGTCAAAAGACTAATATAACTAACTATGCTCTGGCTTTTAGTAAACCAAACAGACTTGGAGCACTAGTTCAAAATATTCCATAGAACTTGAATATTTCATATGTATGTAACTAACATATTCCATTAATTGAAGTGCTGGACAAACTTCTGAATGTTTATTTTTAATCGTGGCAAGGCATCTCAAGGTTAGGGTATTCATAAAAAATTTTCTCATTAGTATTCAAACTTTTTAGGTTTCATAGCTTTCTAGTGAGATCTAAAATATTTAATCCACTTGATCATGAAAACAAACTATTAGGAATCAAGGAATAGCCTCTGTATTATTTGTCATTTCCAGCTTCAGATGGTGCCAAAAGCACAGAGGTCTGGAAAGTTTAAAACCTAATTAAAAGTTTTTACCAAAGTTATTTGAATATCAACTTCACGTCAATCTGACTCTATGCTGAGGGATCAGATTTTTAAAATAGGAGGGCAGAAGGAAACATGACCTCCCACTTAAAATTTTCTTGAATCTTCTTTCATTTGGACTTGATTTTTTGAAGCTCTAAATCAAATTCTTCTTTGAGATGGAAGCTAAGTGACAGAGATAAATCCAAAGCTACTGACACTTGCACATGATATGCCAGCCTCCGATGGAGTTATCAGCATTCACCCGCACTGCACTGTGCTGAAATCCTTCTCACCCATTCCTTTCCTGGAATACTCCTGCTGAAGAGCAGCAATAATGACTCCTCTGCCAATTAAGGTGTTCTACCTGGGGCCAGCCAGAGCTTCGTTTGGGGACAAGGTCACTTGCTGGGATAGAGTTGTAGTTTCCCAATTACTAGTAGTTCCACTACCTCTTCTAACTTGTCAAATAATGAGGAGACTTTGAAGGCTAAATCCAGCAGTAGCTCCTAGCGGGGTTAATGCAGAGTGAATGACAATGATACCTCAGGAGTGAGAATCTGACAATGTCTGTCAAGCTCTGTTCACAAGGATGACGAAGTTCATTGCTACTCAACACTACTTGGAAAAGGTATTGGTCTTGATCTTTTCAGTGAGAATGGACCATATTACTCACTTTGGCAGAAGTTCATTAATGCCTTCATGCCACCTGTATAAACTGGGCATGAACTTGATGTCCTAAGATAGAAGTTGAATGTGTTACAACGGGGCAGCTTACCCACAAAACCATGTCATCTCCTGTGTTTGTCTCATGCCTTGACTCTCAAGTCAATTTTTTTTTTTATGTTTCTAATTTCTCGGTTTAGGGATGAATAACAGTGGTTATACAACAGTTATTTTTGGTACTCATTAGCAACACAACTGAGAGAATAAGAATAACAAAATTATGCTCCCAAATGAAAAACAGAAAGATTTTATACCAATGATAACAATGTTCACTGCTGACTCCATTGGTGAATCATTTAGCTGAAGACTGAAAACAACTCAACAAAGAGCCCTATAAAATTATTCTAATGATCAGCCATTCAACATTTGTAGGACATTGACTAGATGGCCTGAAAACTAATGTCTCCCAAGTCTAAACTGTATTTTTAAAACTAGTGCTCAAAGCTGAATATGTAATGTGGCAAAGCATTTTTAGTGATTAGATTCTTTTGCATGTATTTTTCCTTCACATGTGTTTATTTCTTGAAATAGTGAAGGATACTGCTGTCCTTTGATTACCAAATGGCCTTTTTGGCTCCTATGGATGTTCTGACTCACTCTTCAAATTCTGCTGAAGTTTGCTTTGGATAAATGGACCAAGCCTCACTTAGTGATGACAAATATATACACAAGTATTTAGGGAGATGCAAATATTGCTTTTGACTCATGTCATAACTAGTCAACTGGTTCAGATCTGAGTATCGGGTATCTTCCTGTTGGGAAAAGAGTTCTGTATCCCCAAGATCATTTTACAAAAATGAAAAAGCAAAGTTTTGAATAAAAACTGAACAAATATATTTTATCTTAAGGGACAGACACCCTGTCCTCAATTTCAGTTATTGGGCTCTGAAGTATTCATTTTCTGTTTGCCTTTGATACATGTGGCAAACTCAGCTAAGAGCAAGGAGAACATTTATTTATTTTTTAATATTTTTCTACTTACATCATAGTAAGTGGGCCTGTAATAGCTTTTCAAGTTTCCCATGAGATGATGTAAATTAGGTGATGAAAAATAGCCACTAAACTTAAAATTTACATTTTGATAAATGAATAAAGTTTCAGTTAAGTAACATACACACTTTAGAGTAGCTCTTTAGCATTAGGATTTTATTAGCTCTATGGGAGTATGTTCTGGACTGTTACAGTCTGCCATCTTCCTCCTACCTAGTGGTTTGCTGATTGCTAGTGGCCGAAAGTATGCCAGAGAGGGCAAAGGGGAGACTGTAGTGTTTGTTTTGTAATAATGCATCTGAGGTATTTTTTCTGTATGGCGTGCTTTCTCTTTTTATTCAGAATAAAATGATCTTTATGAATATAATTTTCCTCTATAATGTTCACAACTGCTAAAAAGTAGTAGATGTAATATAAGCAAAATACTTTCTCTTGAGTGTTTTCAGACTGGTTCACAAGGAGGAAGGTGCTCTTTGCTCTAAGTCAATGATTTATTAATATTTTTTCTCACAACTGTTGGGGCTTTGTCGAGCACCTAGTTTTGTTCTCAGGGGCTTCTGTATAGCAGTGCTTTCCTTCCAGGGTCAAGCGCGGCAGCGCGGCCCAGTCCGGCCCGCCGTCGCCTCTCCTCTCCTCTCTGCTCCGAGGTTCTCCTTCCTGCTCCCCTCTCAGCGCCTCACCTGCCCTTCTCCCCGCCGTTCTGCGTCTTTCACAGGTTTCCTGCCCTTCCCTTCAGGGTCCCAAATGACGGCTAGTTAATCTGACAAGTTAATCTACGCGAGCATGCTCTTGGGGGCTCCTTCCAGGGGCAACAGTGAAAGGGAAAGTGTCAGTCCTTCAGTCGCGTCCGACTCCTTGGGACTCCATGGACTGTAGCCCACCAGGCTCCTCTGTCCATAGAAGTCTCCAGGCAGGAATACTGGAGTGGGTTGCCATTTCCTTCCCCAGGGGATCATCCCAAACAGAGGCACATGCATCATAAATACCTGAATTTTTACCTGTTCTAGCATCCAACCGCCTTTCAGTGCATAACCAGTGGAGACTCTAGGACACAAACGTGCTTGGGCCGGTGGGCCTTCCGGGGTCTATCCCGTTACACTGCCCCCTATAGACTGTCTGTTCACATGACTGCCTTCTTAACAGACTTCCACACTGCTTCGGTTGTATTTCCTTGTTTGAACCCCATGGACCATAGCCCGCCAGGTTCCTCTGTCCATGGGATTCTCCAGGCAAAAATACTGGAGTGCGTTACCATGCCCTCCTCCAGGGGATCTTCCCAACCCAGGGATCAAACCCATCTCCTGCTTCTCCTGCATAGGAAGGCAGATTCTTTATCACTGAACCACTTGGAAAATCCTCAGACGCACATTCCTGGGGCACCCCCACTACAGATTTGTAGGATCTAGGGCTCTGTGGATATCCTAGTTTTGCAGAAACAACTCTCTCCCAGTTAGGTGGGGTAGTGAGGGGCTTATGCCTGTCAGTCCACCTTTGTTTGCCATACCATTGTTGTTTAGTCACTAAGTCGTGTCCAACTCTTTTGCAACCCCGTGGACTGTAGCCCACCAGGCTCCACTGCCCATGGGATTTTTCCCAGCAAGAATACTGGAGTGAATTGTCATTTCCTTCTCCAGGGGATCTTCCCAACCCAGGGATCGAACCTGGGTCTCTTGTACTGCAAGCAGATTTTCTACTGTCTGAGTCACCAGAAAATACCTTGCCAAAGCATACCTTTTCTTCAATTTCTAGACCTGCTGGAGCCAAAAGTATAGAAACAAGTCACAAATAATCATGAAAATACAAAAACCATTTCTAACATTTTTTTTTCAAGAAGTCATATGAGTGGAACTGATTTTCTGTGTACTAATTCAGATTGGGTGTTTAATAGTAATAACATGCTCACATTTATTCTAGCCAGAGTGCTACTAACATTTCAAACATCATCTCATTTAATTCTTGAAATAAATTTTAGAGTGAGCACTGTGATTATTCACATTTAAAATGAGAAATGGAGGTTCAGCAATACTGTATAGACCACTCAAAATTTGCACAGTGATTAAAATGGAACCAGACTCTGCACCTACATCACTTTAATGCTGGAATGGGTGATCTTTTCACTGGATTATGGCTGTGCTCACTTTATCTTAGGTCACCTTTGGGTTTTCTTCTGGCTTCATCACACTATTTCAGTGATTAGGGCAGTTTTTCTTATCAGATGGGACCTTGCCTGAACCCTAACTTTTGTCTGTTTCTCTCCTTGGGTATGAAGCAACCCCTCTTTAAAATGTGAGGGTATCAACCATTTCTTCTGATTGGTTAGATCATTTAATCAGATTATTTTATGCAGATAAAAGCAGAATGGAACACGTATTCCATGTTCCATAAAGAATTAGAACTTTCAGGAAGTTTCCTCTAGCATAGAAATTGCTATGTTGGTTTAATCATTCTTCTACATGCTCAAAACTTGTGTCTTTTCTGTTATTAATAAATTTTTGAGAACCTAGACAAATGGAAATTCAAATTTGCTTTGTGCCTATGATTAGTGACATATTTAGGAATTTGGGGCATTTAAAGATATTTTGCCTAACCATTTAATGGATTTAGCTATTCATTATAAACTGTTTCATTTCATGTGTTAGGGTTTACTTAATACACTACACCAGTTTTATTTTCATATTTATTTATTTATCTATAACTAACTTCCTTCTCATATAATCATAAGCAAAAATCTAGTTGTTAAAAAAGTTCCCATGAAAAGGAAAAAAGGGAAGAAGTAATTTGTTTTAAGTAAACCTAAAAGGAACCAGGTCTTAAAGCCTGACAACTTTTTCAATTTAATATTTATTGTTACAATTTTCTATTTAGCGGATGTTTAGTGAGGTCAAAATTCATTGTCTTCAAGGCTGTAGCTTCTCTTTTATCTACTAAATTCTCCATAGACTAACATGGAAAAACATGCCTGTTTGGATTTAGATAGAGTCAGGAATGTAACATAAACAGAGAGAGAAGAAATTTATGTTTTCTTCTGGCTTTTTTCCATAGTTTGCTAATTGTGTCTGCTACAGCTATTACTGGGCTCTGCTTAAGATCAGACTTTCTTCTTGATACGTGAAACATTCCTTTTTGTAAACAAAGCATTAGGTTTTCATTAAAAAAAATGTGTTATAATCAGGAGACATTTCTTCTTACTATTTCCATTTGAAGATTCCCACCAGGTCTCTGACATAAGATACAAAGGGGTTTGCCTCCAGCATGAATAATTTCATAAACTGAAGGAGTTAGTTTTTTAACATTCTTAAATTCAATGAGCAGAACGCACTTTTAAGAATCATAGCATCCTAAATCCCTGAAGAGATCCAGTAGTGTCATGATTGGATGAGAAGAAAGGGGAACATCTGACACATGCATTTGAAGACTGAATACAATTTTGAGTCATGCTTTTTTAATTTGGGGTATTTTTTTTTTGTTCACAGAATTTTTTTCCTTACAAGCAGGATTATGCTATCTCTTGAATCTTATGAATTATTGGACATGAGAAGTGTGTTACTTTTTCCATGTCTAAATGAGCAACATCCAATAAGAGCATAAGATAACGTTTTAATCACCAACATGTTCCAGGAAATTGTTCTTAAGCACAGAGCTTACCTACTTGAACAACTATCAAAGATATCAGAAATCTTTGAATATTCATTTGAAAATCAACAGCCTTTTTCTCCTTTGAAGTACAATACCAATATTTACATGACAATTCTTCAACAAGGCAAAATAATGATGTGCTATTTAAAAAATGAAGTGGGTTGAAATCCGAGGGAACCTCAACTATGCATATAAAAGATTTAAATATTTATATTAACTTGACTATGCTTAAGTGCCTATTAAACTGTCTTTATAGAATTTATGGATTGCTGTTGTTTTGTGTGGTTGGGAAAAACACCCTATCCCTTTTACTAGACAGTGATTATTGGTTGAAGTCATTTTAATCTTACAAAATCAAAAGAATTTCTCTCTCTCTCTCTCTATAAGTAAGTTAAGTAAGTTCAGTCACTCAGTCATGTCAGACTCTTTGCGACCCCATGAATCACAGCACGCCAGGCCTCCCTGTCCATCACCAACTTCCGGAGTTCACTTAAACTCATGTCCATCAAGATGGTGATGCCATCCAGCCATCTCATTCTCTGTCGTTCCCTTCTTCTCCCACCCCCAACCTTTCCCAGCATCAGAGTCTTTTCCAGCGAGTCAACCCATTGCATGAGGTGGCCAAAGTATTGGAGTTTCAGCTTTAGCATCAATCCTTCCAATGAATACCCAGGATTGATCTCCTTTAGAATGGACTGGTTGGATCTCCTTGCAGTCCAAGGGACTCTCAAGAGTCTTCTCCAGCACCACAGTTCAAAATCATCAATTCTTCGGTGATCAGCTTTCTTCACAGTCCAACTCTCACATCCATACATGACTAGTGGAAAAACCATAGCCTTGACTAGATGGACCTTTGTTGGCAAAGTAATGTCTCTGCTTTTTAATATGCTATATATATATATATATATATATATTAACAGTGGCAAGTGACCCTATTGCTGAAGCATTCAGATGAATACGTTCTTTAAAAAAGAAAAATGCTCTGAGACTTTTGACCATAAGTGAGAAAATTCTGTATTTGCTTTGGTTTGGGGTTCAATTTTAGAATTAAGAGGTCAAATTTAATCCAAAGCCACTTCAATGACTCTCTTGAAAGTTCAGCATCTTTATT
The DNA here is from genome assembly GCF_049115385.1 of Moschus berezovskii. NCBI lineage: Eukaryota > Metazoa > Chordata > Mammalia > Artiodactyla > Moschidae > Moschus > Moschus berezovskii. The sequence continues at coordinate 18,053,761 of NC_142467.1, forward strand.
TTCTTAAAAAGACTTGGTCATTTCATTGAAGAGATCCACACTGCAGAATTATAGAAAAGACCCCAAAAGCAGGAGTTTGTAGAGACAATTATATAATATATATATGAATATATGTTTTAATAAGTATATTCTTAACAGTGTTGGAAGATGAATATTCTAATTTATTACTGGTGACCCAAGTTGCCCTTCTCTGGAAGGGCGATTTAATGGTATCTACCAAATGTGTTAAAATAACTGTACCTTAACAGAGCAATTCTCCTTTAATAAATTTATTCTAAATGTAATTAAAGATATGTGCCAAAATATCTTCAGTCGTGCTCATAGTAGTGCAGAGCTAATAACACAAATTTGTACACTGCCCACATTTTAAACAAAAAAGGATAAAAATCAGTCTATCATATAAATCAAATTGTTCCACACAACAGAATATTATATATAACATATTTTTTGTGTAAAAGTATACTTATGTAGAAAGATGTTTATAATAAAATTTTCAGTGTAAGACATAACTAAAAAACAAAGAGTTAAAATAGATATTCCTGGGTCCCTGAGTACATGGAACTAAGAAAATTCTTAATGTGATGCTTCTATAATGAGCATGTGTCAATTTTATATTGATAGAAATAAACCAGATTGTAATAAAAAGGAGCTTTTAATTCCTAAATTTGAACATAATATAGTCAAGTTTCTATAGTTTAAACAAATCTTTTTGATGTTTAGAAAATGAAAAATATCCTAACAAAACATCACAGAAGATAAACTACGATTGTAGTATTCTTCTGACGTGGAATGTTTTCTCTGGCTTTCTCCTACATACCTAATACTGACTCTGTATAGGAAATATCTGATGTTTGTTTGTTTTGTTTGTCTGAAGGGTAGTGGAATAATTAGGTGTAAATGTTTAGTTAGTGGTGTGCTGGTTAATGTTTAACAAGCTGCTCTGGGGTTGTGGGGTGGGGTGGGTGAAGGCTTTATTTATAGCGTTTGCCAAATGGTGTAAATACTCTCAGCATGGCTGATTTCAGGTTCTCTACGTGACATCACTGAGTTGGGAAGAGTTGTATACACCTGGCTCTTAGATGCTGGTACCACTCAGCTTCAGCATACCACTGGGAAAGCCAGGTCTCTAGGTGGGAGTGTCCCTGTGAGGGTAGAATAGTACAAATTAGGTGCAGAAACACTCTGGATTAAAAATTAAGCTTGGAAAGTTTAGGAAGTGGAAATTTTCCTAAGGTGTAGGAGAAAGAGAGGGTATATAGACTAGTGACATCAAATATAGCACGAGACAAAACTAGAATTTTCGCGAGTGGCAATGATTGAACTCTTCTTGTTCAGAAGAATCAATTGCAGTACCTATTAAGCACAGGCATTTCCAAGATTCTCCCTAAGAGATATAGAATATGGCCCAAGAATCTGTATTTTAGACTCTCAGGGGACTGCTATCATCAGGCAAGGAAGTCAGAATTAGAATGTACACACTGTGATCCCATATCATGCTTTGGGAGTACTAAACACTTGAGGATATCTTATAATTAGAGTGCATAATACAATTTATCTTCTAAAAGTAGGATAATTTTGAGTATGAGAGGGAGTATTAATTATTGCTTCAAATTAATAGATATAATCCAAGATGATCCTGGGAAAACTAAGTAAAACTGACTCTATTCAAAAGTGCTCCCAGAAGTCCTCAGGGTTATGTTAGAACACTAGATGCAAAACCATGGGATGGGTGCATATGCAGCAGTCATGCTGTGCTGTTCTTTGTCGCTCAGTCGTGTCTGACTCTTTGTGACCCCATGGATGTAGCCCACCAGGCTCCTCTGTCCATGGGGATTCTCTAGGCAAGAATACTGGAGTGGGTTGCCATGCCCTCCTCCAGGGGATTTTCCCAACCCAGGGATCAAACTCAGGTCTCCTGCATTGCAGGCAGATTCTTTACCATCTGAGCCACCAGGGAAGCCCTTGAATACTGGAGTGGGTAGCCTATCCTTTTCTAGGGGATCTTCCCAACCCAGGAATCGAACTGGGGTTTCCTGCATTGCAGGCAGATTCTTTACCAGCGGAGTTACCTGGGAAGTCCGGCTATGCAGCTACATGTATCTTATCTGGAGCAAACAAATTTCTGGTTCTTGCCTCAAACATGCTGTGATGAGGATCACTGAGTTCCTGGAGTGTGAGAACCCCTTTAGCACCACCTCATTCACTGGAAGGGACTCTTTCCTACAATGAGTATAAATTCCTGTTAGTGGACCATTAGACAAGAATTAAGATCTATTTATACTTCTCTTGGTATTCGAATCTGCCTAATTTTAGGAAATAGCTCCTCCTAAAGAGATTTTGGTCAAACTAGCTAGTCTGGAGAAATACTCACATAACACAATCTGAGATCTACTGAAAAGACTGTCTTCCCTGCCCTGCCTGGTATGATGCCTGATCTTCTCAGTATGACCCATTGTCAAATAAATTTCTGCAACTACAAAGAAAGGTCAG